>NC_132877.1:7033015-7361031 GCF_048164855.1 Canis lupus baileyi
ATTTCAGAAAGACATACTAGCAAAAAGTTTCAGGTTATTGAAGATGGCAATGATTTCTTGGCTATGACACCAAAAGCAAAAATAAAGAAATAGGGCTAAATCAAACTTTAAAACTTCTACATGTCAAAGGAAAGATCACAGTGAAAACACTACCTGTAGGATGGGAGGAAATATTTGCAAATCATATATAAACTAAGATATTAATATCTGAGAATAAAGAACCAACTTATAGAACTCAATAATGAAAAACAAGTAATCTATAGCCATTTTTTATAAAAATGGGCAAAGTAATATTTTAATAATTATTTCACAGTATATATGTATATGAACTTATCATATTGTACACTTAATGAGGTAAACTTGCAGAATATTAGCCAGTTATACCTCAGAAAAGTTGAAAAAAATAAATAGAAATGGCCAAAGATGTAGAACAGACATTTCCAAAGCAGTTATACAAATGGCCAGAAAACCTAAGAAAAAAATGCCTAAAAATCACTAATCATAAGAGACAAATGAAAAAGTTCTAGAGATATGTCACACAACATAAATACACTTAATACTACTAGTATACCCTACTACTAAACACTACGAAACATATACTTAAAAATGGTTAAGATGATTATTTTAATCCTAATTATTTTTATCATCATTTAATGAAAAAAATGGAGCCCGTCTCCCCACATTTCAAATCTGGAATGTCCTTAACCACTAGCTCTGGCCAAGAGAATGTTATGTAAGTGAGGTACCAGTTGTGAGATTTAGGCTTTAAGAGATCTGCATGTTTTCTCTTACGCTCTCCAAAACCCTACCCAGACAACAGGTAAACAAACCAGGATTAACAAAGTCAAAGAGGAGAGATTACTAGTAGCAGAGAAATGCCACACCATTAAAAGCCATCCTAGACCAGCTAGTCTGCAGCAAAACCAGTAGCTAACTAAAAACCCAGCCCAACAGAAAGCAGAAGAAATGACCAATGGTGCCTGGCTGGCTCAATCTGCAGGGCATGGAACTTTTTTTATTTTTTTTAAAGATTTATTTTATTTATTTATTTATGATAGACATAGAGAGAGAGAGAAAGGCAGAGACACAGGAGGAGGGAGAAGCAGGCTCCATACAGGGAGCCCGATGCAAGACTGGATCCTGGGAATCCAGGATCGCCGCCCGGCCCCCCGCCTCCCCAAAGGCAGGAGCCATACCGCTGAGTCACCCAGGGATCTCTGAGTGTGGAACTCTTGATTACAACTTAAGGTTGTAAGTTCAAGTTCCATGTTGCGTGTAAAGATTACTTTAAAAATCTTAAAAACCAAATAAACCTGTTCAACTCTGCCCATCCCAAATTGAAAAATCACAAAATCATAAGCTAATATATGGTTCTTGGTTGTTTTAATACATGAGGTTAACATTGTAGAAACTAACTCATACACTTAACTAGCTTTTCTACTCTCTTCGCTTATATAATCTTGTAAGTAAATTAGGTATCTGTTCAGGCCAATGAAGGCAGTAAAAGTCAGTAGTCATAATGGAGACACATAAGACTTTGAAGCAGCCTTTTAAAGTGTTGCCTGAATTTGCTTAATTAACCACTTTTTAACCTACTTACTAAATGAATAAAATAAAATTATTAGGGATGCGTGGGTCGCTCAGTGGTTGAGCATCTGCCTTCGGCTCAGGGCTTGATCCTGGGGTCCCCAGGTGGAGTTCCACATCAGGCTCCCTGCATGGAGCCTGCTTCTCCCTCTGCCTGTCTCTGCCTCTCTCTCTGTGTCTATGAATAAATAAATAAAATCTTTAAAAAAAGGAAATAAAATAAAATAATTAGATATCATCATTCAAAAATTAAGTTATGTTTATCAAAGTCCCCATATATGGAATCAACACAAAAATCAACTGCCTTTTTATATATGGAAAATAAATGTACAGAAATGAAATAAAATATCATTTATTATTGTTCTGAACAAAATTAAATACGGTACTTATCTCTAAATAAATCTTAAAAATACTTAAGGATCTATATGTTGAAAATTACCAAGTGCTATTGAAAGAAATCATTGAGAATGGAATAAATGAAAAGATATTGATTGGAAGATCAATATGGTAAAGATGCAATTCTCCCCAATCAGCATATATTTATATTTAATGAAATTCCTATCAAATTCCCAATAAGGTTTTCATAGAGACAAGATTACTCCAAACAAGTAAGGAAAGGAAAAGCTCTATAAAAGTCAAAATAGAAAAAAAAAAAAAAAAAGTCAAAATAGTGTTGAAGGGAAAATAAAATGAGGAAAATCACTACTCCCAAATTAAGATTTTAATCATTTGTCCTTTTCCATTGAATAGTTTTAGCATCCTTGCCAAAAATCATTTGATTATAGATATGAAGGTTTATTTCTAAACCTTTTTAAAGTTTGGGGGCTTGGGGGGTTTTGTTTTGTTTTTTATTTATTCTTGAGAGACACCAAGACAGAGAGGCACAGACACAGGCAGAGGGAGAAGAAGGCTCCATGTGGGCAGCCCAATGTGGAACTCGATCCCATGATTCCAGGATCACACCTTGGGCCTAAGGCAGATGCTCAAATGCTGAGTCACCAAGGCGTCCCAACATTTCTAGAGTTTAGAAAAAAACTTCAATTCTGTTCCATTGCTTTCTCTGTTAATCTTTTGACCTTTGTTGACCCAAGGTTTGTTACTGACCCTTTTCTATCCTTTTGGGCTGAATGGCTACCATTATGACCATTTTAAATTTCAGTAAGTTTGAAATCAGTAAGTATCAACCTTCTGACTTTGTCCTTCTTTATTAAGATTATTCTAACTAGTTGGGGTTTTGAGAATTCATATTAATATGGGGGTAGATTTTTCTAATATTACAAAAAAATCATTACAATTTTAATAGAAACTATATTTAGGGCAGCCTGGGTGGCTCAGCGGTTTAGCGCCGCCTTCAGCCCAGGGCGTGAACTTGGAGACCCCGGATCAAGTCCCACATCAGGCTTACTGCATGGAGCCTGCTTCTCCCTCTGCCTGTGTCTGTGCTCTGTGCCTCTCTCTCTCTCTCTCTCTCTCTCTCTCTCTCTGTGTTTCTCTCTCCTCTCTCTGTCTCTCATAAAAAAAAAAAAACTAAAAAAAAAAAAAAAAAAAAAAAAAAACTATATTTAGGGCAGCCCGGGTGGCTTAGCGGTTTAGTGCCGCCCTCAATCCAGGGTATGATCCTGGAGCCTGGGATTGAGTCCCACAGCGGGCTCCCTGTGTGGAGCCTGCTTCTCCCTCTGCCTTTGTCTCTGCCTCTCATTCTTTCTGTGTGTCTGTCATGAATAAATAAAATCTTAAAAAAAAAAAAAAAAAGAGTAATCCTATTAATGTCGTGTTGGATCTGCAGAGCTAGTATCTTGTTGAGAATTTTTGCATCCAGGTTCCTCAGGGATAGTGGCCTGTAATTCTCCTTCTTTTGGAGTCTGGTCTGCTTTTGGGATCAAGATAACACTGGCCTTGGAGAATGAGTTTGGGAGTTTCCCCTCCATTTCTTTCTTGGAACTGTTTCAAAAGAGCGAGTATTAGGTCTTCTTTAAAAGACAAGTAGAATTGCCCTGGGAAGACATCCAGCCCTGGACTCTTGTTGCTGACTACTTCAAGTTCTTTCCTGGTTGTGGGTCTATTCAGCTTCAAAACCTACTCAACTCTCAAAGGCCTCACCATAATACCATCATATTGAGATTAGATTTCAGTGTTAGAATTTTAGGAGGACTAAACATTGGGTCTATAGCAGAAATTTTTTTTAAAAGGTCAAGATATTTGGATATTGAATTAAAATTTACAGAATTGAAGTTAAGCTAGTGAAACCATACAGTTAGTGCTTCTTAGTATACTGACCATGTCTTGCAACCATAACTACTTAGTTCCAAAATACCTTTGATTTTTAAAAAATATCTTTAAAGGTTCTTCACTCTTTAAACTCTAAAAGAGGAGCATATGTTGCTTAATAGTTCAAAAAACAAAAAATCTGAGCTAAATGTTGAGAATATAAATATCACTGATCAGAGTTACAAACCACTCAATAGCTATTCTAGAGCACTTAACAAAAACAACCCTGCCTGTGACCCCAAATAGTCTGCTAATTTACTGCCCTGTTTCTTTGGAATCTCAATTTTGTAATTTCATTTATTTCCACAAATTCTAGGTTTTGTATAAGGTGAAGCATTTTGACCAGTCAGTATTTTAAAGATGTAATATTTAAGAGCTTTGATTTTTGAACTGTGAGCCAGGGGCTTCCAACATTACTTGGAAACTTGTTTAAAGTGCAAAATCTTGGATGCACTCTGTACCTATAACATCAAAATTGCACTGAATTCAGCAATCTTTTTTATTGTAAAAAAAAAAAAATTTGCCATCTTAACCAATTTTAAGTATAAAGTATAAATTAAGTATATTGATAGTATTGTGAAAAAGATCTCCATAACTGTTTCATCTTGCATATTCTGTGAAGCAATGTACTCATTAATTCTTCTTTCTTCACTCCCACCAAGTCTCTAGTAATCACCATTCTATTTTCCGTAAAATGATGACTTAGGTTTGTCTCATAAATAGTAGAATTGTACAGTATTTGATTTTGTGTGTGATTGGCTTATTCATCTACCATCTCTGTTTGATGCTGATTTTAGTTTTTAGGTTTCCCCAGTAAGCATGAATTTAGCAATGCACTTTTTATATATATCCTTTATTATTTTGAGGTAATTCTATTCGTAATTCGTTGTTTTGAGCATGAATTATTGGGGTATTGAATTATGTCCAGTGTTTTTCTGAGTCAGTTGACATGGTAGTGTTTTTGTCATTTGTCCTGTTAATGTAGTATATATTACAAGGATTGATTATAGATCATTCTTTATAGTCTATTAACATTTATCCTTAGCTATATATAACATTATGGTGTATAATTGTTTTAATATGCTACTTCATTAGGTTTGTTATTATTAAGGATTTTTGTATTAGTATTCATCAGGGATGTTAGTCTATAATTTTCTTGTAATGTTTGTCTGGCTTTAGTATCAGATAATGCTGCTTCATAGGAGAGCACTTCCAGAAGACCTCCATGATTGGTGTTAATTCTTCCTTAATGTTAAATTTCACTAATAAAGCCCATCTTTTTTTTTTTTTTTTTAGATTTTATTTGAGAGAAAGAGCACAAGTTGGGGGAGGGGCGGGGGGAGAAGCAGGCTCCCTGCTGGGCAGGGAAGAATCAGATGCGGGACTCTTGCCAGGACCCCCCCACCCCAGGATCATGACCTCATGACCTGAGCTGATCATGACCGGGATAATGACCTGAGCTGAAGGCAGATGCTTAAGCAACAGAGCCACCAACGCGCCCCAGAATCATCTTATTCTGAGCTTTCCTTTTGTTGGGAGTTTCTTTGTGACAGTTAACTAATTTATACTTGTTATAGGTATGCAGATCTTCATGATTTAGTATGTTGTGCATTTCTGAAAATCTTTATTTCACCTAGATTACTTAAAGAGCTAGTATTGAATTGTTCATGGTTAGTAGTAATATCCCTACGTTCATTGTTAATTTGTATTTTTTTTAGCTACTTTTCTAACGAACTTTTTAAAATCTAGCTAATTAATATTTTAACAGTTTTGTCAAAGCATCAACTTTTGGTTTTGTTAATTCTCTATTTTCTATTTCATTTATCTTTGTTTTCTTTCTTTGAGTTTTGTTGCTCTTTTTCTAGTACTTTACAGTTTAAATAGTTAATTTATAAAGATTGCCCAACTTTTTTGTATTTAGGATTTAAATGGTTACTTTTTGAAATTTTCTTCTCCTTTAATAAAGTATTCACAAAATATCCCTCTGAGAAGTGTTTTCACTATTTCTGTAATTTTGCTTTCTTAAATACATTTTCATTTTACTAAAGGGTTTTTTTTCCTAATTTCACTTGTGATTTTTTTTCCTTGATCCATTGGCAGTTTAATGGTTTGAGTTTTGTTTTCTTCTTAGGTTTATTTATTTATTTGAGAGTGAGAGAGCATATGTGAGCAAGGGGATGGGCAGAGGAAGAGGCAGAGAGAATTTCAAGCAAGACTCCCTGCTGAGCACAGAGTCCAGATAAAGGGCTTGGTCTCAGGACCCTGAGATCATGACCTGAGGAGAAATCAAGAGTCAGGCGCTTAACTGAGCCACTCAAACACTCCTCAGTAGTACGTTATTTAATTTCCACATTTTTGATAATTATCCAGAGGGGAAGTGCAGATTTTGTGTGTTACTAATTTCTAGCTGTATTCCATTATGGTTGTAGAAGATACTTGATATGATTTCAACTTCTTAAAACTTTTGAGATTTGTTTTATGACCTAATATATGGTCTATCCTGTAGAATGTTCCGTGTGCACTTGGAAGGAAGGAGTTGGCAGTGTTTTGTTTTGTCAGTTCATTTCCTTTTTCATCTTTTTTTCTACTTATTTTATCCAATACTGACTGTGGATTATTCCACTATTATTGTATATCTATTTCTCCCTTCAGTTCTGTCAGTGGTTTTGCTTTTGGTTTGTTTTTCTTTTCTTTTTTTTAAGATTTATTTATTTATTCATTCAGAGAGAGCGAGAGAGAGGCAGAGACACAGACAGAGGGAGAAGCAGGCTCCATGCAGGCCCAATGTGGGACTCGATCCTGGGTCTCCAGGACCACACCCCGGGCTGCAGGCGGCGCTAAACCGCTGCGCCACCGGGGCTGCCCTGGTTTGTTTTTCAAAGATATTGGGGCTATGTGTTTTGATGTGTATCTGATTGTCATATATTTTTGGTTGATTGATCTTTCAAAATATGTCCTTTGTCTCCTGTAATAGTTTTAACTTGTCAACTGCAAAACAGGAGTTTTTAGTTTCCTAAAAAGCAGTGGCTCATGTGAAGACCCATCTCACCAGATTGGGATAATTTGTTGGTTATAGTTTTGACTCTCCAAAATGGGGAGAAATGGAACGTTATACAAGTCAGTCAAGAATTGCCTGGTCAGGGATCCCTGGGTGGCGCAGCGGTTTGGCGCCTGCCTTTGGCCCAGGGCGTGGTCCTGAAGACCTGGGATCGAATCCCACGTCGGGCTCCCGGTGCATGGAGCCTGCTTCTCCCTCTGCCTGTGTCTCTGCCTCTCTCTCTCTCACTGTGTGCCTATCATAAATAAATAAAAGTTTAAAAAAAAAAAAAAAAAAAAGAATTGCCTGGTCAGCACTGCTTAGATCAGCACTGATATACCCTAGTCATTCCCCTAAAGGAAAGTGACCTTACAATTATCAACCCATTTCTTGGCCTATTATAACTTACTGTTCCCACTCCCTTCTGGCTATAAAAAAAATCTAACATTTTGTATACTCAGTGTAGCTGCTTTTTATCAGACTGATTGATGAGTTGTTGAATAAATCCTGTAAGATCACTTAGATGGTTTTTATTTTTAAACAGACTTTAATTCTGTCTGATACTGCTGTAACTATCTCGGCACTCTTCATTATTATTTGCATAGACAGTCTTTTTCTATCCTTTCATTTTTAATCTATTTGTATTTTTGGATTTAAAGTTAATTTGTAGATATCATATATACATAATATGATGTGGTAAATAATTATGATATAATACCATCTAGGTATAAAACCACAGAGGTTTGTCTCAGTTCTGGAGCCTGTATCCAAGCTCCTCAGGGATAGAAACCAAAAGTCAAAGTGTTTGCAGGTATCCACTCCCTCTTAAACCAGTAGGCAATCCTTCCTTGCTTCTTCCTACCTCCTAATGGTGTGTTCTCAATCATTGGCATTTCTTGGCTTGCAGCTTGAGAACTCAAGTCTCCACCTTGGACATTACATCTGTCTCTATCTTCCTATGGACTGTTCTTAAAAAAGTTACTTCACTTAGAAGACCTACTTTTGCAGTTCTCTAAGTTAAACATCTTCAGTGACCCAGTTTCTAAAAGCATTACATTCTGCAGTGGGAGTTAGGATTTCAAAATATGTATTTTTAGAGGACACCATTGGAAAGGCAAGATGGGCAACGTTTAATTCACCAAAGGAAGGCCAGAATATCAGGTTGAGGACCTTGGTTTTTTAGTAAATAGAAGCTATGCAGGGTTTCAGAGCAGACAATAGTGTAACTTACCTAAGACTTAGACTCATGCTAAGACTCATCTCACCAGAGATGGGTTTTGTTCTGTTTCAATCAGTCAATATTTATTCATTTTAGTACCAGTAGAATGAGCCACTTTTTTGCAATGCACATTCTCAAGCTGCTTTTTCTAAGGCAGAATCCACATATTTGAGCCATGGTTAAAAAAAAAAAAAAAAAAAAAAAAGATCCTTTTTTTTTGTTTTTTGTTTTTTCCTAGAGTGGTTCCACCAGATTGCATTTGCATCAACAATGTACCTTCCCCTTCCTCTGAGTCCAGTCCATATATGCTATTTTTCCCAACTCGTTAATTTTAGCCATTCTGAGAAGTGTGATGTAAGACCTCACTATGGTTTTGATTTGTATTTCCCTGATGCTGAGTAATGTTGAGCATTTTTAAATGTGTCTAGTGAGCATATAAGGACCTTTTATTTACTATTGTGGTCTGATTGCTGAGACTTTGTCTTCAGGGACTGTGCTAAACAGCAGGGGTAAAGAGGACATCTTGGCATTGTCCTGTCCTTTTCCAGGGGGGCAAGGGGGGCAGCTCAAAGTGATGCCCCTGGAGGATGATATGAGCTATGGGTCTTTCATATATGGCCTTTATATATGATGATGAGGTATATGCCCCCTATGCCTACTCCATTGTGGGTTTTTTTGTTTTTTTTTTTTTAATTTTTTTTTTTTTATTTATTTATGATAGTCACAGAGAGAGAGGCAGAGACACAGGCAGAGAGAAGCAGGCTCCATGCACCGGGAGCCCGACGTGGGAATCGATCCTAGGTCTCCAGGATCGCGCCCTAGGCCAAAGGCAGGCGCCAAACCGCTGTGGCACCCAGGGATCCCCCATTGAGGGTTTTTATAAAGAAAAAATGCTGTATTTTCCAGATGCTTTCTCTGTATCTATTGAGTGAATGCTATACATAGTTCTTCCTTTCAGTAGTGGGGTGTATCAAATGGATGGATGTGTGGATGTTTTGCCAGCCCTGCAGTCCAGGAATCCATCTCACTTGGTTGTGAAGAATAATCCTGGGCAGCCCCAGTGACTAAGCAGTTTAGCGCTATCTTCAGTCCAGGGCATGATCCTGGAGGCCCCGGATCAAGTCCCACATCAGGCCTACTGCATGGAGCCTGCTTCTCCCTCTGCCTGTGTCTGTGCCCCCCCCCCCTCTCTCTCTCTCCTCTCTCTCTCTCTCATAAAAAATAAAAAACTTAAAAAAAAAAAAAAACTATATTTAGGACAGCCCGGGTGGCTTAGCGGTTTAGTGCCGCCCTCAATCCAGGGTATGATCCTGGAGCCTGGGATTGAGTCCCACAGCGGACTCCCTGTGTGGAGCCTGCTTCTCCCTCTGCCTTTGTCTCTGCCTCTCATTCTGTGCGTCTCATGAATAAATAAAATCTTTAAAAAAAAAAAAAGTAATCCTATTAATGTCGTGTTGGATCTGCAGAGCTAGTATCTTGTTGAGAATTTTTGCATCCAGGTTCCTCAGGGATAGTGGCCTGTAATTCTCCTTCTTTTGGAGTCTGGTCTGCTTTTGGGATCAAGATAACACTGGCCTTGGAGAATGAGTTTAGGAGTTTCTCCTCCATTTCTTTCTTGGAACTGTTTCAAAAGAGCGAGTATTATTAGGTCTTCTTTAAAAGACAGGTAGAATTGCCCTGGAAGACATCCAGCCCTGGACTCTTGTTGCTGACTACTTCAAGTTCTTTCCTGGTTGTGGGTCTATTCAGGTTTTCTGTTTCTTCCAGCTCTAATTTAGGTAGTTTGTATGTTTGTAGGAATTTTACCTCTTTTTCCTCATCACCTACTATGTTGGCATATCATTGCTCGCCATATTCTCTTAGAATTGTGTTTCTTGGGCAGCCCCGCTGGCTCAGCGGTTTAGCGCCAGCTTCAGCCCAGGGCGTGATCCTGGAGACCTGGGATTGAGTCCCACATTAGGCACCTTGCATGAGGCCTGCTTCTCCCTCTGCCTGTGTCTCTGCCTCTCTCTCTCTCTCTCTCTGTCTCTCTGTCTCTCTCTCTCTGTCTCTCATGAATAAATAGAATCTTAAAAAAAAAAAAAAAGAATTGTGTTTCTTTCTGTGGTGTTGGTCGTAATGTGTCCTCTTTTATTCATGAGTATAATTATTTTATTATTTTATTTGATTATTTTATTTATTTTACATTTTATTTTATTTTATTTTATTTTATTTTATTTTTTAATTTTATATGAGAGACACAGAGACAAAGAGAGGCAGAGACACAGGCAGAGGGAGAAGCAGGCTCCATGCAGGGAGCCCGACATGAGACTCGATTCCGGGTCTCCAGGATCACGCCCTGGGCTGAAGGCGGTGCTAAACCGCTGAGCCACCTGGCCTGCCCCCCATGAGTATAATTATTGAGGTCCTGCCTCTTCTTTCTCATAAGCCTAGGACTTTACCTGTCGGTTCATTCGTTCAAGGCATCCATTCTTAGTTTCATGATCTATGTTAGTGGGTTTGGTTCGGTTTTGTTTTTGCTTTCGATACCATGGATTTCTGCTCTTCTCTTGATTATTTCTCTTTGCCTGTTCCAACTTCCATTGATCTGTTCCACTGTTCTGGTTTCTATTTCATTGAATTCTGCTCTAATTGGTATTATTCCTCTTCTCCTGCTGGAGGTAGGGTCTCCTTTCAGTTCTTGTCCCACCTAACTCAGTGTCAGGGTAGGTTGTGTCTTGAAGACCTCTCTTGCTTCTTGACGAAGGCCTGCCTTGCTAGAGACTTCCCACTTAGGACCACTTTTGCTGCATGCCAAAGGCCTTGGACTTTCCAGTTTTCCTTTTCCTTTGCTTTCATGTACTTGGGCTTAAATTCTTTGATTTCCTGCTTGGCCCATCCAGTCTTTATTTTATTTATTTATTTATTTATTTATTTATTTATTTATTTATTTATTTATTTATTTTTTTTCCATCCACTCTTTAGTAGGACATTCCTTCCATGGCACTCTGGTCCTTCCCAATGCTTTCTTGCCATTGATGTCAAGTTTCATTGCATTGTGGCCTGAAAATATGCATGGTAGGATCTCAGTCTTTTAGTGTCAGTAGAGCCATGATGTGTGACCCAGATTCTTCCCTGTGCTTTGGAAAAGAATGGATATTTCTGCTGTTTAGGAGGAAATGCCCTGAATATATGTGTTAGGTCCATCTGGTCCAGGGTGTCCTTCCAATCTCTTTTTCCTTCTTGATCTTCTAGTGAGAGCAACTGTCCACTGGCTGTAGTGGGGGGTGGGGGGTGGGGGTCCTCTCCCCTACTATTATTGTATTATAATCAGTGAGTCTTTAAGGTTGTGATCTATTGAGTTCATACATGTGGCTTTTTCCACGTCAGAGGCCTAGATATGTTCCATTGTTAAAATCTTTTTTTGAGAGGGGGAATTTTAAATTTTTATTTATTTTTATTTTTTAAGTAAGCTCTACATCTAATGTGGGGCTTGAACTCACCACCCCAAGATCAAAGTTGCATGCCCAACAACTCAGCCAAACAGGCACTCCCCTCAAAAGAATCTTTATTTGAAAAATGATAAGATAAACTTTCTAGGGGACACATAATCAACTGAAAAAACAAACAAACGAAAAGTGGCCCAGACATCATTGTTAAAACCGTCTTCGGATCCCTGGGTGGCGCAGCGGTTTAGTGCCTGCCTTTGGCCCAGGGCGCGATCCTGGAGACCCAGGATCGAATCCCACGTCGGGCTCCCGGTGCATGGAGCCTGCTTCTCCCTCTGCCTATGTCTCTGCCTCTCTCTCTCTCTATCTCTGTGTGACTATCATAAATAAATAAAATTAAAAAAAAAAAAAAGTCTTGTTTGGCAGACCCCTTTAGTAGGACATAGCGTCCTGTTGCACCTCTTCTAACATTTTTTGGTCAAAAATCTCATTTGTTGGGCAGCCCGGGTGGCTCAGAGGTTTACCGTGGCTTACTTCAGCCCAGGGCCTGATCCTGGAGAGCCGGAATCGAGTCCCACTTCGGGCTCCCTGCATGGAGCCTGCTTCTCCCTCTGCCTATGTTTCTGCCTCTCTCTCTCTCTGTCTCTCTCTCTCTCTCATGAATGAATAAATAATAAAGTCTTAAAAAAAATCTAATTTGTTCAAAAGAAGTATGGCTATTCCAGCTCTCTGTGGATGTCACTTTAGCCCGGCAAATGCTTCTCCACCCTCTCTCTGTCAATGAGAAGGTATCTTTGGGTCAGAAATGAGTCTCTTGGGATCCCTGGGTGGCGCAGCGGTTTGGCGCCTGCCTTTGGCCCAGGGCGCGATCCTGGAGACCCGGGATCGAATCCCACATTGGGCTCCCGGTGCATGGAGCCTGCTTCTCCCTCTGCCTGTGTCTCTGCGCCTCTCTCTCTCTCTGTGACTATCATAAATAAATAAAAAATAAATAAAAAAAATAAAAGAAATGAGTCTCTTGTGGGCCAGCTATCGATAGGTATTGTAGCCTTCTTGGTTTGTTTTTTTTGTTTGTTTTTTGTTTGTTTCGTTTTTTTTATTGATTCTGATACCCTAAGTTGACTGGAGCATTTAGTCCTTTAACATTTCAGAGTAATGATGGAGAGAATTGCATTTAGTGCCATTGTATAACCTGTCAAGTCATTGTTCCTGTAGCTTGTTTGTGTTCCTTTCTAGTCTTTGTCACATTTGGTCTCTCATTCTCTCATTCCACTCAGAGGGTGCCCTTTATTCTAGGGAGCTGGTTTGTTGATCCGAAATCCCTTTTGTTTTTGTTGGTCATGGAAACTCCTCATCTCTCCTTGTGTTCTGAATGACAGCCTTGCTGGCTCAGGGAAGCTTGGCTGCATGTTTCTGATCTAGCACACCAGTCTGTCATGCCAGTCTTTTCCTGGCCCGCCAGATCTCTGTGGACAGCCCTGCTGGGAGGCTTATGTGTTACCCGTGTCAGTTCCAGACCTCTTCTCCCTAGCTGCTTTCAGTTTTCCCTTTCTCTTTGTCATTTGCAAGTTTCCTTCTGATAAGTCATGGGCTTGACCTCTTTTGGCTGAATTTAAGGGGATTTCTCTATGCCTCTTGACTCTCTATGTCCTTTCATGTATTAGGGAAATACATGTATACCAGCTGTAACTGGTTCCAGTAAATCTTCTGCATCCTTTCCCCACCCCCTCTTTTTTTTCCTGAGTCTCGTACAGCGTGGATATAGTTTGCTTTAGGGCATATCCAAGTTCCTTCAGTGTACTTTGTGATCTAGTAGTTTTCTTGTCCTGTTCTCCTGAACCTCATTCCCCACCCCCACCCCTGTTTAATTTCTCAACTAGGTAAGTCACTGATGCACAATTTTGATTTATTCTTTGTTTTTATGGTCTCCACATGGGACTGCCTCTTGGTTCTACAAGTTTTATTTCAGCCAGAGTGGATTTGAGGGTTTTTGTCTCTAGAGTGAGGGGGCTTCTAGTGTCTTCATTGCTTTTTTGCAAGCTCTGGTAGTATGTTTCAGTTGTTTCAAATGCTAGTTTTTTCGTCTGACTTAGTTCCATATGGGATCCATCGTTGGCTGTGGGGAAGACATCCTTATCTTCCTTTAGGGGTGAATTTCTCCATCAGGTCATTTTGTCCAGAAAAGGAGAGAAAAGGAAAAAGAACTGTAATAGTGAAACAAATGTAGCAGTAGTAGTACCAGCAGCGGTAGCGGCCACAACAACAAGAAACACATCAAAAGAGATCCTGGGTGTGTTTTGGCCTGCTTGTTCCAGAAAGTAGATCACAAACTAAGAAGAAAAGGGGAAACCATCTTAGTAAAAAAACCCGAATGTAATAGCCATATACAAGTGTATCTGGAAAGTATAAAAATGAAAAGAGAAAGAGAAACCCCTCCCCCAAAAAAGAAAAACTATGAAAGAAAAAAAGCGAGACATGTTTAAGTATAAAGTACAGCTGACAATGTACACAAGGTATTTGAAAATGAAGAAAACAAGGAATAGAAAACAGCTGAAGATCACAAGTATATGGAATGCTTGGTCCACGTCTCCCTGAGAGCGAGGGCGGAACCTTGGCAGGTGCCTGCGCTGGGGAGACGTGCTGGTGCGAGCCTGCGAGCAGGTGTCGGTGGATGCTGGGCTTGCGGGCAAGGGGCCCGCGGCGTGGTTGGGCTGCTCGGGTGGCCTTGCCCTCAGGGGCAGGGCTTCTGGCTGCAGGGCCTGGGGAGGCAGGGCTTGGTTGTAAGCGGCTGCGGCCTGCGCTAGGTGGCGCTGTGGTCCCGCGACCCGCGTGGCTTCCGCACCGGTGGCTGGGATGTTTGTGGCGGGGCCGCCCCGTGCAGGCCCCCACCGACAAGAGCCCTCACCCAGGAGCGTCAATCACTGTGGTGTCCCCGGTTTCCGCCAGAACTCGGCGTGCCCTCTGCGTGTGCGTGTGCGTGTGTGTGTGTGTGTTGGCGGGCGTTCTGGCCCGCAGTTTCGTCCGTCGCGGGCAGGCGGCTAGGTTCCCAAAGCGCAAGTCTGATGCACCCGGTGGGCAGACCCTGACCCGCACCCGCACCCGCACCCGCACCCGCACCCCCACCCGCACCCGCGGGTGCTGTTCCTCCCTCCAGTCTTCTGCCTTTGGCTGCACGCGTCCCAGGAAGGCGCTCACAGGACCGCGCAGCCCTTGGCGCCTTCGGGCAACCCAGAGCTCAGAGCCCAGGGCTCCCCTCACTGTTTGTGGTGAGTCGCCCTCCAGGCTGCCCTAGGGTGTGGGGAGAGGGGAGACCCCAGGCCACACCCCTTCTCCTGACCCCGCGCGGAACCTGAGGCCGACGGCGCGGTCACACCGCACGATGGCGCCCCGAGTGGCACCTGACCGCCTAGGGGCCAGGCCCGGGCCTCCCCACCCTGGCCCACGTCCGCATGGGCGGACTTGGCGCTCCCCGGGCTGCCTAGGATCCTTGGCGGTGGCCGCCTCACGCCGACTCCCCGCCCGCTGCCGGATCCCTGCCTGAGTCCCTGGGGATTCAGGTCTGGGCATCGACTGCCTTCTGCCTGGGCGGACGCGTGCCCGGCCCTGCTGCTGGGACCTCGCCCTGAGTGATTGGTCTCGGCTGTTCACCGTGACCGGACGGCCAGCTGCTTCTGTGTGTTCCTGCCGACACGCTTCACCTCCCCGTGAGCGCCTGCCACGTTAAGTCCTGCCTCCTCCCCACAGCTCCTGGAAGAAGAGCACTGAGCTCCGCCAGGCCTTGTATTGTCCCCAGGGGACTGTCTCGCCATGTGTGGGAGCCAACTGGGCTGCTTGCCCTAGTCCATGCCCGGCTGATGTCCCTGCTCCTTGTACAGCTTTTCTCTTTCATAAGGGTCACAATGTTTCCTGAGTAGCCTTTCCATGTGTGGGGACAGTCCGGAACTTTCTACTTTACGGGTCACTGGCGACACCAAGTTTCCAGTCCATTCCCTGTTTCTGAACGTGGCACCTCACTTCCTACACTCCTGGCTAGACCACTGACGCGAGGCTACCGCGGGGGCAAAAGGGGGCACGTCGGTGCCCTTTTGAAACCTGACGAGTTTATGCCTTCAGGACGACTCCGGAGGAGAGAAGGCTAAAGTGGATGAAAGGGCCAAGCGGGAGGAGCTGCGATGGGACAGAAAAGGAGGCTGAGAGAGCGAGGAGACCCAGCGCGACCGAAAGGTATGGACGTCAGGCGAAAGGTACCGTCAGCACGCTTTCCTATACGGAGAACCGTCCTATGGGCACGTTTTCACCTGCCCGGTGTCGGAGTGGGGTCTTTTCCGGCGTTTTGTTTTGTTTGGTGCTTAAAGATTTTATCTATTTATTCATGAGAGACCCAGAGAGAGGGGGGTGGGCCGAGACACAGGCAGACTGAGAAGCTGGCTCCTTGCAGGGAGTCCGAGGGGGATGGGATCCCGGGAGTCCGGGATCACGCCCCGAGCCAAAGGCAGACGCCAAACCGCTGAGCCACCCAGGGATCCCCAGCTTTTAAGGGTTGTAAGAAGTTCTCACGTTGACTCCAGTCGGCAGCGTTTTCCTTCTGGGTCCGGCACACGATGGAGTGCTTGCAGTCCACGATGTATCCAAGGACAGCAAGTGTGAGGGAATGAGAATGGAACCGCCCGGACCCAAAAACTGGTTTCGATGGCCCCGGTATTTGGGCAAGCGAACTGCAGACTGAATTCGCCCTGCGCTGAAGCATTTGGGCCCCTCAAATTTCGAAGAATCTGCTCGAAAAAGAGCGGAGTTCCCGTGAAACCTTCATCTCCTTTCTGCCCAATCTGACCCTCCTTTCCTCCGCATTCGTCCCGCTTAGGCAGACAAGCCCAGGAAGAAGATACGCGACGTACACCCAGGTCCGGGGAGGTAACCGGATGGTGGCGCACCTGTTTTCCCACAGGTCCTCTCCTGAGGACGTTGTGGGTAGCCAGCGTTACCACGTGTTAGCAGCACACGTGTAATTGGTTCTGCTGTAACCACCGGCCACTACACTTGACATACGGAGTACCTGAAGAGTGTACGAGGTCTCCCGGACTGCCATTCGCCTAAACAGACACGGAGTGTGTGTTGAGGTGACTTGCACAGGCGCAGGCATGGGCTCCGCGTGTACGACCTATCTGTGAGTGATGGTGTGTCATAAGGGGGTCCTCGTCGTACTGCGTAGGGAGTACACCTGTGCACTGCAACTTCCGGGTCCCGCTCAGTGCCTAGCCTTGAAAGCGCCATGCTTTTCCCCATCTCCATCCCGTGCGGGTACTGGCCAGTCTGCGTCTAAGTGTAAGTAAGCCGTGCCGTCCTTCCCTAAAATCGCCGCCCCTGTCATCCTACGGCGGTCCCCTACCCCGGGCAAGGCCTGAAGAGCTCTTCTCCCGTCTCCCGTTGGCGGTCTCCTTAGGAGGCGAGTTTCTGGAGACTGCAAGTACGTTCCGTCAGGGGCCTTGCCTTCCTGAGTCAGAGAAACAGGGCGTCTGTGTCGTTGAGCCTCCTGTCTCGGGGTGTCCAGGGGTGTCCTGTCTCGGGGTGTCCAGCTGCGTTTTGTACCTTACCACTGCGCTTCAGGTGGCCCGAGGACCGCTTGCTAAGCCGAGCGACTCTGCTCCTCAGCCCTGCCTGCGTATTTCCTCGCCTCCACGTCCCGGTGGATGGAGCGGGAAAACTTCTCCGTAGGTGCACACAACCGCACGACCTGCCGCAGAAACTAATAGAGGGGAAGGAAAGAAGCCCCTCGCATGTGGGTGCAAAGAAGCCCCTCTCGTGGGTAAGACCAGCGAACCGACAAGGGAAAAGATTGCCGCACTTCCCGCGCGGGAAACCAACCGCTGACGCTCTCAGGGAGGTGATCAGACAGGAAAAGTTTTGCTCCCTTCTTGTTTCAGACCTGAAACGACATCGTCGGCATCACCACCCAAACCGAACCTATCGACTCGAACAAATTCCGGTGTCCTGGGCTCACAGAGTTGCGGAGACGTCAAATATGTTTTCTGTCCTCCAAGCATGCCGCAGGGTGTAAGCGAGTCCCGCAGCCCAGACTAGATGAAAATAAGAGTTTCCTTCGGCGTGCTCTCTAGTAGTTTCCCTCTCATTGCCCTTTCCTTCCTAGGATTAGAGTCGCTTAGAAACGTGGCGTTTCGCTCGTGTCTTTTGCACCTCAAAACGTCACGTCGGGCGTTCGTCACAAGAAGTTGGTACATACTATTCTCTGAATGTATTTTGTGGTATTCAAGCAGCCTGTCTGCCCCGAAAAAGCAGTATGTGACTGTTGTCGTGCTCTGTGGGGGGGTCGGGGGGTAGGGAGGTGGGTTGGGGAGGGCACTACTGAAAGGTGATTTCCAATCACTTTCCCCAAACAAGAAGCTTCCAACCCCTCGCAATTGACCCTTTCCCTGTCCCCAAAGGTAGACCTCACTTAGGAGTCCAGAAGGCGGTTGTCATTACTAGAGAGTTCAAGGACTTAGCATCCAAGAACCCAATTGTTGTTATTATTATGCCAAGCACTTCATCCAAATCTTTAAGGCTTGCCACCTACTGGATCTGGATCTCTTTTCCAAGCTAGAGGACGCTTTGGGTTCTGAACTTACAAGAGCTCTGTCCACTTTCACCATGCCTAAGACTAGAGGAGATGATGAACAGGATGAGGAAGCCAAAGACTAAAATGAAATCTCCAGGTCATGGCCTGACTGTCCTAGAGGCAATGCTGCCTAAGGCCTTCTGAGCATGTGTATTGCAATTGTCGTGTGTGTGTGTGTGTGTGTGTGTGTGTGTGTGTGTGTATACATAATGCTGCTTCTGTGAGTGAGGTTTTTCCATTGGTGTCTTTTTTTGTTCTGTGTCAAGAGTGTAGTCAATTAACTCTAGCAATTATCTCAATATCAAGCAGTTAGTCTAGAATGGTTTTTGTCACCCTGCTTCCTCACTCTGATGTTTGGGAACTCTGTCCACTCAGGCACCCCTGTTTTTCTTGTTAGAAGACCTGGTTTTCTCTCTACACTACCCTGTCCTTCCTGACATTTTACCCTGCTTTTCTACATAAGTGCCTTTAAGCTAGGCATATCCCACACCATAGCACAGTTCTGAAGGTTCTGAATTTGTGCTCTGGGGCTTGTAATACTTAGTAATAGTCTCCTGAAGCAGGCTCCATACTCTCCATGCCATGCTTCTTTATATTAGCATAGATTCAAGTATCCACATTCCTCCCTTCAAGAAAGTAGTCTCTTCTATTGGTAGAATTGCAGCATGCAGCATATCTTTCTCAGAACTCCAACTGATTTCATGGATGTTCAGAATGATTTGATAATTATCATTCATCCAGCTGATTTGATAATTATCATTATCCAGCTGAACCCAGAGACCAGGGGAACATAGGGTCGTCTACTCTGCCACCTCAACTGCTCAGGAGATGATTGTAAAATATTTATCCTCCATCTTGTTGATGTTAAATATCAAGTTCTTTGATTTTGTTGTGCCCAAGTTTGCGAATCCAAGAAACCACCGAGGAGCTGACAGTGATGCAAGTACACGAGGGTTTATTAACAAGTTCGAGCTTGGGTCCAAGTATACCTGACAGAACGGAGCAGGGACTTGGACCTCAAGGTGGGTTCCAGCTTAGTTTTATGGGCTGGTCTAGGGGACCTCCAGAAGGGGTGGAGGAATTTCTCAAGTTCTGTTTACATTCTGATATGGGGCTGTCAGGGGCGTTAAGCTCTGTTCTCATTCTAACATGGAGGCTTCCTGCCACTGGTGTTGAGCTCTGTTCTCATTCTAGTATGGGGCTTTCTAAGACATTAAGCTGTTTTTTTCCTGTAACTGAAGTAAGGTAAAGTTCAGCTCTTATTCACAGGGGCCTGATATTGCTGTACTAGTGATAACGCTTAACGCTGAACTTAAGGTGGAATGGCCTTAATTTTCTGGGCCTCCACAATTTGTGATTATTGAACCACACATGCTTCCCAGGAATAAATCCATCTGTTCATAATGAGTGAGTTTTAATGGTTTTTTAATGCAAAGTACTCATTTGGTTGAAGATTTTTGCATGTATCTTCATCAGGGATATTGGCCTGTAGATTTTTCTGAGTGATGTCTTTGTCTAATTTTGGTATCAGGATAATGCTGGCATTATACAGTGTATCTACAAGATTTCCTTCTTTCCTATTTTTTAGGATACCTTGAAAAGAATAGGTGTTACCTCTTCTTTAAATGTTTCATAAAATTCATCCTTTGAATCCATCGATCCTAGAGTTTTATTTTTTGGTACTTCTTTGATTGCTTATTCAATTTCACTACTACTAATCTCTCTGTTCCGATTTGCTCTTTCTTCTTGATATAGTTTTGGGACTTTATGTTTCTAGGGATCTAACTATTTCTTTTGTTCAGTTTGTTCACATGTAGTTTTTGTTGGGCTGGTGGGATCTAGGGGGATCGGGAGGCACCAACAAAATAGTAGTGGGCACTCCATTGTAAATATTTGACAATCCTCTTGTTGCCCCCACCTCAGAACTTTCACATCACCAGCAGGTTGCCCGAGGACACTTCATCAGGGGGAGACTGGACCTATACAGGAAACCTGAACCATACTTACCCAGACCCCATATAAGGGCATGGGCAGTTATTGCCCCAGGCCGATTCCACCAGTAATATGCCTAATACCTATCACCCTGTGAAGACACTCCTCCTTCCCCTTCCCCTCTTAAAATGCCCGCTTGCCCTCCCCTGCACATGACTTCCCCTGCCCGCAACTTCCCCACTCTCTCCCTCCCTGTGGGCTGCAGAACCTCGCCGGAGAGCATGTCCCATTAAAAAAGCCTGTTTTGACCAACTCTTGCCTGGCCCCTCTATTTCATTTCACTACTGATCAGATTAAACCTGACAGTTTTTCACAGCATTCCTTTTTGTTTAAAGATCCTGGGATCGAGTCCCACATCGGGCTCCCTGCATGGAACCTGCTTCTCCCTCTGCCTGTGTCTCTCTGTCTCTCTCTCTGTGTGTCTTTTATTTATTTATTCATGAGAGACACAGAGAGAGAGAGAGAGAGAAAATGCATGTGAGTTGGGGGAGGAACAGGGGGAAAGAATCCTGAAGCTGACACCCCACTAAGTGCAGAGCTTTATGTACCTATGGGATCCTGATCTGAGCCTAAACTAAGACTCAGATGTTTAACCAACTGAGCCACCCAGAGGGCCTCTCGTAGTATTCTTTTATAGTATTCTTTGTTTTTCTGTGGTTTTACTTTCTTTATTTTATTTTATTTTATTTTATTTTATTTATTAAAGTTATTATTTTTTTTAATTTTTTTTTATTTATGATAGTCACACAGAGAGAGAGAGAGAGAGAGAGGCAGAGACACAGGCAGAGGGAGAAGCAGGCTCCATGCACGGGGAGCCCGACGTGGGATTCGATCCCGGGTCTCCAGGATCGCGCCCTGGGCCAAAGGCAGGCGCCAAACTGCTGTGCCACCCAAAGATCCCTAAAGTTATTATTTTTTAAAGATTTTATTTATTTATTCATGAGAGGCATGAGAGAGAGGCAGAGACATAGGCAGAGGGAGAAGCAGGCTCCATGCAGGGAGCCCGACCTGGGACTCGATCCCAGAACTCCAGGATCACTTCCTGAGCTGAAGGCAGACGCCCAACCACTGAGCCACCCAGGCGTCCCTATTAAAGTTATTTTTAAAAATTTTAAATATATTTAGATAATTATTTATTGTAGGCTCTGTGTCCAGTGTGGAGTCCAACGTGGAGCTCCAACTCACAACCCTGAGACTAAGACCTCAGCTGATATCAAGAGTTGGACACTTAGCTGACTGAGCCAGCAAGGTGCCCGTGACATTTTGATTTACATTTCAGATAGTTAATATACAGTGTAATATTAGTTACAGGTGTGCAATATAGTGATTCAACATCTCCATACATTATTCAGTGCTCATAACAACAGGTATACTCCTTAATCCCCATCACCTGCTCAGCCCCCACCTAGCTCCCCTCTGATGTGTTCCCTACAGTTAAGAGGCTGATTATTGGTTTGTCTTTTGGGTATTGAGTTTTAGAAGTTCTTTTTTTTTTTTTTTTTAAGATTTTATTTATTTATTCATGAGAGAGAGAGAGAGAGAGGGAGAGACACAGGCAGAGGGAGAAGCAGGCTCCATGCAGGGAGCCGGATGTGGGACTTGATCCCGGGACACCAGGATCACACCCTGGGCCGAAGGCAGGCACTAAACCCCTGAGCCACCCAGGGATCCCCTAGAAGTTCTTTTTTTTTTTTTTAAAAAAGATTTTATTTATCTATTCATGAGACACACACACAGAAAGAGGCAGAGACATAGGCAGAGGGAGAAGCAGGATCCATGTAGGCAGCCCAATATGGAACCCCATCCCTAGACTCCAGAATCATGCCCTGAGCCAAAGGCAGATGCTCAGTTGCTGAACCACCCAGGTGTACGCCATACTGTCTTGATCATCACATCTCTGTAATAGAACTTGAATCCAAATTGTGATACCTCTCGCTTTGCTTTTCTTTTTCAAGGTCATTTTGGCTTTTTACAGTCTTTTGTAGTTCCAAACAAGTTATGGGATTGTTCTTTGAAAAACTCCTGTTTGTGTTTTGATAGAGATTTCATTAACCATGTAGATTGCTTTGGGTAATATAGATATTTTAACAATATTTCTTCTTCCAATCCATGAATATGGAATATCTTTTTATTTCCTGTGTTGTCCTCATCTGCTTTCATCAGTTTCATAGTTTCCAGACAGAGTAGAGGTCTTTACCTCTTTGGTTGAGTTTATACCTAGATATTTTATTTTGAGTGCAATTATAAATGGGATTCTTTTCTTAACTTTTCTTTGTGGTTCTTGAATTGGTATATAGAAATGCAATATATTTCTGTACATTGTCAATTGGTATATAGAAATGCAATATATTTCTGTACATTGAGTTGTATCCTGGAACTTAAGTGCATTTGTTTACAAGTTCTACCAATTTTTTGGTGGACTCTTTCAGGTTTTATATATATAAATATATAGTATCTGTCAGGTTTAATCTGATGGGTAGTGAAATGGAATAGAGAGAGTCTAGGCAAAAGTTGGTGGAAACAGGCTTTTAATGGGATGTGCTCTCAGGGGAGGAAGAGGGACCGCAGGGGAGGGAGAGAGCGGGGAAGTTACCGGCCAGGGTAGTTGTGCCCAGGCAAACCGCAGGGATGTCTATAAAGAGTTTTCAGCAGGAAGATGAGGGCAGGGCAGCATTCCAATTAGGGCAAGGGTTACAGGTCTTTGTAAGATAAGTTAGGTAGGGTGGCAAGGCAGAGTTATTGAGAGGTTGCTGGCCTGGGGTCAGTGGTTTTGAGGTCCCCAGTCTTGCCAGCCCAACAGTATTATATAATGAGCAAATAATGGAAGTTGGACTTCTTCCTTGCTGATTTAGATGCTTTTTATATCTTTTTGCTGCCTAATGCTGAGGCTAGGATTTCCAGTACTATATCAACAACAGTGATGAGTGGACATCTCTGTCTTGTTCTTCATTTAGGAGAAAGGTCTGTTTTTCTCCAATGAGGATATCAGCTAAGGGTTTTTCGTATGTGTTATTTTTTATGTTATGTTCCCTTTAAACCTACTATGTTGAGGGTATTTTATTTATTTATTTATTTATTTATTTATTTATTTATTTATTTTTAAATTTTTATTTATTTATGATAGTCACAGAGAGAGAAAGAGAGAGAGGCAGAGACATAGGCAGAGGGAGAAGCAGGCTCCATGCACCGGGAGCCTGATGTGGGATTCGATCCCGGGTCTCCAGGATCGCGCCCTGGGCCAAAGGCAGGCGCCAAACCGCTGCGCCACCCAGGGATCCCATGTTGAGGGTATTTTAAAGAGATTTTATTTATTACTCATGAGAGATACAAAGAGAGAGGCAGATACACAGGCAAAGGGAGAAGCAGGCTCCATGCAGGGAGCTTGATGTGGGACTAGATCCCAGGATTCTGGGATTATGCCCTGAGTTGAAGGCTGAGGCTCAACCACTGAGCCACCCAGGCATCACCCAAGAATCATACTCTTAACTGAGCCATCCAGGCACCCCTTAGGCAAAATAAACTTTAAAAGAAGTACTATATGGGACACGTGGGACATTCCCAAGATACATACTGTTAGGCCACAAAAGAAGTCTAAACAAATTCAAAAGGTTTGAAGTCATACCACGCATCTTTTCTGACCACAACATATGAAACTAGAAATCAACCACAAGAAAAATCTGTAAGAAGTACAAATACACAGAGGTTAAAGAACATGCTACCAAACAAATGGATGGGTCAACCCAAAAATCAAATAGGAAATTAAAAAAATATAAAGAGAAAAATGAAAATAAAAGCAACAGTTGAGGGCATCTGGGTGGCTAAGTGGTTGAACGTCTGCCTTCAGCTCAGGTTTTGATCCCGGGGTCCTGAGATTAAGTACTGCATCAGGCTCACTGCAGGGAACTTGCTTCTCCCTTTTCCTATGTCTTTGCCCCTCTCTCATGAATAAATGAAAAAAATCTTTTAAAAAATTAAAGAAGAGTTAATACCTTTCTTCTTAAACTATTCCAAATAATAGAAGTTGACAGGGTAGCTCAGGTGGCCCTGCGGTTTAGCTGTTCCTTCAGCCTGGCGTGTGATCCTGGAGACCAGGGATCGAATCCCACATTGGGCTCCCTGCATGGAGCCTGCTTCTCCCTCTGCCTGTGTCTCTGCCTCTCTCTCTCTCTCTCTCTCTCTCTCTGTGTGTGTATCTGTCATGAATAAATAAATAAGATCTAAAAGAAAAAAAAAAAGTTCACAGAAAACTTCCCAATGCATTCCATGAGGCCAGAATGACTTTGATATCAAAACCAGATAAAGCACACACCCTAAAAAGTACAGGGCAATATCTCTGAATGAACATAGATTCAAAAATCCTCTAAATACTAACAAAGTGAATCCAACAATACATATTAAAAAATCATTCACTACGATCAAGTAAGATTTATTACTGGGATGCAAGAGTGGTTCAATATTTATAAATCAATGAACATGATACACACCACATCAATAAGAGAAAGGATAAGAACCATATATTCCTTTCAAAAGATGCAGAGAAAGCATTTGATAAAGTATAATAGCCTTTCTTGATAGAAAAGTAGGGGTAGGGGGAACACGTCTCAACACAATAAAGGCCGTAAATGAAAAAAAAAAAAAAAAAACACAGCTAATATGACATACAATGGTGAAAAACTGAGAGCTTTTCCCCTTAAGATGAGGAACAGGACAAAGCTGTTCTGTCAACATAATACTGGAAGTCCTAGGCTCAGCAATCAGACAACAAAAAGAAATAAAAGACATCTAAAGTAGAAAGGAAGAAGTAAAATTTTCAATGACTGCAGTCGATACTCTGTATAGAAAATCTGAAGGACTCCACCAAAAAACTAAAATGGATAAGTAAATTCAGTAAAGTTGTAAAATAACAAAATCAATAAACAGAAATCCATTGTCAGGAGAGGAGAGGAGGCAGAGTAGGAGGACCCTAGGCTCATCTTCTCTCAAAACACAACTAGAGATCTATCAAATTATCCTAAATACCCCAGATATCTATTTGAAGCCTTACAAAATCCACAAATAAAGGAAAAGAAGATACTCCATTAAAGAAGATGAGTAGTACAGAGAAGTGGTTTAGGGAAGAAATGTTCTGTGGGTAGTGTGGAGGCAGGGAAGCCATAGTCATTGAGAAATGTAAGACAGAGGAACACAGAGAGGAACACACAAGAACTTTTCCCCAAAGCCAGTGGCGTGGTAAGTGAGAGGGCCTGGATTTCATGTGTTATTGCAGTCCGTGGGGCTTAAACCTGGAGTCTTAAAGGTCTGCAGGCTGGGCTGGGATAGGGCCCTGAGACCACAGTACTGCTCCTGGGAAGAAGGTAGGCAACCAACCCAGGTGCAGCCAGCCTGGAAACATAATCTGAACACTATGTGGAGCACATAGTGATGAGATTATTCACAAATCTTTGAGAGTATTCCTGGGAGGCAGCATTCACAGAGATGCCTTTCTAGGAATAGGGCAGTTGGCTGATGCCATTTTCTTCCACCTCCCCTCAGCATGAACACAGAGCCACCAGCAGGAGGTGGTGCTGCACAGACATTGTCTGGCTGGCTTACTTACATTGAGCCCCACTGCCCTGTGCTTCAGTGGGACTGTCCCCCTCACTCAAGCTTGCATAGTAGGCCCCTCCCCCAAAGACCAGCACAAATCACTGTCCACATCACCAGATGCAGAGAGTTCTGCAGGACCTCAGTTCTGCGGGAGATGATGTCTAATCTCACTTCACAAGCAGACCAGAGAACACCCAGTTACAACTCACCACTTTTAGGCCAACAACCAAACACTGCCCACTGCAAGTAAAGAGAGCCTCTGCAGATGACCAGCCTAAGGACAGAGCAGCCAAAACACAGCAGCAGAGTATACATAGCACATGCCAGAGACACTCCCTGGAGTAACAGGCCCTAGACAATACATGACCTCTTCTTCAGAAGGCCAGAGAAATCTGCAATCAAGAATATTCTGTCCTGCAGGACTATCATCAGAATAGAAGGAGACATAATGAGTTTCTCAGACAAACAAAAAATAAGTGAGTTTTTTCCAGCCCTGCAAGAAATAGTAGGGAGGACTCTTTGAGTGCAAAGGAAAGACCAAAAATAACAAACAAAAAGCGAAAAGAAAATCTCCAGGGAAAAAATGATAAAACAAGTAATAAAGCAGCACTAAATACAATCTATCAATATCAATATCTATCAATAACTACTTTGAATATAAGTAAATGGACTAAACCCTCCAATCAAAAGATATAGGGTTTCAGAATGGATTAAAAATGTGGTGAGAGCACAAGATACTCATTTTAGACCTAAAAACAGCTATAGATTAAAAGTGAGGAAGAAATATTTATCATATAAATGGATATCAGGAGAAAGCTGGAGTAGAAATACTTGTATCTGACGAACTGGACTTAGTTTTTTGGTTTTTTTTTTTTTTAGTCTTACTTTGGTATCTGGGTAGTACTATCTTATGATCCAGCAATTGTACTACTAAGTATTTTCCCAAAGGATATGAAAATACTAATTCAAAGGGATACCTGTATGGTAATATTCAGAGCAACAATAGCCGAATTATAGAAAAAGCCCAAATGTCCACTGACTGTTGAATGGATAATGATGTGGTACATATGTACAATGAAATATTACTTGGCCATAAAAAGAATGAAATTGCTATTTGCAAGGATGTAGATTGAGCTAATCAGTATTATACTAAGTGAAATAGGTCAGTCATAGAAAGACAAATACCATATGATTGCACTACTGTGCAATACAAAAAACAAAACAAATGAACACAGGGAGGAAAAAAAGAGAGAAAGGCAAACCAAGAAACAGACTCTTTCTTTCTTTCTTTCTTTCTTTCTTTCTTTCTTTCTTTCTTTCTTTCTTTCTTTCTTTCTTTCTTTCTTCTTAAGATTTTATTTATTTATTCACGAGAGACACGGAGAGAGAGAGAGAGAGAGAAACAGAGACACAGACAGAGGAAGAAGCAGGCTCCCTGAAGGGAGCCCAATGTAGGACTTGATCCCAAGGCTCCAGGATCACACCCGGGACTGAAGGCAGATGCTCAATCCCTGAGCCACCCAGGCATCCCAAGAAACAGATTCTTAACTATAAAGAAGATATTGATTATGTTGGGCCAGGGGGATCAAAGGGGATCAGGAGGCACCAAGAAAACGGTGGCAGACCCTCCACCTTGTTGCCCCCACCTCAGAACTTTCCCATCACCAGCAGACTGCCCCAGGACACTTCATCAGGGGGAGACTGGACCTACGCAGGAAATCTGAACTGTACTTTACCCAGACCCCATATATGGGCATGGGCAGTTATTGCCCCATGCCGATTTCACCAGTAATATGCCTAATACCTATCAACTCATACAGACACACAACCTCTTACTCCTCCCCCCCCCCCTTAAAAAGCCCCCTTAAAAAGCACTCTCCTGCTCGCCACTTCCCCAGCCTGCAACTTCCCTGCTTTCTCCCTCCCCTGTAGGCCTTGGAACCTCTCTAGCCCTGCCCGAGAGGGAGAGCGCACATCCCATTAAAAGCCTGTTTCTACCAACTTTTGCCTGGCCTCTCTATTTCATTTCACTACCGATTGGATTAAACCTGACAGATTACTGCAGTTACTGGAGAGTACATGTGGGGATGGGTTAAATAGGTGATAGGTATTAAGGATACTTGTCATGAGCACTGGGTATGATATATAAGGATGAATCACCAGATTTTACACCTGAAACTAGTCTTATATTGTATGTTAACTAATTGGAATTCAAATAAAAATTTGTAAAGAGAAAAAATGAACTGAATGAATAAAACTAATTAATTAATAAATTGCACCTTAAAATTTTTGTTATACCTAATCTTTAAAAAATACAAATATAGTGAAAATATTTATGTATAACAGATTCCATACAGAGTTAAAAATCAGATATTGTAAACAATATGTATTTTAAGAATTTGTTGGGGCACCTGTGTAGCTGATGCTCAGGTCATGATCTCAGGGTCCTGGAATCAAGACTCAAATGGGGCTCCCCTGCTCAGAAGGGTTATCGGCTTCTCCCTCTGCCCTCCCCACTTCTTCTGTACTGTCGTTCTCAAAGAAATAAGTCAAATCTTTTTTTTTTTAATGAAATCTTTTTTTTTTTTTTAATTTATTCACGACAGACAGAGAGAGAGAGAGAGAGGCAGAGAGACAGGCAGAGGGAGAAGCAGCCTCATGCAGGGAGCCCGATGTAGCACTGGATCCCAGGACCCCAGGGTCATGCCCTGAGCAGAAGGTGGGCACCCAACCCCTGAGCCACCCCCCAGGCTGCCCTCAAATCTTTTTTAAAAAGAAAAACACAGCAATATGATTGATAAGTGTCTAATTTTCAAAGCATAGTGATTTATGAAAACATTAAAGTCTGCTATGTAAGAAATCACTTTTTTAAGGTTATAGAATACTGCACATTTTATCTCCAACACAAGAGGTCACAGTGCTTTTTATAAAATCTACATATGTTGGAATAGTAAGCAAAGAGTCAAAGTAAATAATAACAATAATTTACAGACAGTTGAGGCAAGAAAAGCAAGCCTATCTCCTCTTCTTTTTTTTTTTAATTTTATTTTATTTATTTATTTATGACAGACACAGAGAGAGGCAGGGACATAGGCAGAGGGAAAAGCAGGCTCCCTGTGGGGAGCCCAATGCAGGACTCAATCCCAGGACCCCAGGATCATGACCCGAGCCAAAGGCAGACACTCAAACACTGAGCCACCCAGGTGCTCTAGTGTTATATTTTAACATAAGATTATGTTTTCGAACTAGATGTGTGTTATTCATTTTATTTTAATTTTTTAAAAAATTTACATTCAATTTAGGTAACAGATAATATATTATTAGTTTCAGGAGTAGTGTTTAGTGATTCATTCTTTACATATAACACCCAGAGTTCATCATGTACCCTCCTTCATGCCCCTCACACAATTACCCCATCTCTGCACCCACTGCCCCTCCAGCAACCTTCAGGTTTTTTTCCCTAGAATTAAGAGTCTCTTATGGTCTGTCTATCTCTCTGTTTTCATTTTAGTAGGCATTAGCCAGATGACTACTGATTACTTGAAACTTGACTCATCCAAATTGAGAGATATAAAATACAGATAACATTGAAAAGTATGTCTACTTTAAAGGTTGAAATGATATTTTCATACACTGGATTAAATAGAATAAATTATTCAAATACATTTTACTACTTATTTGTTTGTTTAGTTATTTATTTATTTTGTGAGAGAGAGCAAGAGAGCAAGTGGCAGCGGGGTGGGGCAGAGGCAGAAAGAGAGAATCATAGGGAACCTCCATGCTTAGTGCAGAGCCTGGCTTGAGGCTCAATCTCATTACCCTGAGATCATAACCTGAGCCAAGATCAAGAGTCAGCTGCTTAAGCAACTGAGCTATCCAGGTACCCCTTATCTTTTTTTTAATGTGGCTTCCAGAAAATTTTAAATTACAGATATGGCTGACATTTGCAGTTCATATATTTGTTGCATAGTACTGACAATGTATATACCATAGCATAGGTTAAGTTATATATGAGAATAAAACAAACCAAAAATGTAAAAAAATGAAAATAAGAAGGGAATTAATTCTGGGAGAGCCATAAGAATTTTGGAAACAGACTCTGCTCCTAAAGGATCAGCACACTGTATCACTAAGTCTCACATCCAGCACAGTGGCAGCAGGGCAAAAAGCACCCGGGTTACAATTAAACTTCTATTGGTGCTTTTGCCAGTTAGGCTAACAGAGGGCAAGAAAAATGGTTTGTGCCAGCATTTTCAATCCCAGAGAATGAAAAAAAACAAAAACATAAAAAGTCAGAAAATAATTAAAATGGAGGTAAGCAATTTACTTGATAGAGGTTTTTTTTTTTTTTTTAAGATTTTTTTTTATTTATTTATGAGAGACAGACACACAGAAAGAGAGGCAGAGACACAGGCAGAGGGAGAAGCAGGCTCCATGCAGCGACTTTATCCTGGGTTTCCAGGATCATGCCGTGGGTTGAAGGCAGTGCTAAACCGCTGAGCCCCCTGGGCTATCCCTGATAGAGTTTAAAGTAATGGTCATAAACGTGCTCTCCAGACTTGACAGACTCGGTGAACTCATGAGTTCAACAAAAGCATAGAAAATACAAAAAATTAATCAATCCAGGACTCTGAGATCATGACCTGAGCTGAAGGCAGATGATTAACTTATTGACCCACCCAGGTGTCCCCAGACAATATACTTTAAAAGGAAAGTAACAAGAAATAAGCAAACAAATGAGAGGCATTATATAATGATAAATGGATAAATCGTTAAAATTTTTAACCATTATAAATAACTATGCACCAGGCATAGGACCACCTGAGTAGATAAACCACAAGGAAAGGAAATATAGGGCATCCCAGATGGCTCAGCAGTTTAGCGCTGCCTTCAGCCCAGGGCGTGAACCTGGAGACCTGGGATCCAGTCCCAGTGTGGAGCCTGCTTTTCCCCCCGCCTGTGTCTCTACCTCTCTGTCTCTCTCAATGTGTGTCTCATGAATAAATAAATTAATTAATTTCATAAAAGGAAAGGAAATATAAGAGGAATATAAAGGGAAATGTTGATTGTAATGCAATAGTATTAAAATATTTTAACACTCAATTATACCAGTGGTTAAATCATTCAGAAGAGAATCAAAAGGGAACTATCTTTGAAGATCACATTAGAGCAGATAAACTTTACAGACATATACAGAACATTCTGTCTAAAACCAGCAGAATATACATCTTTTCAAGTGCACGTGAACATATTCCAGGATATATCACATAACAAAACACAGAAGATGTCTCAATAAATTTAAGAGGATTGAAATCATAGCAAGATTCCTTTCTAACCACAGTGATATAGAACTAGAAACCAACCACAAGAATGCTGAAAAAAACACAGCTAAACAACATGCTAATAAACAACCTATTAATAAAGAAGAAATGAAAAAGGATATTAAAAATACCTTGAGACACATGAAAATGGAAAAACAATCATTCAAAAATCTTCTGGACAGGGACTCTGGGGTGGCTCAGTGGTTGAGCGCCTGCCTTTGACCCAGGGCATGATCCTGGAGTCCTGGGATGAGTCCCATATCGAGCTTCTTGCATGAAGCCTATTTCTCTCTCTGCCTATGTCTCTGCCTCTCTGTGTGTGTGTCTCTCATGAGTGAATAAATAAAATCTTAAAAAAAAATCTTCGGGACACAATAGAAGCTTTTTGAGATAGACATTGATAGCAACATAGGCCTACCTCAAGAAACAAGAAGCATCTAAGGTAAAGAATCTAAACTTCCGCCTCAATAAATGAAAGAGAGAAAGAAAAACATGAAAGATAGGAAAGCACACAGTGAGTAGAGTGAAGAAAAGAGTAAAAATCGGAGCAGTCATCCAAGTAACTAAGGCTTAAAAAAATAGAAAAAATTAATGAGAGGAAGAACTGGTTCTTCAAAAAAGTAAAATTCTTATAACTTAGCCAGACTCTCTAAGGGAAAAGAGAGAAGGGGAGTGGCACAGCTCATAGGTTGGGTGTCTGCCTCTTGATTTTTTTTTTAAGATTTTATTTATTTATTCACAAGAGACACAGAGACAGAGAGAGAGGCAGAGACATAGGCAGAGGGAGAAACAGGCTCCCTGCAAGAAGCCCAATGTTGAACTTGATCTCAGGACCCTGGTATCATGCTCTGAGCCAAAGGAAGATGCTCAACCACTGAGCCAGTCAGATGGCCCTGACTCGTGGTTTTTGAATCAGGTCATGATGTTGAGGTTGTGGAATTGAGTACTACATTGGGCTTGCACTTAGTAGGGAGTTTCCTTGAGATTCCTTTGCTCTCCCTCTCTGCTCACTTGTGTGTCACTTCCTCTATCTCAAATAAATAAATAAATAAAGATTTAAAAGAAAACAAAGAGAAAAGACCTGAAATAAAAGAGAAATTACAACAAACACCACAGAAATAGGATCATGAGAGATTACAAGAAAAATTTATATACCAACAAATTGAACATCCTAGGAAAAACAGATAAATTCCTAAAAATATACGATTTTCCAAGAGTAAATCAGGAAAGACAAACTCTGAACAGACCAATTAGTACTAACAAAATTGAATCTATAATCAGAAGTCAAGGACCAGATGGTTTCACAGGTGAATCATATCAATTTATTTAGGGTAGAGTTAATACCTATCCCTTCATAAACTATTCCAGAAATCAATGAGAAAGGAAAGATCCAAATAATGAGATTATCCTTTTAAAAAATTTTTTTATTTATTCATTCATGAGGGACAGGGAGAGAGAGAGAGAGAGAGAGAGAGAGAGAGAAGCAGAGACAGAAGCAGGCTCCATGCTGGGGAACCTGATGTGGGATTTGATCCCTGGTCTCCAGGATCAGGCTCTGGGCTGAAGGTGGCACTAAACCGCTGAGCCACCTGGGCTGCCCTAGTATTATCCTGATACCAAAACCAACCAAAAAAACTTACACGCAAATGTTCCCAAAGAATAACCTAGGAATGCAAAATTCTCAGTAAAATATTAGCAATTTAGCAATACATACAAAAAATATTAATCATAGTAAAGTGGAATTTATTCCATGATTCAAAATATTTCAGATCCACAAACCAATCAACATGATATACTACATTAACAAAATAAATGATAAAAAATCATATGATTATTTCAATAGACACAGAAAAAGCATTGGACAAAATTCAACTTCCTCTCATGAAAATAACTCTCAACAAAGTGGATATACCTCCACACAATAAAAGCTATATAAAAGCGAACATCATACTCAATGAAGAAATGAAAAGTTAAAAGCTGAAACCTTTTCCTCTAAGATCAGGAATAAAGCCAAAAAAGTCCACTTACCACTTTTATTGAATACAGTACTGGAAATTACATCCCAATTGGTAACAAAGTTATAAAATTGTCACTATTTGCAGATGACATTTTACTACATATAAAAAACCCTAAAGGCTTCACCAAATAATTGTTAGAACTAATATATGAAATAGGTGAAGTTGCAGGATACAAAATTAATATATAGAAATCTAATGTATTTTTATACACTAATAATGAACTATGAGGAGAAATTAAGAAAAGTTTCTGTTTATAATTCCATCTTAAAAGTTAAATACCTAGGAATAAATTTAACCACAGGTGAAAGACCTTTATGCTAAAAACAGTAAAACATTTATAAAAGAAACTGAAGATAACAGGCCCTCCAAAATGGAAAGATATACCATGCACAAGGACTTGAAGAATTAATATTTTTAAAATATTCATAATACCCAAAGCTATGTACAGATTTAATTCAATCCCTATGAAAATATAGATAGTATTTTTCAGAAAACTAGAATATAGACTAAAATTTGTGTGGAACTACAGAAAACAGCCAAACCAATATTGAGAAAGAAAAACAAATATTATCACAATTCTAGATTTCTCAATATACTACAAATGTAAAGTAATCAAAACAGTGATTACATGGCACTGGCATGAAAAATATATACAGACAAGTGGAACAGATATCTCAGAAATTAAGAGACAGGTGGTCAATTAATCTATAACAAAGGAGGCAAGAATGAAGGAGGGTGGCAGTTGGTCAAGTGTCCAATTCTTTTTTTAAAGATTTTATTTATTCATGAACGACATTGAGAGAGGGAGGCAGAGACATAGGCAGGGGGAAAAGCAGGCTCCACACAGGGAATCCGATGTGGGACTCGATGTGGCACTTGATCCTGGGACTCCAGGATCATGGCCTAGGCCAAAGGCAGGTGCTAAACCACTGAGCCACCCGGGGATCCCCCAAGTGTCCAGTTCTTGGTTTTGGCTCAGATCGTTATCTCTTAGTCATGAGACTAAGTTCTGCATTGGGCTCCACATGTACTCAGCATGGAGTCTGCTTGATACTCTCTCTCCCTCTCCTTCTGCTCCTCCTGCTCATGCTCTTTCTCTCTAAAATAAATAAATAAAACTTTAAAAAAAAGAATATACAGTGGCAGAATGGACAGTCACTTCAGTAAATGATGTTAGGAAAGCTGGACAGCTACATGCAAAAGAACATTGGGCAACTTAATAAACTCAAAATGGACTGAAGACCTAAATATAGAAACTAAAAGCATTAAACTTCCAAAAGAGAACATAGTAAATTCTTGGACCATTCTTAGTAATATTTTCTTGGCTCTGGCTCCTCAGGCAAAGGCACAAAATCAGAAATAAACAGTTGGGACCACACTGAAGTAAAACACTTCTCTACACAGCAAAAGGAACCAACAACAAAATGAATAAGTTCTTTGCAAACAATATACCCAACAAGTGATCAATAACCAAAATATCTAAGAACTCATACAACCTAACACCAAAAACCATCCAGTCAATCCAATTAAAAGATGGGCCTCTGAAAGGATATTTTTCCAAGAAAACATGTATAGGACCAAAAGATGCATGAAAAGATATTCTATACCACTAATCAGTAGGGAAATTCAAATCAAAACCACAATAAGATATTACACAATTCAAACTAGCTAGAGCACAAAAGGTAAGAAAAAATAAATGTTGATTATAATTCCAAGAAAAGGGAAAGTAACCTCATGCACTGTTGGAAATGTAAATTAGGGCAGCCACCATGGAAAATGTTATGGAAGTTTATCAAAAAATTAAAACAAGAAATACCATAAAATTCAGTAATTCCATTTTTGGATATTTACCTGAAGGAAATGAAGACACTAATTATTTTTTAAAAATATTTTATTTATTTAGTCACGAGAGACACAGAGAAAGAGAGAGGCAGAGACACAGGCAGAGGGAGAAGCAGGCTCCATTCAGGAAGCCTGACATGGGACTTGACCCTGGGTCTCCAGGATCACACCCTGGGCCAAAAGTGGTGCTCAACCACTGAGCCACATGGGCTGCCCTGAATACACTAATTAAAAAAGACAAACATATCCCTAAATATCCACTAATAGAGAAATTAATAAAGAAAATGTGCTTTAAATGTATAATGGAATACTACTCAGCCATAAAAGATGTTATTTTTCCATTAAAAACAACACAGATAGACTTAGAGGTTATTCTGCTGAATAGAATAGGACAGAAAAAGACAAATACCTTATAATTTCACTCATATGTGGAAGTTATAAACTAAGCAAAAACACAAAAGCAGAAAAAGATTCAAATATAGAGAACAAAACTGATGGTTGCCAGAGGAGATGGGGTGGAAGGTGAGCAAAAATGGTTAAAAGGGACTCAGAGGTACAAACTTCCAGCTATAAAATGATTCACAGAGATGAAAAGTATAGCATAGGGATTATGGTATTATTGTTATAACTTTGAGAACAGTTGGTAGCCACACTTATCATTGTGAGCACATTGTAATGTGTACAAATGTCAAATCATTATGCTGTATACCTGAATCTAAAATAATATTATATGTCAACCATAATTAAATTTAAAAAATTTTAAAGATGACTGTTGACATTTTCATGGGGATTATACTAACTCTTAGATTGCTTTTAATAGCATGGACATTTTAACAACATTGTTTGTTTGTTTAAGATTTTATTTATTTATTCATGAGAGACCTAGAGAGAGCAGCAGACACATAGGCAGAGGGAGAAGCAGGCTCTACACAAGGATCCCAATGTGGGACTTGATCCCAGGACTCTGGGATCATGCCCTGATTGAAGACAAGAGGCTCAACCACTGAGCCATCCAGGTGTCCCAACATTGGTTCTTTCAAACCATGAGCATGCAATATCTTTCCATTTGTTATTTTCATTGTTTTCCATCAGTAAGAATTTTATAGTTTTTGTTTTGTTTTATAGTTTTTTTGTTTTTAAAGATTTTATTTATTTTACAGAGGGAGAGCACAAATAGGGAGTAGCAGAGAGGGAGAGGAAGAAGCAGACTCCTTGCTGAGCAGGGAGCCTAATGAGGGACTGGGTCCCAGGGTCCCAGGATCATTGCCTGAACTGAAACCAGATGCTTAACTGACTGAGTCACCAGGCACTCCTAGTTTTTGGAGTATAGGTCTTTTACCTATAAAAGACTTTATTCTTAGGTATTTTAGGTAACTTTATTCTTAGGTATTTTATTTTATTTATTTTATTTTACTTTATTTTAAGATTTTATTTATTCATGAGAGACACAAAGAGAGAGAGGCAGAGACACAGGCAGAGGCAGAAGCAGGCTCCGCAGGGAGCCTAACGTGGGACTTGATCCAGGATCTCCAGGATCATGCCCTGGGCTGAAGGCCAGGAGCTAAACCACTAAACCGCTGAGCCACCCAGGCGTCCCCATTCTGTATAATGTGAATTACAAAATAGATCCACAATTACATGGTCAACTAATTGTAGACAAAACAGGAAAGAATATCCAATGGAAAAAAGACTCTCAACAAACGGTTTTGGGAAAACTAGACAACTATGTGCAAAAGAATGAAACCGGACCACTAACCTACACCGTAAACAAAAATAAACTCAAGTGGATTAAAGACTTATATATGTGAACCTGAAACCATAAAGATCCTAAAAGAAAAACAGGCAGTAATTTCTTGACATCAGCGATAGAAATATGTTTCTAAATATCTTTCCTCAGGCAACGGAGACAAAAGCAGAAGTACGGAACTATGTCAAAATAAAAAGGGTTTTTTTTATTAACAAAAACAACAAAAAGAAAAAGTCAGTTTCCAGGGTGAGAGATGATATTGGCAAATGATACATTTAATATGGGGGTTAATGTCAAAAAGGTATTTTAATTTTTTTATTTTTATTTTTTAAAAAAGACATTAAAAAATTATACAACCCAGCAAAAAAATATATAGGTGATTTATAGATGGACAGACACCTAAATAGACATTTTTCTTTTTTATTTGTATTTTTTTATTGGAGTTCAATTTGCCAACATATAGTATAACGCCCAGTGCTCATCCCTTCAAGTGTCCCCCTCAGTGCCCATCACCCAGTCCCAACCCATCACCCCAACTCCCTGCCATCTCCCCTTTCACTACCCCTGTACTTTTTCCAGAGTTAGGTGTCTCTCATGTTCTGTCTCCCTCTCTGATATTTCCCACTCATTTTCTCTCCTTTCCCCTTTATTCCCTTTCACTATTTTTTATATTCCCTAAATGAATGAAAACATATAATGTTTGTCCTTCCCTGATTGACTTAATTCACTCAGCATAATATCCTCAAGTTCCATCCACATTGAAGCAAATGGTGGTTATTTGTAGTTTCTAATAGCTCAGTAATATTCCATTGTATACACAGACCACACCTTCTTTATCCATTCATCTTTCGATGGACACTGAGGCTCCTTCCACAGTTTGGCTATTGTGGACATTGCTGCTGGAAACATCAGGATGCAGGTGTCCTGTTGTTTCACTGCATCTGTATCTTTGGGGTAAATCCCCAGCTATGCAATTGCTGGGTTGTAGGGCAGATCTATTTTTAACTCTTTGAGGAACCTCCACACAGTTTTCCAGAGTGGCTGCACCAGTTCACATTCCCACCAAGAGTGCAAGAGGGTTCCCCTTTCTCCACCTCTTCTCCAACATTTATTGTTTCCTGCCTTATTAATTTTCCCCATTCTCACTGTTGTGAGGTGGTATCTCATGGGGATTTTCATCTGTATTTCCCTGATGGCAAGCAATGCGGAGCATTTTCTCATGTGCTTGTTGTCCATGTGTGTGTCTTCTTTAACGCAATTTCTGTTCATGTCTTTTGCCCATTTCATGATGGGATTGTTTGTTTCTTTGCTGTTGAGTTTAATAAGTTCTTTATAGATCTTTGATACTAGCCCTTTATCTGATATGTCATTTGCAAATACCTTCTCTCATCTATAAGTTGTCTTGTAGTTTTGTTGACTGTTTCTTTTGCTGTGCAGAAGCTTTTTATCTAGATTAAGTCCCAATAGTTCATTTTGCTTTTGTTTCCCTTACCTGCATAGATATATCTTGCAAGAAGTTGTTGTGGCTAAGTTCAAAAAGAGTGTTGCCTGCATTCTTCCTCTAGGATTTTGATGGAAACTTGTCTCACATTTAGATATTTCAACCATTTTGAGTTTATCTTTCTGTGTGGTGTAGGAGAATGGTCTAGTTCCATTCTTCTGCACATGGCTGTCCAAGAGACTGTCCTTTTTCCAGTGGATATCTTTCCTGCTATGTTAAATATTAGCTGACCATAGAGTTGAGGGTCCACTTCTGGATTCTCTATTCTGTTCCATTGATTTATGTGTCTTTTTTTCCCTAAGATATTTATTTATTTATTTATTTATTTATTTATTTATTTATTTATTTATTCATAGAGACTCAGAGAGAGAAAGAGAGAGGCAGAGACACAGGCAGAGGGAGAAGTGGGCTCCATGCGGGAAGCCCGACGTGGGACTGGATCCCAGATCTCCAGAATCACGCCTGGGCCACAGGCGGTGCTAAACTGTCTTGATGCTTACAGCTTTATAGTACAACCTGAAATCTGGCATTGTGATGCACCTGGCTCAGCTTCTCTTTTCTTTTCATTTCTTTTTAATAAATTCTATTTATTTATTCATGAGAGACAGACAGAGAGAGAGAGAGAGAAAGAGGCAGAGACACAGGCAGAGGGAGAAACAGGCTCCATGCAGGAAGATGACATGGGACTTGATCCCAGGTCTCCAGGATCATGCCCTGGGCTAAAGGCAGTGCTTAAAACGCTGAGCCACCGGGGCTGCCCTGATTTTCTTTTTTAATATTCCCCTGACTCCTCGGGGTCTTTTCTAATTCCACACAGATTATTTGTTTCAACTCTCTGAAGAAAGTTCATTGTATTTTGATAGGGATTGCATTGAATGTGTAAATTGGCCTGGGTAGCATTGCCAATTCACAATATTAATTCTTCCAATCCATGAACATGGACTATTTTTCCATCTCTTTGTGTCTTCCTCAATTTCTTTCAGAAGTGTTCTATAGTTTTTAGGGTATAGATCCTTTACCTCTTTGGTTAGGTTTATTCCTACGTATCTTATGCTTTTGGGTGCAATTGTAACTGGGATTGACTCCTTAATTTCTCTTTCTTCAGTCTTGCTTAGTGTATAGAATTGTCACTGATTTCTGGGCATTGATTTTGTATCCTGCCACACTGCTGAATTGCTGTATGAGTTCTAGCAATCTTGGAGTGGAGTCTTTTGAGTTTTCTAGGTACAGTATTATGTCATCTGCAAAGAGGGAGAGTTTGACTTCTTCTTTGCCAATTTAAATACTTTTTATTTCTTTTTTGTTGCCTGATTGCTAAAGTTAAGACTTCTAGTACTGTGTTGAATAGCAGTGGTAAGAGTGGACATCCCTGTTGTGTTCCTGATCTTAGGGGAAAGGATCCCAGTGAGAATGATATATGCTGTGGGTTTTTCACAGATGGCTTTTATGCTGAGGAATGTTCTATCTCTACACTCTGAAGAGTTTTGATCAGGAATGGATGCTGTATTTTGTCAAATGCTTTCTCTGCATCTATTGAGAGGATCGTATGGTTCTTGTTTTTTTCTCTTTTTGATATGATCAATCACAGTGATTGTTTTACGACTATTGAACCAACCTTGCATCCCAGGGATAAATCCCACTTGGTCATGGTGAATAATCTTCTTAATGTAATATTGGATCCTATTGGCTAGGATATTGTTGAAAATTTTTGCATCTGTGTTCATGAGGAATATTGGTTTATAATTCTCCTTTTGGTGAGGTCTTTGTCTGGTTTTGGAATTAAGGTGATGCTGGCCTCATGAAGCGAGTTTGGAAGTATTCCATTGCTTTCTATCTTTTGGAACAGCGTTAGTAGAATAAGTGTTGTTTCTTCTTTAAGTGTTTGATAGAATTTCCCTGGGAAGCCATCTGGCCCTGGACTTTTGTGTCTTGGGAGGTTTTTGATGACTGCTTCAATTTCTTCCCTGGTTATTGGCCTGTTCAGATTTTCTATTTCTTCCTGTTCCAGTTTTGGTAGTTTGGGGTTTTCCAGAAGTGCATCCATTTCTTCTATATTGCCTAATTATTTGGTGTACAGCTGCTCATAATACGTTTTTTAAATAGTTTGTATTTCTTTGGTATTGGTGGTGATCTCTCCTTTCTCATTCATGATTTTATTAATTTGAGTCTTTTCTCTCTTCCTTTACTAAGGCTGGCTAATGGTTTATGTATCTTATTAATTCTGTCAAGAACCAACTCCTGATTTTGTTGATTTGTTCTACAGTTCTTCTGTTCTCTATTTCATTGAGTTCTGCTTGAATCTTTATTATCTGTGTTCTGCTTGCTTTAGGTTTTATTTGCTGTTCTTTCTCCAGTTCCTTCAGGTGCGAGTTTAGCTTGTACGTTTCAGTTTTATCCATGTTTTGAGGGATGCTTGTATTACGATGTATTTCCCTCTGAGGACTGCTTTGGCTGTATCCCAAAGATTTTGAATGGTTGTATCTTCATTTTCATTAGTTCCCATTAGTCTTTTTAATTCTTCTCTAATTTCCTGGTTGACCCATTCATCTCTAGCAGGATGCTCTTTAACCTCCATGAGTTTGAGTATCTTCCAAATTCCTTTATGTGGGGGATCCCTGGGTAGCTCAGTGGTTTAGCCCCTGCCTTCGGCCCAGGGCATGATCCTGACACCCGGGATCGAGTCCCACGTCGGGCTCCCTTCATGGAGCCTGCTTCTCCCTCTGCCTGTGTCCCTGACTCTGTCTCTCAGTGTCTCTCATGAATAAATAAATAAAATCTTTTAAAAAATTCTTCATGTGATTGAGATCAAGTTTCAAAGTATTAGGGTCTGACAATAAGCGGGGACAATCCCAATCTTCTGAAATTGGTTGAGACTTGATTTGTGACCAAGTATGTGGTCTATTCTGGAGAAAGTTCCATGTGCATTTAACAAGGATGTGTATTCATTTTGCATTAGATGCAAAGTTCTGTATGATCTGTGAAATCCATCTGGTCCAGTTTATCATTTAAAGCTCTCGTTTCTTTGTTGACATAGTGCTTAGAAGATCTGTCATTTGCAGAAAGTGCCATGTTGAAGTCTTCCAGTATTAGTGTATTAAGTATGTCTTTACTTTGGTTATTAATTGATAGATATACTTGGCAGCTCCCACATTAGGGGCATTAATATTCATGATTTCTAGGTCCTCTTGTTGGATAGACACTTTATGTAGGATACAGTGTTGTTTCTCTTCATCTCTTACTACAGTCTTTGAGATAAACTTTAATTCATCTGATATGAGGATGTCTACCTCTGCTTTCTTTTGAGGACAATTTGAATGGTAAATGGTTCTCCAACCTTTCATTTTCAGGCTGGAGGTGTCCTTAGGTCTAAAATGAGTCTCTTGTAGACAGCAAATAGATGGGTCTTGCTTTTTTATCTAGTCTGAAACCCTGCCTCTTTTGATGGGATCATTTAGCCCATTCACATTCAGAGTTATTATTGAAAGATATTAATTTAGTATCATCGTAATACCTAGTCAGTCCCTGTTTTATGGATTATTTCTTTGGGCTCACCTCTTTCTTTTAGAGTTCACCTTAATATTCCTTGCAGACGGGGATCCCTGGGTGGCACAGCAGTTTAGTGCCTGCCTTTGGCCCAGGGCGCGATCCTGGAGACCCAGGATCAAATCCCACATCGGGCTTCCGGTGCATGGAGCCTGCTTCTCCCTCTGCCTGTGTCTCTGCCTCTCTCTCTCTCTCTCTCTCTCTCTCTCTGTGACTATCATAAATAAATAAAAATTTAAAAAAATTTATTGCAGACGTGATTTGGTGGTCACATATTCTTTCAGTTTCTGCCTATCTTGGAAGCTCTTTATCTCTTCTTGTATTCTGAATGAGAGCCTCTCTGGATAGAGTATTCTTGGCTGCATGTTCTTCTCATTTAGGACCCTGAATATATCGTGCCAGTCCTTTCTGGCCTGTCAGGTCTGTGTGGAGAGGTCTGCTGTTAATATAATATTTCTCCCCATATAAGTTAGGGATCTCTTGTCTCTTGCTGCTTTAAGGATTTCTCTTTATCTTTGGAACTTGCAAGTTTCGCTATTAAATGTCAAGGTGTTGAATGATATTAATTGGTTTTGGGGGGCTGGGGAACCTCTCTATCTACTGGATCTGAATGCCTGCTTCCTCCCAAATTAGGGAAGATCTCATCTATGATTTGTTCAAATATGTTTTCTGGACCTCTGACCCCCTTGGCATTCTCTGGAACCCTAATTATACATAGATTTTTCCTTGTGAAGCTTTCTTTTATTTCCCTTAACTTTTCCTCATGTTCTTTTAATTGTTTTTCTCTTTTTTCCTCAGCTTCCTTCCTTGCCATCAACTTGTCTTCTATGTCACTCACTCGTTCTTCTACCTCATTAACCCTCATTGTTAGGGCTTCCAGTTTGTATTGCATCTAATTTAATTGATTTTTTCATTTCAGCATGATTAGATCTCAATTCTGCAATCATGAAGTCTCTTGATTCCTTTATGCTTTTTTCCAGAGCCACCAGTAGCTTTATAATTGTGCTTCTGAATTGGCTTCCTGACATCGAATTGTAATCCAAATTCTGTAACTTTATGGCAGAGAGTACTGTTTCTGATTCTTTTTATTTTTGGGGGGGGGTGAGTTCTTCTTTCTAGTCATTTTGCTCAGTGCAGAGTGGTTGTATAAGCAGGCTGAGTCAAGAATATCAACCACAACCTAAGTAAATTTCACCCTAGATGTTTTTGCCATGGTCAGAGACAGGAAATTTAAAACAAAGATATAAAACCAAAGGACCACTAAAGTAAGAAACAAATCTTAAAATAAAGTAGTAAAAAATAAAAGGCTGAGACTCCCAAATAAGAAGAGAAAGAAAAAGAAAAAAAAAAGAAGAAAGAAGGAAAAAAGGGGGTGGGGACTGGGAGACGGTGGTGGTGATGAAGTTGAGGTGGATGGAGAATGTAGTCTACCTGAGGAGACCTAGAGGGTGATCCTCTTGTTTCTGAGTCTATTAAGTTCTGTATATTAGAAGACGCTAAAAAACAAAAACAAGGGATCCCTGGGTGGCACAGCGGTTTGGCGCCTGCCTTTGGCCCAGGGCGCGATCCTGGAGACCCAGGATCAAATCCCACATCGGGCTCCCAGTGCATGGAGCCTGCTTCTCTCTCTGCCTGTGTCTCTGCCTCTCTTTCTCTCTGTAACTATCATAAATAAATAAAAATTTAAAAAAAATTAAAAACAAAAACAAAACAAAACAAAACAAAACAAAAAAACAAAGAAGAAGAAGATGCTCAGTCCCAAATTTATATAAACCAGAAATACTTGTAGAAGGACCCAACACTGATCAGCAAAACATAAATGACATAAAAGAGGGGGCAGAAGGGGAATGAGGAATCTCACAGAATGAACCAGCATGGTATACCACTTGGTTCTGGGTGCATGCTGGTCATGTTTTAGAAGTTATTAACTTCTGCCATTGTAGAACAAAGTGAGGCAGAGAAAACAAAAAACACAAAATAAAGAAACAAATCTTGTATATCTTCCCAAATTAAGTTGAGTATGTTGAAGGTAATCTAGAAGTGGAAAACATATCTAGGACCTGTAATTGTAGAAATGTGAAAGTCAAAAAGGAAGAATCTTAAAAATGAAGAGGTGGTAAAATATTGTAGTTAAGGTGGGAAAAGAGAAAAAAATAGAAATTTACAGTCTGATATAAAACCGAGTTGTACTGGAAAAAGGAAGAAAAAAAATAGGAGTGGTACCCTCTGGTTCTATATACTGTACGTCCATTGACTTCCCCTGGAGCTTTCCAGGGCTGGTTGGTCAAGAACTTGCTCTTCCCCTGTCCTTCCAGCTGATCTGGGCGGAAGGCGGGGTGGGGGGCTGCGCTGCGTGCTGATTCTCAGTTGTGTGCACCTGGGGTAGCTGCCTCGACCCCTGCCATGGCTCAGTGGGAGATGTTAATCCTGTGAGGCCCTTGTTCCCCAGCAGCCCCGCTCCATCCCAGGCACAGGATGACACCAGGAGGAACAACACTGGTGGTGGCCAGGTCTCCAGCTCTGGAGTCAGCTCCAGAGGTTAACTACTACAGTGTCCCAGGACGCAGTGGTCTAGATGCTCCCAGGGCAGGGGCGAGGTGGGAGGGGGGGGGGCACTGATCTGCATAGCTTTGGGGCACCTGGCGGCAGGAGAGTCCTCCGCCTGTCCTTGGGGGAACACAAGATCCTGGGCTGTGTCCACCCAGCACCCTGGGATTCAGGACCTGTGCTGGTGGAATTGTGCTCCTGGGCACGTGGCTCCTGAAGGCAGCAGGGCACAGACCCCTCCACCCGGAGCCACCGCCTGACCGACCAGCCTCTCCCCGAGGCCCCGCCAGGTGTGCGCTCCACCCCTTTACTGAGATCCGCCCAGTTTGTGCCCTGCTCTCCCCTGTGGTGCACTTTTTCTGTTAGTGACTACAGGAAACCAGAGGCTCCAAAGCTCCTCCTGCGTTTCTGCTGGATTTCCCTGCTAAGTGCCTTTCCCTCCGAGAAGTACCCGGTGCAGATTTTTTAAAGTTCCTGCTTCTCTGGGGCTGGTCTTTCCTGTCCTGAGGCTCCACCACCTTTCTTTAGCCTGGACACTCGCAGGACCCCTCCCCAACTTGATTCCATTTTATTTTATTTTTCTGCCTTCCTACCTTGTCAGAAGTGAAAACCTTCTCTCTGTAGTGTTCCGGCTGTTCTCTCTTTAAATCTCAGGTCAGGGCATCCCCGGTGGCGCAACAGTGTAGCGCCGCCTGCAGCCCGGGGTCTGATCCTGGAGACCTAGGATCGAGTCCCGTGTCGGGCTCCCTGCGTGGAACCCGCTTCTCTCTCTTCCTGTGTCTCTGCCTCTCAGTCTCTCTCTCTCTCTGAATAAATAAATTAAAATCAATCAATCAATCAATCAATCAATCAATCAATCAATCTCAGGTCAAATTTGTAGATTTTCAGGATGGTTTGAAAGTAATTTAGGTGAGTTGGTGGGGCCAGGTGAGTTGAGGACCCCTATTCCCCTGCCATCTCCTACCTATTCCACTACCATCTTCTATCCATTCCATCACCTTCTCATTTCCTATCCTATCTTTGACATCTGTCCTATGTGTGGGCAGCCTGGGTGTTTTATCCTCATTTTGCGATAAGAAAAATAAATGTGGCTAAAAGAGGTTGCATAACCTGTGATGCTTGTTCTGCTACCTGGTGGCCCAGCTAGGTCCTCCCCCTTCCAGCTGGGACAGAGTCAGGGCCCTAGAATTGGGATAGAAGGTGGCAGTGCATATCAGGGCCCTGACCTTGGGGAAGGAAGGTGGCAGGTGTGAGTCTGGGCCCTAGTCTTTGAGAAAGAAGGCAGGCATGATTTTCAGAGACCTGGATCAGAGGAGCGATGGTGGCCAGTGCAAGGTTGAGGGCCCTGGACTTGGTCACTGAAGGTGGCAGGTTGAGGTTCAGGGCCCTGGATTTGGGGAATGAAGGGGGCAGGTACACGGTTCAGGACCCTGCACTTGGGGAGAGGAGGTGGTAACTAATGTTTAGGTCCCTTGATTTGGGGAGAGAATGTTGCAGTTGTGCGTTTCTGGGCCCTGGAAACTTAGACAGAAGGTGGCAGGTGTGAGATTCAGGGCCCTGGACTTGGGGAGAGATAGTGGTTGGTGTGAGGTTCAGGGTCCTGGACTTGGAGAGAAGGTGGCAGGTGTGAGTTTAGGACCCTGATGAGGAGAGTAGATGGCATGTGCAAGGTTCATGGATCTGGACTGGGGGAGAGTCCTTTTCAGGTCTAAGGTAGAGGGTCCAGGAAAGGTGGCAGTTGTGAGTCCAAGGCCCTGACATGGGAAGTGAACTCAGCTGGTGTGAGTTTCAGTGCCCTGGACAAGGGCAGAGAACTTGGCAGGTATGAGTTTCAGTTCCCGCACTGGGGGAGAGATAGTGGCAGGACTCATTTACAGGCCCTGGACTGTGGGAGAAGGTGGCAGATATGAGTTTCAGGGCCTTGGATTTGGGGAGAGAGGTGACCTGTGTGAGGTTCAGGGTCCTGGACTTGGGGAGAGGTGGTGGTGCATGCCAGTCTAAAGGCTGTGGATTTGCGAAGAGAAGGTGGCAGAGGCAAGGATTAGAGCCTTGAGGAGAGAAGGTGGCTGCTGTGAGTTTTAGGGCCCTGGCCTTGGGGAAATAAGGTGGCAGTTGTGAGGTTCAGGGACCAGGACTTGGGGAGAGAAGGTGCAAATTGTGAGTTTCAGGTCCCGAGACTTGAGGAAAGTAGGTGGCATGTGTGAGTTTCAGGGCCCTATATTGGTGGATAGAAGGCAGTGGGTACGAGATTCAGGGTCTTCGACTAGGAAAGAGAGATGGCATGTGTGAGGTTTAGGGACCTTGATCTGGGGAGAGAAGGTGGTGTGTGTGAGTTTCAGGGTTCTGAATGGGGGAGAGGAGGTCGCAGGTGCGGGATTCAGGGTCCTAGACTTGGCATAGAAGGTGGCAGGTGCGAGGTACAGGGTCCTGGACTAGGGGACAGAAGTGACAGGTGCAAGTCTCGGGGCCCTGACCTTATGGAGAGAAGGTGGTAGGTGTGAGGTTCAAGGCCCTGGATTTGGGGAGAGGAGGTGGCTGGTGCAAGATTCAGTGACCTGGTTTGGGAAGAGTAGGTGGCAGGTGCGAGTCTCAGGGCCCTGACATTGTGGAGAGAATTGGCAAGTGTGAGGTTCAGGGGCCTGGACCAGAGGAGCGATAGTGGCCGGTGCCAGGTCCTGGCCATGGGGAGGGTCCTGGTCATGGGAAGAGGAGGTGGCAGGTGAGGTTCAGCACCTTTGGCTTGAGGAGAGAAGGTGGCAGGTGCGAGGTTCAGGGCCCTGGACTTGGGGAGAGATTGTGGCAGGTGTGAGGTTCAGGGCCCTGGACTGGTGTAGAGTAGGTGGCAGGTGGGAAGTCCATGGCCCTGAACTTAAGGAGAGAAAGTGTCAGGTCCAAGGTCAGGGTCCTAGACCAGGGAGAGATGGTGGCAGATGTGACTTTCAGGGCCCTAGACTTAGGTAGAAAAGTGGGCAGGAGTGAAGTTCAGGGACTTATTACTGGGAAAAAGAAGGTGGTATATGTGAGGTTCAGGGACTTTGACTTGGGGAGAGAAGGTGATAGTTGTGAGTTTCAGGGCTGTAAAGTTGGGGAGAGTAGGTGGCAGGTGCAAGGTTCAGGGCCCTGAACTTGGGGAGAGAAGGTGGCAGGTGTGAGTTTCAGGGTGTTCGACTGGGAAAGAGAGGTGGCAAGTATGAGGTTCAGGGAACTGGACTTGGGGAGAGAAGGTGGCAGTTGGGAGTGTCAGGGACCTAGATTTGGGGAGAATAGGTGGTTGGTGTGAGGTTCAGGGCCCTATACTCGGGAAGACAAGATGGCAGGTGAGGGATTCCGGCCCTAGACTTGGGATAGATGTGGCAATTGTGAGGTACATAGTCCTGGACTGGGAGAAGAAGGTGGCAGGTGCGAGTCTCAGGCCTGGATCTTATGGATGGAAGGTGGCAGGTGTGAGGTTCAGGGCCCTGGACTTGGAGGGAAAACGTGGCAGGTGTGAGGTTAAGGGCTCTGGATTTGGGGAGAGAAGGTGGCACGTGGAGGTTCAGGGCGCTGGACTTGGGGAGAGAAGGTCACATGTGCAAGGTTCAGTGCCTTGGACTGGGGGAGAGAAGGTGGAAGATGCAAGGTTCAGGGTCCAGGAATTTCAGAGAGAAGATGGCAGGTGTGAGATTCAGGGCCCTGGACCTGGGTGAGAAAGTGGCAGGTGTGAGGTTTATGGCCTTGGACTTGGGGAGAGAAGGTGGCAAGTGTGAAGTTCAGGGCCCTGGACTTAGGGAAAAGGCCCCCCGGACTTGGGTGAGAAACTGGCAGGTGTGAGGTGGGTATGAGGTGAAGGTCCTGGACCTGGGGAGAGAAGGTGACAGGTAGAGGTTCAGGGTCTAGACCAGGGGAGAGAAGGTGACAGGAGACAGGTTCAGGGCCCTAGAGAGGGGGTAGAAAAGGTGGCAGGCGTGAGATTGAGAGCTCTGGACTGGGGAGAGTGTGTGGCGTGTGCAAATTCTGGGCCCTGGCAGTTGGGAGTAGGTGGTGGCTGTGACCATGAGGGCCTTGGACTTGCCGAGAGAAGGTGGCAGGTGAGAGGTTCAGGGCCCTGGACTTGGGGAGAGAAGGTGGTAGGTGTGAGGTTCAGGGCCCTCGACTGGAGGAGAGAAGGTGATGGGTGTAAGTTTGAGGGCTCTGGACTTGGGAAGAGAAGGTGGCAGGTGTGAGTTTGAGGGCTCTGGACTGGAGGAGAGTATGTGGTGTATGCGAATTCTGGGCCCTGGCAGTTGGGAGTAGGTGGTCGTTGTGACCATGAGGGCCTTAGACTTGCCGAGAGAAGGTGGCAGGTGAGAGGTTCAGGGCCCTAGACTGGGGGAGAGAAGTTGGGAGATGTTGATGTTCAGGGCCCTGGGGTGGGGAGAGATGGTGGCAGGTATGAGTTTCAGGGCCTTGGACTGGGTGAGAGAAGGTGACGAGGTACAAGGTACAGTGCCCTGGATTTGGGGAGAAAAGGTGGCAGGTATGAGTTTCCGGGTCCTGAACTGGGGGTGATAAGGTGGTAGTTTGAGGTTGAGTGCCCTAGACTGGGGAGACAATGTGGGAGGTTCAGGGCCCTGGACTTGGGGAGAGAAAGTGGCAGGTTTGGGGTTCAGTGCCCTGGATCTGAGGAGGGGAAAACCCTAGGGCCCAGAAAGGGGAGGGAACCTGTTTCATGGAGTTAAGTCTTAGAAAAGGAGACAAATACAACAAATACAGTTAATTGCAAAATATCTGGGTTTAGGCAGAGAATGGGACAGGTAAAAACAGCTGAAAGAGAACTATTGGAGCTGCTCCTTATTGGCTTGTCCTATAGTTTTAGAACACATTCAAAGTATAAGTGGTTTTATTTTCAATCTGAAATCTTTTAGGACTCTTACTCAAATGAGCGACTTTACTCCCTTGAATTCATGTGACCTGTCTCCTTATTTTGCAAGCTTAATCTTCTCTCATTTGCCTGTTTCTTTTCATTTAGTCTCCAGGTTAAACATAATACATACTGGAGAAACATAATTAAAAAGAAAAATCTCTATTCAATCTAGAAAACCCCTTCACAAAAAGAGGACAAAAAAGAAACAATTTTTTTTTTTTTAAATAGAGTAAGCATTAGCCAGGGAAAATATAAGGTGTATCACATGCTATCTGATAATGAGGTTACAAAGACAGAAATCTTAGAAGATACAACCTATTATATTCACATTTTCCAGATGAAATTGCTCATTTCTCTTAAGAGTTATAATTTGGAGTCAGGTGAAAGCTTAATTAGGCAATCTTTTCCTAAAATCCCCAACTCTTCTTCCTCCCTACAGATCCATCCTTTCTAGCTCCTCAAACGTCTCAGCCACAATTTCTGCTGTCTGTTCCTTCTGTGAACTCTCTGTTTTCTCTACATGCACACGTCATTGTTTGTAGCCATAAGTAATCACTAGATCCCCAATAAAACATGATGTGCAAATTAAGGAAATGCCCTAGAATATAAATAAAATCTGTACAATTTTGCAAAACAAAATGTTTGATTGAAATAATTGTCAAAATCCATGAATCTGCATCTGGAGGGAATATCAATTTTTAAACAATGATATATTTTATTTATTTATTTGGCAGAGTTTCACAAGTGTTGGAGAGAAGAAGAAAAGGACAAGGAAAGATCTCAAGCCAACTCACTGCTGAGTGCATAGTCTGATATGGGACTTGATCTCAAGACCCTGAGATAACAACATGTGTTGAAACAAAGAGTCAGATGCTTAACTGAGTCTGCCTGGAAGGAGTATCTTTTGATCTCATGAAATATTTACTGATATGAAAATATTTATTACTCAAGGTAATACATAAAAATAAGCCATTAAAAAGTATATTAAATTAAGACGTCCTGGGCAGTCTGGGTGGCTCAGCGGTTTAGCGCCGCGTCAGTCCAGGGTGTGATCCTGGAGACCCAGGTTGGAGTCCCATGTTGAGCTCCCTGCATGGAGCTTGCTTCTCTCTCTGCCTGTGTCTCTGCCTCCCTCTGTGTCTCTCATGAATAAATAAAATGTTAAAAAACAAAGACATCCTCCCAACATTGATATCTCTTGCTATGCATGCTAGAATATGACAAATATAAAAAGAATTAATTTCTTTTACACATATGGAATACTTAAAGACAAATCAGTCATAATATTATACCATTAATCTATGGAAATTCCTACTGTAGATGGAGTATGGTTATTTCTAGACAGAGAAGGAACTTTTTACTCAAAGTAAGATTGCCTCACAAATGAATCTTTCCTTTGTTGGTAACAAAGATTATTCCACTTAATATTTTTACATAAATACATTGGCTCTTGCAATAAACAATTTTCTCCTGAGACACAAATAGACATGCAAATTGGTTTTACTTATAATACTGCCTTGTCATTTTTATCTTTCACTCCTAAGGATTTCACTCATGGTAGCCCTACTGTTTTATCTTAAAAATCTTTTACTTCTTGACTAATAGGTTTTTACAGACATACAAAATAATATTTATTATAATAATATGACTATGAAAAAAATATGACTATGAAATGTATTTATACTGTTTAACACAGACTAGTTACATAAGATACACAGATAAGTGTATATTCAGAAATCTAATTATATTTTGTCAGTGAAAATACAGTTAAAAATTGAGGCAAAATATACGTTATGTATAAATAAACATTTAAAAATATACAACTCACGGGCATTTGTATCTTTGTAATGATGTATCATATCACCTAATTCTTAAACATTTTCATCACCTTAAAGAGAAATCCTTTAAACAGAACTTTCCATTCCCCTCTCATCTGGCCAAGGACAACCACTAACCTGTGGTCTCAAGGGCTATGACTTCTTTATGTATATAGGTTATTTAAGTTCCAAGTTGTCAGAACTTTTAAAATCTTTTGTTTTACTCACTTTTTGCACTTTTCATTTACCAGGTTTCATGTAATTGACATCAATCTAGCAATAGTGTGTTTAGAAAGAAGGAAATAATTTTATTTCAGGGGCTAAATATGATTATATATTTATTTTTTTTAAAAGTTCTGTAAAAATGAGATTTTGTAAATCTTATTTTTTTGGTTGCTGCCTAAAGAGATTTTATTATAACTATTTTATTTTAGCTGAATGAATTCAAAAGGAAACACTGGCTAAATGTTACCCTTTAATTGCCAGGAGACTAGGCATCTTGTGATGTCACAACTACTCAGGTGGTAAACCATTGTGATGGTCAGGATAGTTTATCTGTGTAGGCCAGCCAAAGTGACATTTGAAGCTGCAGTTTCAAAACCATGCAGATGAGAAACGTAGCTGAAGGAAATCTTATTTGAGATGGCACATGTTTCTTCCGAAACTCAAGATTCTCCTAAAGATGGATCGACAGGTTCTGCAGCCTCTATCAGCTCTCCTTTGTGTGATCACACATTCACTGGGGATGTGGACCTGAGATCTATGATTGAAGAAAATGCTTTTCAGGCCTTGTCAGGAGGATCCTTGATAAAAAGACCACGTTACACATTCTATGTCTCTGAACCAGAAGAAGATAATGATTTTCTTTCTCTGACCTTTCCCAGAAAACTTTGGAAAATAGTTGAAAGTGATCAGTTCAAATCAATTTGGTGGGATGAAAAGGGAACATCTATAGTGATTGATGAGGAACTCTTCAAGAAAGAAGTTTTGGAGAGAAAGGCTCCCTTCAGAATATTTGAAACTGGAAGTATGAAGAGTTTAGTTCGCCAGCTTAACCTTTATGGATTTAGTAAAATGCGACAGAATTTTCAAAGATCTGCTTCTCTGGCTGACTTTCTAGCAGAGGAAAAAGAAGCCTCTGTTTTAAGCAAGGTATTGAAAATATTTGTACAGCAGTAGATATGTACCTGTATACAGGCTAAAGCCAGATTTTTAAAGTTATATGAAAAAAAATTTTTTTAATTTACAAATAATTATTTCTTAAAAATTAAGGCTAGCTTATGCATGAAACATTCAGGGTTATAAGAAATTTTGCTAGTATCTTTGAGCTTTATCAATGAACTCCTGTTTAAGTGGGGTTCTCAAGCCACTTGAAAATATATTCACATATTTACAAGTAATGATAAATAATACTTTGAGCATTATGAACCATAATTAAATATTTGTTTACTATAGGTAAAATTTAAAAATTACTAACATAGTACCTGTATCAGTTGATGACTGTGTTATGAAACTAAATTTGGATTTTATAGATGATTATCTTGTATCTTGGTTGAAAATGTCACTAAATAGCTGTCTCCTCTGGTTTTAGTTACAGTTCTATCATAATCCAAATTTTAAACAAGGCTGCCCCCAACTTTTAGTAAGAATGAAAAGAAGAGTCGGGATTAAAAATGCTTCTACAGTATCATTAGTACAAGATTTCAACAAGAAACCCTGCAGTGCAGAAGGTAATGTGGATAGTCCTAATTTTGGTTTGGTTGGTGAAACTAGTGGAGAAAGGGTATATTCAAACTCCACCAATTTAAATGTGCCTCTAATAAGGAAGCCTTCTAACAGTCAGAGAATTGCTACTACAACTGACCCCATGAAAAGTGATTTTTCTCCTACATCACCAATGTCAGTTAGACCATCAGAACAAATTGGAATGGAGCAACATGCTGTTTTAAACCAATTGACCACTTTCCACATGCATTCACATAGCAACTACACTCAAGCAAATGGCCACATTGTAAACTTTGTTACAACTACAACTTCTACATCTCAGTATGGCATCATATCTCCTTTACAGAGCAGTTACTTTGGAACAATGGTGGAGCCTCCCACTTTTGCAGCTAGATATGCTGATTTTTCAGGAAATGAGGCTCATTTTCCTAACATGCAACCAGCAGGCAACCCATGGTTCACGATGCCAATGATAGCTGATACTTCTGCTGCCTCACTTTCAAGGTCAACTGATCAACCCTCTCCATCCTATGTACATCATCCTAATTACAACTGATTTATCAAAGGACTATCTATATCCAAGACAACAAAGATTAACATTTGTTGGCAAATGACCACATTCTGGCAATTCTCTTATTTGAACAATAAATTACTTGTTCACCTTTATGGTTTTATATGTTTATTTTTTTAAATAGTTGAGAGTAATGCTTTATTGTCTTATTTATTGTAACTTTTGGTCATTTGGCAGGAACATTTCTATACATCATAAGATAGTTAACTGTTTAAAAAACAATGAGAGCAAAAGAAAAGAAGAAATTGGAGTTAATTTCTAAAATAGTCCAGTATGAATCAAATGAGTTCATAAATTAGAATGATATGAAAGAGAGTGCTGGGGTGGCTTGCTTGGTTAACCGTTTGCCTTCAGCTCGGGTCATGATCCCAGGGTCCTAGAATGGAGCCCTGTATGAGGCTCTTTGCTCAGTGGGGAGTCTGGTTCTCCCTCTCCCTAGCATATGGTCTCTCCCTTTCTCAAATAAATAAAATCTTTTAAAAAATGATGTGGAGGAACATCTGGGTGGCTCAGTGGTTAAGTGTCTGCCTTTGGCTCAGGGCGTGATCCTGGAGTCCTTGGATTGAATTCCACATCGGGCTCCCTGCTTGGAGCCTGCTTCTCTCTCTGCCTATGTCTCTGCCTCTCACTCTGTCTCTCATGAATATATAAAATCTTTATAAAAAATGAAAACATAACGTGGAATGGATGTATGTAAATGAAATCTAGAAAACACAAATATGCAGCATTTACCCGTTATTTTCTCAATTACATTACATTCTCCCAGTTATTTAGAAAAGTTTGGGGGACACATGAATGGCTCAGTGGTTGAGCAGATATCTCCCTTTGGGTCAGATTGTGATACTGGGGTCCTGGGATCGAGTCCCACATCAGGCTCCCTCCTGTTTCTCCCTCTACCTATGTCTCTGCCTCTCATGAATAAATAAGAGCTTTAAAAAAAAAAAAAAAGAAGAGAAAAAAAGAAAAAAAAGAAAAATTTGGAATCATTACTCTGTATATGGGATCCTGATTTTTTTCTGGAGTTTCATGACAATGTTATAATGATCCGTGCCCATATGCCTTAATCACAATTGTTTAGTTATCAAATGTGTAATTATAGAAAATGTAGCTCAACAACATTATATTATACATAAGTGTTTTAAAGAAAAATGAGTGATAACAAAAAGTGAAAAATATTTAAGTGAGATAAATGGAGAACACCGGGAGAACCAAAAGAAAAGAAAATTATGACAGAATATGAGAGGTAGAGTGATATGGTTAAACTATTGAATGAAATATGGCAAAAGTAAAGACAGAGAAGGTGTCAGAAAAAGAAGAGGTAGAAAAGTGAATGAGCAAATGCAAAAGACAGGTAAGCATGATTTGCATATTCTTTTCCTACCTTCCCTAATTCTTTGTATTCTAAAGTACAATTTAATTTCAATTTGAGGGATCCCTGGGTGGCGCAGCGGTTTAGCGCTTGCCTTTGGCCCAGGGCATGATCCTGGAGACCCAGGATCAAATCCCACGTCGGGCTCCCGGTGCATGGAGCCTGCTTCTCCCTCTGCCTGTGTCTCTGCCTCTCTCTCTCTCTCTCTCTCTCTCTCTGTGACTATCATAAATAAATAAAAATTTAAAAAAAATAATAATAATTTCAATTTGACCTGGACGCCTGGGTGGCTCAGTGGTTGAGCGTCTGCTTTTGGCTCAGGGTGTGATCCCGGAGTCCTAGACTGAGTCTCACATCGGCATCCCTGTTCAGAGCCTGCTTCTCCCTCTGCCTATGTTCCTGCCTCTCTCTCTGTGTCTCTCATGAACAAATAAAGTCATACAAAAGGAAATATATATTGAACTAAAAAAGAATTTATGGGGCAGCCCGGGTGGCTCAGTGGTTTAGTGCCGCCTTCAGCCTAGGGTGTTATCCTGGAGATCCGGATCGAGTCCCACGCTGGGCTCCCTGCATGGAGCCTGCTTCTCCCTCTGCCTGTGTCTCTGCTTCTCTTTCTCTCTCTCTGTCTCTCATAAATAAACAAACAAACAAATAAATAAATAAATAAATCTTTTTTAAAAACCTGAATTTACAATGTATCAATACAGATACATGCAAATTAGTGCTAAGAACAAAATTTATGACATTAACTGTAAACATTAAAAAAGAAATGCAAAAAAAAAAAAAAAGAAATGCTTCAGTTACTGAACTTTTTTGAGAAATTAGATTGAAAGTAAAATAATTCAAAGCAAACAAAAGGAAATAAAATAATTAGTGATATAAACTAAAAAATGAGACAGCTAGTTCTTTAAAAAGAGTAGTCAATTTGATAAACCTCTAGCAAGACTGAAGAGAAAAATAAGAGGTGACTTCGGTAGTATACAAAATGAAATGGGATGTCACTCTAGGTCCTGGAGACAATAAATAAATAAATAAATAAATAAATAAATAAATAAATAAATTAATTAATTAATTAATTAATTAAAAAAATAGCATGAACCAGTTGCACACAGATAAATTTCATAATTTAGATGACACAAATTCTGTGTAAAACATGCAGTATACCCCAACTCATGCAATATGAAACCCATATCTACACTTACACTGCAAAAGTGTACTGTTATTTAAAGAATTAACAGCAATTCTACATAATCTTATTTAAAAATACAAGAATCGGGATCCCTGGGTGGCGCAGCGGTTTAGCGCCTGCCTTTGGCCCAGGGCGCGATCCTGGAGACCCGGATCGAATCCCATATCGGGCTCGGTACATGGAGCCTGCTTCTCCCTCTGCCTATGTCTCCGCCTCTCTCTCTCTCTCTCTCTGTGACTATCATAAATAAATAAAAATTAAAAAATAAATAAATAAATAAAAATACAAGAATCTACCAAACAGTCTGATAATGAATATCAATATGACATAAACTCTCTGAGAAAATAAGAGAACATATTCCAATTAATTCTATGAAGGCAATTTTACCCTCCAACCAAAACTAGATAAACAGAATAGAACAAAAAAAATCACACTCAATAACCATCACTAATAGAGGTATAAAAATTTTATATTTGTCAAAATATGAATATACACCATGATCCCTTTATTTTTTTCCTGTCATGCATGGCTAATTACTTCAATATCAATGTTAACATGTTAAAGAAAAATCACACAATGGGACAGAGTTCAAATGGCAGAGTAGTAAGGGGATCTTGAGCTTGCCTCATCGTTGGAAAATAGCTAGATCAATATCCTATTTTGAACACTTAGGAAGAGGATCTGAGGATAAGAAAACAATTGGCAATTGGAGGGAGAGAAAGATGCCAATTTCAGGGCCCTGGGGTTGGGGCGAGAAGGTGGCAGGTTTGAGGTTCAGTGCCCTGGACCTGAGGAGGAGAAAACCCTACGGGAAACCTGTTTCATGGAGTCAAGTCTTTTTTTTTTTTTTTTTTTTTTTTTAAGATTTTATTTATTCATGAGACACACACAGAGAGAGAGAGAGGCAGAGACACGGGTAGAGAGAGGAGAAGCAGGCTCCCTGCACGGAGCCCAATGCGGGACTCGATCCCAGGACTCCAGGATCACACCCTGGGCCAAAGGCAGACGCTCAACCACTGAGCCACCCAGGCGTCCCTGGAGTCAAGTCTTGGAAAAGGAGAAACTGGGAAGAGTACAATGGGTTGTGACCTCACAATAAGCCAGGATAAGGTGCCCCCAGGATCTCACTGGAGAAGATTGCTCCCCTTTCTGGAGTATATTTGGAAGAACTATTTCCCTTCTCCACGCACAAAAGGATATCTAGAAGCCATGGAGAGGTGCTCAATAGCAGGGTTAGAGGGGTGCCCAGGAGGCAGAAAACCTCTTAACTATTTCTTTGAGCCACAGTGGGCTTAAACTCCTCTGTGGCTGCACCAAGCAGCTGCATTTCTGTAGCAGAACTGCTCAGGGAGCAGTTAGGAGCCTGGCTCCTGCTTTTTGCTGTCTGCCACAATAGAGTCAAGCTTCTGGATGGCTTTTCTGGGCCATAGGGAATAGGAGATTGAGTCATGTGCAGACCACACAACCTGGCTGCAATTTCCCTTGAGCACTATAATAAGCTCTAGCCTGTGTGTCCTACTCTGTGGCGGAGAGGGTCGTGTGATGCCATATTCTACATCCATCCGGCCCACCCCATGCCCACCAAGCACAATGGACTCCAGAGAGGAACACAGCACCTCTACTGGAGGCCCCTACACTAAACCCCACCCCTGGCCTGCCAAGGCATGTTTACAAAGGCAGGTCAACTTGTGGACCAGCCCGGCAGGCTTCTCCCTCAGAAGACCAACACAAGCCCCACAAGGGCCAAGTCTATGATTTAGAGATGCTCCAAAACATCACACTCTGCTGGAAAGAGGATCAGGCTTGCTTCTTCCATGCCTCTTTTATTAATTTTATATTTCTTCCTTTTTTTTTTTAAGATTTTTGTTTGAATATATATAGTCTTTGTCTTCTTCTTACTCCAAAGTAAGAAGCCTCTTTGCCTCTGGAATGTGCGCCCCGTATAATAGTGCTTTTGTTAGCTGACAATTTCTGGGTAGACAGTACAGGCTACCATTGTGTATATGTTAGGGTCCTTATGCCAGGTCTAGAGGCTTGTATCAGCCATAATTATGGCCAGTGATGTTTATGTGACTGACATCTAAAAGCTATAATGGATCTCTGCCTTATTGGCAGTACTCTCTGCCTTATTGACAGTACTCCATATACATCAATTCAGGAATACTCAGCTTTCATGGACCCTTTCCTATTGTATCACATCCCTTAGCTGATTTTAACCTGTATCCTTTCCCAAGAATAAATTGTAATTTGAGTATAACAGCTCTTAATGGGTTTGAGCATCCTTCCAAAGCATTATCATATTCAAGGGTGGTTTGCAAACTCACAAACTCACAAACATTTCAGATATTAGTGTATGGCATTGAAGACTCCATCTGCCACTACAACTGTTAATAATTCAATACCAGTTTTTTTTTTTTTAAGGCAAGGTTGTATTTTTTTTCTTAAGTTTTTTATTTATTCATAGAGACAACAGAGAGAGAGAGAGAGGCAGAGACACAGGCAGAAGGAGAAGCAGGCACCATGCAGAGAGCCTGACATGGGACTCGATTCAGAGTCTCCAGGATCACACCTTAGGCTGCAGGCGGTGCTAAACCGCTGCGCCACCAGGGCTGCCCAATAATGCCAGTTTTAATAATACCAGGAATATAATTCCAGGATCAAAAACAACTGCAAAGAATTTTTGTGTTCAGTAAAGTTAAATGTTAGCTGGAAATCAAATTACTAAAAAGTTACTCTTGTAACTGGAAATAGAACATATAATTCATATTTATCATTCATTATTCAAAATTATTTTGAAAGGCTCACAAAAGTTCCCAGAATATCACTAATGAGCCCCCACATTCATATCCCATTCCAGCTTTAATATTTTCCAACTTATGGCCTACATTGATTCATCTACACCTAAGTAAGTACTCCTGTACTGGATCATTTTAGAAGAAATGCCCCAACCCTGTCTAAACCTGAAGAACATTTGATAAGTGTCTCTAAAGATAAGTATATCTCATTGCTAAGTGTCTTAGGTATCTTCCAATCTTTATTTTCCTTTCTCTTCTTTTTTTCCCCCTCTCTCTTAATTATGTTTTATTCTACTCGGATAAGAATACTTCATGAGTAGTACTGTGTACTGCCACTGGGAGGCAAGTGATGTCTGCTTATTCTCTTGTCATATTGAAATTGAGCAACACATTTAGATGTCATAAGTATGACCCAAACAGGTTAATGTCCCACCAATGCTTTTACTTAATCAGAAGACTATTAAAACTTTTGACACCAACAAAGTATTCTGGTCTACAATTTCCAAGTCAATTTCCAGATTTACAATTTCTAGGTACACCACCAGGAGTGCCTATAGCACAGGTGCCAGGTTATTGTGATGAAACAATAATAAAAAATCTCTGGCTCTGGAGTAGTGAATGTGACCACCAGCCCAGGCTCCAAATTCTAAATGGTGAGGCATTCTCTTAGTTTAAAAGAGATCCAGACAGATATTACAACAAACTACAATGTGTAAGAACTTTGGCAGATCCTGGATCCAGGTCAAGGAGAGGACAATCACAGGAAAATGAGAGAAAGGGAGGACACAAAAGCAGCAGAACAAATGTTTACAGTTAAATGCAAGTAGACAGAAGAAAGTTCCCATCATTTTTCCTTGTCCTATTTTTTTTTTCCTTGTTTGGGGGAACTTAGACTACAAGTATGGGAACATTGCTTACTTTCTTAATATAGGAGACAGCAGCAAACAGTGGAAAATAACCTCTATCAGAGCAGTCTGAGGCGTGAGGAGGAGAAACAGAAAAATCTACGGGCCTATCTTCTCTTCATCACTACATCAGTACCCTAGCCCCCTTCTACTGTACAAACACACCTAAAATTTATCACACTTTGAAATACAAAGTCCCTTTCTCATGGCAAGCTGTAGCTAATACAGCTAAATAAACTATAAAAACTGGGATGTGGGTACCTGGGTGGCTCAGTCAGTTAAGCATCTGAGTCTTTATTTATTTATTTATTTATTTATTTATTTATTTATTTATTCACGAGAGACACAGAGAGAGAGAGACAGATATAGGCAGAGGAGAAGCAGGCTCCATGCAGGGAGCCCGACATGGGACTTGATCCCCTGTCTCCAGGATCACACCCTCGGCTGAAGATAGCACTAAACCGCTGAGCTACCCAGGCAGCCCTGAGTCTTTTTTTTTTTTTTAAGATTTTTATTTATTTATTCATGAGAGATATATGTATAGAGAGAGGCAGAGACATAGGCAGAGGGAGAAATAGACTTCATACAGGGAGACTGATGCAGGACTTAATCCTCAGATCCCAGGATCACGCCTTAACCCAAAGGCAGATGCTCAACCGTCAGCTCAACCACCCAGGCATCCCAAGCATCTGAGTCTTGATTTTGGCTCAGGTCGTGTTCTCTGCGTTATGAGATCAAGTCTCACCTCAGGCTTTGTGCTCAGTGCAGCGTCTGCTTGTGATTTTTCTCTTTCCATCTCTTCTGCCCCTCTCCACTGTACTCTGTCACTCTCTCCCCCCCAAAAAAGAAAAATAATAATGATAATAATAAAAATGTTTAAATAGTGGGCTGATGGATGCTGTGAAATGTAAAGCCATACCATTGTTGATGGTCACACCAAGTCTCAGAGACCACCTGGCAGCCTCTTGTTCTTTTGCAGAGTCAAATATATAGACTGAGGGATGAGACTCAATGAGAACATCTCCACCTGAATCCATAGGCATTGTCTAACTTTCAGTTTCAGGTCTTTCTAATGAAGAAGATATAGAGAAAATAGAAGTAAAAAACAGGAAAGGGAAGGAACGAAGAAAGAGCGATGTAGAGAAGAAAGGAGGAACAAATAGGAAAAATGCAACAGAAAACTTACCTATGTAAAATTTGATGAAGTCACTGCCTTGCCAGTCTCTAAATCAATCTGTACTATGTTATCAACCTGATGACAGTGATCCATATTGGATGGTACAGCATAACTAGTAACAAGGTATATGATTCCTGCCTCACTTTGCATAACTTGCACTGTAACACAGGAAGGTTCACCAAAATGTAAAAGCAAAGCCAACCAAAATGCTCACCATCTATTTTTAGCATTTTCTCAGTTAGAAAGGGAGGGATCTTGAGAAAAACTTTGTTAACTAGACTCAAAGCTGATAACCCACCATACCATATCAGTTAGCCACTTAGTACTGATTAGGGAATACTGGTTCCAGAGTTTTCTAGTAGCTGCTATGCTAGAAGAGTACTTAGCTGAACTAATCTTTATCACTTGTTAAAACTTCTTGCTTGACATATCTAAGTGAGCCACAGAATCATCTATCATTTCCTTCTCAGAGACATATTATTTCTGATGATATGTCATATCCTGGAGCTCTATGAAGGTAGTTACAGAGTCCCAGCAAATCTAATTCTATTGTTGAGAATATAACATCTATATAGACAGGTTAAATAGATGTGTTCACTTGCCAGTTAGATGATTTCTGTATATAATCCTTTTTTCTCTCAATTCTCTCTTAAGTGACAGTCCATTATCTACCTCCTATTTCTCCTCCTTGACTTGTGATACCAGCAAAGCTCAAATATCATTTATCAAATGGGGGCTGTTCAAAATGCCTCACATCAATCCAATGGCCATCATCAATCCAATGGCCATCCAATGCTACTATGTTCCAGAAGAGATGTTTAGGAGTTTCTTTTTCTTTTTCTTTTTAATTTTTATTTATTTATGATAGTCACAGAGAGAGAGAGAGAGAGAGAGAGAGAGAGAGAGAGAGAGGCAGACATAGGTAGAGGGAGAAGCAGGCTCCATGCACCGGGAGCCGGACGTGGGACTTGATCACAGGTCTCCAGGATCGCGCCCTGGGCCAAAGACAGGCACTAAACCGCTGCGCCACCCAGGGATCCCTGTTTAGGAGTTTCAAGTGGTACATTATGTTATCTCAAATAAACATAGTTGATCAGCACAAATAGATGCTGACCAACACCCATTCCATGTAACTTGTGTTCCCCATCAAGTATTACTTCTTAAAGTAGCAAACCAACATTTCAGGAAGGTACAATCACTACCTTTCGGGCAGCGCCGGTGGCTCAGCGGTTTAGCGCCGCCTTTAGCCCAGGGTATGATCCTAGGAGCCCAGGACCGAGTCCCATGTCGGGCTCCGAGCCACAGGGAGCCTGCTTCTCCCTCTGCCTCACTCTCTCTCTCTCTCTCTCTCTCTCTCTGTATCTCTATGAATAAGTCAATAAAATCTTTAAAAACAGTAATAAAATGCCTCTAGAAAAATACCACCCTCTTTCTACCTTACTCATCAGCTCCAAAAATTGCAGGCTATACGCGTATAACCAGACTCAACTCACAGTAACAGGATATCTGTTCAAGACTTTGATCCTACCTGCAACTCTCTACACCCCCCCCTTTTTTTTTAAAAGATTTTATTTATTCATGAGAGACACAGAGGGAGAGGCAGAGACATAGGCAGAGGGAGAAGCAGGTTCCTCACAAGAAGCCTGGTGTAGAACTTAATCCCAGACCCCAGGATCACTCCCTGAGCCAAAGGCAGATTTTCAATTGCTGAGCCATCCAGGCATCCCATCTCTAACCTTTTCTTACATCACTTTTGTGACGTACTCTCACTTCAGTTGGAACCTCACTTCAGTTGGAACTAATAGTCATATTAGGTAGCATTGCTGCTGAGGGTGAAGAAAGGGGAGACAACAACAACAATATAAACAAAAAATACCCATCCATGTACCCTTTCTGTCATTATCTTTTAAATATTTATTTAGTTTTTAAATTGAAATATACTTGACATATATATTACTTACTACTCAGAGCTCACCATGATAAGTATACTTATCATCTGTCACTGCACAAACTTATTACATTATTGATTATATTCCCTATGCTGTATTCAGCTGTTCTACTCACCTTCCATACTTTCTCTTCTGTCAACCACTAGTTTGTTTTTCTATCTCTGAATCTGTTAGTGTGCTTACTGTACCCGTTGCAGATCCTCTCACTGATCAACCATTTCTGCGTGTTAGCCATACTACCATCTGTTTATTTCTCCACCACAGTATCAAACTTGAAATCTTGGGAACAAGAGTCATTTGTCTTTAACTACCTAAAAGTGACCATTATTTGCTACACATGAAACTGCTTCTGGAAAACATGTTACCTCTCTCTCTCTCTCTCTCTCTCTCTCTCTCTTTTTAAATATTTTATTTATGAATGAGAGACATACAGAGAGAGAGGCAGAGACACAGGCAGAGGGAGAAGCAGGCCCCACACAGGGAGGCCTTCAGGATCTTCAGGCCCGGGTCTTCAGGATCAGGTCCTGGGACTTGATCCCGGGTCTTCAGGATCAGGCCCAGGGCTGAAGGTGGCACTAAACTACTGAGCCACCCAGGCTGCCCATTACCTCTCTCTTTAAAAGTGCATCTAGTACCATGTAGCCTCCATCCATCCTGTGAGAAGATGTGCTCTGGTACCATTAAGCCAAGCTCCACAATGCACCTCAGTCCTTGAAACACCCACAGATTCCTTACCTGGCTCTGAAACAGAAAACACACTGTAACTATTCATTAAGTGGATGAAACATCATTAAACTATATACCGAGACTGATAAACCTCTGAATCTAACCTTTATGCACAATAACTCAGGTCAGGTTTGCACTGTTTTTCCCCAATGCAGGGGAAAATACTTAACAGGATGCCTTTAACACCAGTAGACCTGCAAAAGTCAGCCTCCACAGTCATGGGAATGTGATGCGGAAGAGGAATGTGTCAGGTGTGTTGAACACTAAACGTTTTATTACTGGGGTAGCCACAGTATTTGTAGAAAACCAATTGTTTTTTAGTTGTTCCACATTTTTAAAATGTGACATTGTTTTTCTCCCACTTGTCTACCCTCTCCCCTCAGTGACTGTAGAATCCTCTGGACAGGAGATCACTTTCTGCTCAATCCTCAATTCCTATTATGGGGCTCAGTCTGTGTGGTGGGACAAAGTTCCATATCATGTATGGATCCTGCATCCAGGCAGGCTCAAGGCCATGAAAGATCAAAGATATAACAGATGACAAGATAAGTACTCCACATTAGTGCCACCAGATTAATGTACTTAATCTGTAAATGTACTTAGCATTTAAAGCCAAATGAATAATATTTAACATCTTTGCATATGTCTCTGGCATTTGCAGTAGACAGGTAGTGAATACTGACATCTTATACCAAGCACAAGACCCTGAAGTGGGGAAATATCCCTGAGTCCCTATTAGTGACAGATTATCAGTCTGGAAACAAGCAAATCTACTTGACTTGGCTTCCAGGACTTACCTTTGCCTCTGGTGCTGTATGTGACACAGTGAAATGGCAAAACAGCCATTGGTGTCACAGACTGAGCAGAAATACTTTCCCATCTTCTCAGTGCTGATAATGTCTGATCAGAAATAAGTATGAACATAATTAAAGCAAATATACTTTTGCGAAGCACCAAAAACACACTAAGTTACACTGAACACAAGAATATTTTACTAGGGATGCCTGGGTGGCTCAGTGGTTGAGCATCTGCCTTCCACTCAGGGTATGATCCTGGAGTCCCTGGAAGGAGTTCTGCATTGGGCTCCCTGAGGGGAGCCTTCTTCTCCCTCTGTCTATGTCTCTGCCTCTCTCTCTCTCTCTCTCTGTATCTTTCATGAATAAATAAATAAAATCTTTTTTTTAAAAGAAGCATTTGACTAGGCTAATCCTCAATACTTGATGGGCTTGAATGAAAACAATCAACACCTAGACCTGTCCTAGGATATGCTATAAAGTGAAGTAAGTTTGCTTATGGTTGCTAAACCATTTTTTATGCTCTTGTACAATGACCATTTGAAACCACTCCAGGTTAATATGCTCAAGATTCCACATGCACACAAACATGTGAGCGTGCAGAGGAGGCACAAAAGGGAAAGCCTGCACAAGCCTGATGGTGTGCTTTTCTCCTCTCTTTGGGATCTTGAGCACATTAACCCCAAGAGGAGTTTAGAGAAGGAAAGAGACAGAATATAATAACCAAAAAGAAGAAGGAGGAAAGGAAGAAGAAGAAGAAGAAAAGATAAGATACTTTCTTTTTTTGAAGATTTTATTTTATTTATTTATGAGAGATACAGAGAGAGAGAGAGAGGCAGAGATAGAGAGAAGCAAGCTCCATGTAGGAAGTCTGACATGGGACTCGATTCCGGGACTCCAGTATCACATCCTGAGCTGAAGGTAGATGCTCAACCGCTCAGCCACCCAGGTGTCCCAGATAAGATATTTTCTAACAATAAGGCTACTTGCTGGAGGAAGTCATGGTCCCGAGCTCATCACCCTTTTAGTCTCCACGTTCCTGGTAAACCCAAAACCTCCACCTTTGTGAATACTCCAAGGTTTTAACAAGCTATTAAAAAGTATTGAAACTGAGATGCCTGGGTGGCTCGGCAGTTGGACATCTGCCTTCAGCTCAGGGCGTGATCCTGGGATCCAGGATAAAGTCCAGCATCAGGCCTCTTGGGGGGAGCCTGCTTCTGCCTCTGCTTGTGTCTCTGCCTCCCTGTGTGTGTGTGTCTCTCATTAATAAATAAATAAATCTTTTAAAAAATTATTGAAACTGTGTCTATGGTACAAAGGTAAATACTTAATTCTAGAGTGCCTTTAACTGAGCTCACCTTATTCCCAAAAAGATGTATACTATTTCTTCCTCCTCTGCTTAATGCATTTATCAAGAGTTAATGTGTCTTTGAAGATCCAGTTTAGAATGGTTAAGTCATCACCAGATGACAAAATGGGAAACGAAGAGGGAAAGGGTAGCTATTAACTCTGTTAGGTCACTCCTATGACTTGTTTTTTTCTCTAAATGTTGGTTCCTTCTTTAACATAAACAACTTTCTTTACCCATGAATCCAACAAGGTTCAGACTTTGCTGTCAATTCTGATGAAGTACAGTATACATATCTTCTTTTCTGTATTTGTAGACAATGTATACCTGAGTCTATATCTGAGGAAAATTATGAATAGTAGACATTCTTTCAACGTTTGCAGTACTGTAGATAGACAAGATGCCTTGAAGAAAATGAGGAGTCTCTCTGGTCTCTCTGGGTAAAGATCACCCAGATTTAGCAGATGAAATGACTTAGTTAAGCAGAAATTAAGCTGAACCTAAATCCTTGTGGGAAAGAGAAATACATGACAGCAACTAATTAATTTAGAGACAAGTTTGTTAAATTAGGAAGATCCAGAGTCCCTTCAGATTTAGAAATCTCAGTTTGTGCACCTCCCTGCAATCCATCCTCACAACCCATGTCTCTATTTTTTCCTTGTCCTACCACCTCTGCCACTACTAACACCTCCTCAGACTTTGAACAGGTCGCCACATCTTGCTTGTAACTGAGACAATATTTAGAGCCTACTCTGAAATATTCTAGTATTGTCTCACAATTCCAGTCCTCAAGTTCAATTGATCTTAACCAAAAGGCCAAGAAGTGATCCAGTCCTCAAGTTCAAAATAAGGCCCATCCATAACCACAGAACTTTGCTGGACCAATTCATTGTGTTCCTTTCTACTTTTCTTCAGTGTTTTCCAGTCTAAGTTTACTCAAGTTCACACTGCAACTAGTCCTAGTTGCAGTCTATCATACTTCTTGTTTTAGATACTTGAGTCCAGCATGTGCAAAATCCTCAGCCATTCAGTCCTGGTACTGTACTTTAAAGCCTCAGGCATGGGAAGGTTATGCAGAGAACTCATACTCAATAATTTCTCAAACTCAGGCTCTACAGGAATCCTTTTCAACAGAAACTGTTCTTAAGCTTCTTTCAGAATCCCTCCCCCCACCTTTTTAACGCCTTTTTAAACACTTAGGATCACTGACTGCATGACAGTCTGGGGTAGCTATTAACTCTGATTGGGTAACCCCCATTACTTGTTTTTTTCTCAAGGAATCCTCATTTGTTCACATGTTATTTCAGGAAACAGTGGCATACCACAGACACTATGTGGCAATCACAAAGGTAGCTCTTCAATCACAAACTGAGAGGAAGAAGTCAAATATCTAATTCTCCAGAAAAGCACTCTCTGAAAAAATCAGGACAAGAGATACAGAGTTTGGTTATTCAGGAATTCAGATGCTCCCCAAAAGGCCAAATAATCTATCCCCTTAGTCACCAGCACCTGTGATATGAAGGGCAAGACATTGTCTCCTACAAATAAGTCATATTTATTCCTGCTTAAAAATCTTGACATTGTAAGCACTTCATCCTCACACAGTTTCCTCATCTGACTTCAACTGGACACCTCTGTTCTCAGAGAGCCAAATTTTTGTGACTGGCTTCACTTCTTTCCTCCAGTCTCACCATATCACCAAAGATGACCTTTGCCATACAGGCATTGCCCATCTCTTCCTTATTGGACCCTTGCCACCCAAAAAACTTCTAATTATGTGAGTAGGATTCCCAAAGTATTGTGCCTCCAGGCACCCTGAGGTTAATCAAGTCCTTTCCCATCTTCAAGGTTTAGTTTAAGTGTCTACACTTTCCATCTTAGGGAGATTCCTTACCCAATTGTCTCCTCTTTTTGTGGGATCCTATAGGTTTTACTGTAATATCAGTAACTTGGGTTCAATGTCAAAAGCACCTATTTTAACATTTAAGATAATTCATTACGGCAATTCATTCAATGCATGTAAAGTCAGTGCATTTAATCACTGATGATAATTGAATGTTCTGTCCCTTAACACCTTTTTGAACATATACTATGCTTCCTTTGCTAATCCTATTGGATTTGGCCCACAGGCCCACTTCAAAGTGGGGACCTCAAAGAGCAAAGGAGACAACCAAGAGGCCTTTACAAAATCCCTAGTGCCTGCTGGTCCCATGATATTACATGTTGGCCTTATTTCTGACACACTTTTAAGGAATATAAATAGATGAGTCAATTAGGAAGTGTATAATACAATTTCCAAAGATCTCTTCCTTTACAGCAGCCAGACTGATCCTTTACAAACCCTAAGATCTGCAAAATCTAGTACCATAACTTCCTTTTGATATTTAAAAAGTAGTTTTACTATGTCTGTCTATATTTTTTTATTTTTCCTTTTTAAAAGATTTTATTTATTTGAGAGAGAAGGCATAAGAGAGCAGTAGCAAGGGGAGTTGCAGAGGGAAAGGTAGAAGCAGACTTCCTACTGAGCAGGGAGCCTAAAGCAAGATTGATCCCAGGACCCTCAGATTGTGAGGTGTGTTTAACCAACTGAGCCATCCAGGCACTCTATTTCACTGTCTTTACAAATTATGGGTCAGACAAAACAGTAGTCAAAGCTGAGCGTAAGAGAGGCCCAGAGGCCTGAAAAATGCTCTGACATCTGATGAGATATCAATGTTTTTTTTCTGAAGGTACTTAAGTGTACAATGAAAATTCTGTAAAAGCCTACCTGCAATAATCCAGATGAACACCCCATGTGACAAATGAACATTAAAACATTACTTTTTAGAGACATTCATTGTTTTGTTCAGCATCTAAGGCTTCAGTGTTGTAAAATGTTTCAAGTGCTGCTTTGAGCCTCAGGTCTGAGAACACAAACTCTGTGTTGTCATTATGATTATTATTTTTTTTAAGATTTTATTTATTTATTTATGAGAGACACACACAGAGAGAGGCAGAGAACAGGCAGAGGGAGAAGCAGGCCCCATGCAGGGAGCCTGATATGGGACTCGATCTTGGGACTCCAGGATCACACCCTGGGCCAAAGGCAGATGCTCAAGTGCTTAGCTACCCAGGCGTCCCTCTTTTTTTATTTTCTAGAGGTGCAAGTACCAAACTAAAATCGCAAACATTATAATCTTCTCCTATTAATACACAACTGACAGGGCACCTGGGTGGCTCCGTGGTTCGGTGTCTGCCTTTGGCTCAGGGCATGATGATCCCAGGGTCCCAGGATCAAGTCCCACATTGGGCTCCCAACAGGGAGCCTGCTTCTCCCCGAGCCTGTGTCTCTGTCTCTCTCTGGGTCTCTCATGAGTAAATAAATAAATAAAAATCTTTTTAAAAAGGTACAACTGACATTTGTGCAATGGGACTTTTTCCAGGGAACACAGCTTACCCATTAAAAACAATCTTTCAAAAAAAAAAAAAAACAATCTTTCACCTATCTCTGAAACACTTAATAAAGGTCAAAATCAAGCACAATATATGACTAATATAGGACCTTTTGTAATAAATAGATTGTATGGAATGACCTAAATCATCCCTTGTAATTCTACCAGGTCATGATTACAAAATCGTGATGTATTTTGCTAAGAAATCATTTCTTTCTTCTGCATTGCTGGAGTACACAGCATTGTGACCATACTAAAATCCTCTGAATCCATGCACTTTGATAGGGTGAACTTCATACCATCTGAATAGTATGTCAGCTAAAAACATTCATAGTCCAGTAGGGACTAGTGGTTAGTGGCCACCAGCTGCACAGCTTTGAGAGTGCACTTAAAAACTACCTCAAAACACAATTTAAAGAAGTGAACTCTATGGCATGTTAATTTATAATTCAACTTAAAAAAAATAAGATTCAACCACACACCTGTTAGAACGGCTAAAATAAAAAGTAGAAGACATAATAGGTGTTGGTGAGGATGTTGACAAATGGGAACACTCTTACACTGTTACTGAGAATGCAAACTGGTGCAGCCACTGTGGAAAACAGTATAGAGGTGCTTCAAAAGTGAAAACTAGAAGCACTTAGAGCCCCAGCAATTGCATTGCTAGGTATTTATTCAAATGATACAAAAATACAGATTCTAGGGGATACATACATCTCAGTGTTTATAGCACCATTATCAACAATAGCCGAAGTAGGAAAAGAGCCCAAATGTTCACTGACTGATGAATGCATAAAGAAGATACACAATGGAGTATTACTCAGGCATCATAAAAAGGAAATCTGGCCATTTACAATGACATGGATGGAGCTAGAGTGTACTTTGCTGAGTGAAAGAAGACACTCAGAGAAAGGCAAATAATGTGTGGTTTCACTCATATGTGCAGTGTAAGAAGAAAACAGAGATGAACTCATGGGAAGGGGGGAAGAAGAGACTGCTAATGATAGAGAACAAACTGAGGGTTAATGGAGGTGGTTTTGTGATGGGCTAAATAGAGAACAAAATGAATAGGGAGTCCTAGGATCATGACTGAGCTGAAGGCAGATGTTTCACTGACAGAGTCACTCAGATGCCCCTGCTTAGGATGTTCTATATGAACCCAGTGGTAATCACAAATAAAAAATCTATGTACATACATGCACAAAAAAAAAAAGAAAGAAAGAGTCAACGTACATCATAAAAAAATAATCAAACTATAAGGGACATGAACAATAAAGGAACAGAGAGGACAACTACAAAAAAAAAAAAAAGAAACAGAGAACAGCAAAATGGCAATAAGTATGTACTTATTAATAATTACTTCGGATATAAATGGTCCAAATGCTGCAATCAAAAGTCTTTCAGTAAATAAAAGGAGAAATAAAAGGAGAAAAAAAAAAGACCCATTTACATGCTGCCCACAAGTAAACCATTTCAGACCTAAGACTATAAAAATTGGAAAAAAAGAGTTGAAAATAATTTTTTTTAAGATTTTATTTGTTTATTCATGAGAGAGAGACAGGAGAGAGAGAGAGGCAGAGACACAGGCAGAGGGAGAAGCAGGCTCCATGCAGGGAGTCCAACGTGGGACTCGATTCTGGGTCTCCAGGATCATATTCTGGGCTGAAGGCGGCGCTAATCTGCTGAACCACCGGGGCTGCCCAAAAATGATTTAATAGGCAAATGAAAAATTTTGAAAGCCAGAGAAGCAATACTTACATCAGACAAAATAAACTTCAAACAGGAGAATGCAGCAAACGGCAGTACATAATGTTAAAGAGATCAATACTATAAGAGGACATAAAATTTTTAAATATTTTTGCCCCAAATATAAAACATAAGAATGCCTAAACATGTAAAGTAACTATTAACAGACCTAAAAAAGACAAGTTGACTGATATACAAGAATAGGAGGGAACTTTATCACCTTCCTTACATCAATGGATAAATCATCCAGACAGAAAAATCAATAAAGAAACAGTGGCTTTGGGATCCCTGGGTGGCTCAGGGGTTTAGCGCCTGCCTTCCGCTCAGGACGTGATCCTGGAGTCCCAGGATCGAGTCCTCCATCAGGCTCCCTGCATGGAGCCTGCTTCTCCCTCTGCCTGTGCCTCTGCCTCTCTCTCTCTCTCTGTCTCTCAGAAATAAATAAAATATTAAAAAAAAAAAGAAACAGTGGCTTTGAATGACGCACTAGACCAGTTGGACCTAAAAGATACATTGAAATCATTCAATTCAAAAAAGGTAGAAAATACACCCTTCAAAAATGCATGGAACATTCTCCAGAATAGCTCACATATAAGGCTGCTAGAAATTAATTACATAACAAATAACTAGATAAAAACAAACATATGGAGACTAAACAACATGCTACTTAAAAACCTAAGTGTCAAGGAAGAAATAAACTGGAAATCTAAACTACATGGAAATAAACAAATATGAAACATAATGATTCAATATTCTTTTCATTCAGAAAAAGAAGTTTTAGGAGGGAAGTTTATACCAATACAGTTCTATTTTAAGAAACAAAAAAATCTCCAGTGAAAAATTTAACCCTAGATCCCTGGGTGGCTTAGCGGTTTAGAGCCTGCCTTTGGCCCAGGGCGTGATCCTGGAGTCCTGGGATCAAGTCCCACATCAGGCTCCCTGCATGGAGCCTGCTTCTCCCTCTGCCTGTGTCTCTCCCTCTCTCTCTGTGTCTCTCATGAATAAATAAATAAAATCTTTAAAAATAAAAAAATAAAAATAAATAAAAATTTAACCCTATGCCTAGAAAAAGAAGAACAAAGATTAAAGCTAGTAGGAGAAAGGAAATTAAAATTAGAGTGACACTAAATGAAATAACAAACAAAAAATAGAAAGATAAATAGATAAATAGAGGGATGCCTGGGCAGCTCAGCGGTTGAGCATCTGCCCAGCGTGTGATCCTGGGAAGAAGTCTTAAATCGGGCTCCCTGCATGGAGCCTGCTTTTCCCTCTTCTCCCTCTGCCTATATCTCTGCTCTGTCTCTCCGTGTCTCTCATGAATAAATAAAATCTTTTTAGAAAAGATAAAAGATAAATAGACCCAAGAACTGGTTCTTTGAAAAGATAAGATTAATAAACCATAAGCCAGAATTACCAATGAAAAGAGAAGGACTTAAATAAATTCAGAATGAAAAAAAAAAGGCACAAAAATGCAAACAATTATAATTGTTTATAATTATAAACAATTAATTTATAAAATATAAAAATTCATGGCAACAAATTGGACAATATAAAGAAATGGAAAATTTCCTGGAAACTTATAATCTTCCCAAGCGAATCACCAAGGAATTAAAGTGAAATTAAATCAATAAAATATCTCCAAATAACAAGTCCAGGTCAGTTTCAAAGAAGAGTTAACACCTATTTTTCTCGAAATATTCCAAAATGTAAGAGAAAGAAAATTTTTCTAATTCATCCTCTGAGTCCAGCATTACCCTGATACCAAGAACACAAAAAGATGCTGCACAAAATAAAATAAGTACAAGCCCATAACTCTGATTAACATAGACATGAAAATACTCAAAAAATGAGCTAATCAAATTTAAGACTATGTTAAAAGAATCATTTAGCACATTTAAATTATACATAGTTTCAGCGAAGCATGTGGTATTTCAATAATCGCAAGTCAATCAATGTGTGATACATCACATTAACAAGAAAATAACAATCATTCCAGTAGATGAAGACAAATAATTTAATCATTTTCTTTTTTTTTTTTTTTTTTAATTTTTTTTTTTAAATTTTTATTTATTTATGATAGTCACAGAGAGAGAGAGAGAGGCAGAGACATAGGCAGAGGGAGAAGCAGGCTCCATGCACCGGGAGCCTGATGTGGGATTCGATCCTGGGTCTCCAGGATCGCGCCCTGGGCCAAAGTCAGGCGCCAAACCGCTGCGCCACCCAGGGATCCCATTTAATCATTTTCTAATTCAACATTTTTTTTTCTAAATTTATTTATTCATGATAGTCACACAGAGAGAGAGAGAGGCAGAGACACAGGCAGAGGGAGAAGCAGGCTCCATGCACCGGGAGCCCGACGTGGGATTCGATCCCAGATCTCCAGGATCGCGCCCTGGGCCAAAGGCAGGCGCCAAACCGCTGCGCCACCCAGGGATCCCTAATTCAACATTTTTTTAATGATTAAAAACTCTCAAGTAGATAGAGGGAAGTAGATAGATAACATACCTGAAAATCATAGAGCTTATATAAAAAATCCACAACCAACATCATACTCAGGGGTGAGAAACTGAATTTTCCTTCTACGATCAGGATGAAGACAAGGATGTCCACTCTCACCACTTCTGTTTTTTTAACTTTTATAGTCACACAGAGAGAGAGGCAGAGACACAGGCAGAGGGAGAAGCAGGCTCCATGAACCGGGAGCCCGACGCAGGACTCGATCTGGGGTCTCCAGGATCACGCCCTGGGCCAAAGGCAGGCGCCAAACCACTGCGCCACCCAGGGATCCTCTCCTCTCCCCACTTTTATTCAATATAGTACTGGATGTCTAGTTGCAGAAATAAGATAAGAAAAAGAACTACAAAACATTCAAACTGGTAAGGAAGAAGTAAAACTTTCACCATTGGCAGATGACATTCTACTATATAGAATACCCTAAAGTCCACCAAAAAAGAAATAGGTCATGAAGACTAAGGAGGACACTTGTGATGAGTACTGGGTGTTGTATGTAAATAATGAATCACTAACTTCTATTCCTGAAACCAATATTCACTTTTTGTCGCCTTTCTTGTGTTAAGAAGGATCAACATGAAATTTATCAGTACACCATTTGGCTCCATTGTTTCACTTTTACAAGAAAGAAGTGAATAAATTTCTAAAAATATACAGTCTTCCTAAATTGGCTCAGGAAGAAATAGAAAAGTGGAGTGTACTGAACTATAACAAAAATATATCAACAAAATTTTTTTTAATTTATTTATGATAGTCATCAGAGAGAGAGGCAGAGACATAGGCAGACGGAGAAGCAGGCTCCATGCACCGGGAGCCTTACGTGGGACTCGATCCCAGGTCTCCAGGATCGCACCCTGGGCCAAAGGCAGGCGCTAAACCTCTAGGCCACCCAGGGATCCCCTAAATCAAAAATTTTAAAAAGTTCAAACAAGTGGAAGTCCCGGACTAAACTGCCTCCAAGTGAAAACATTTCTAAAAAGTTAACTATTCTTCTTCAATTATTCCAAATTATAAAAGAAAACAAATGCTTCCAAATTTGTTTTTTGAGAGTAGTATTACTCTAGGACGAAACCCATACAAAAATGCCACCAAAAAAGAAAACTACAGCCTAATATATTTGTTGAACATAAATGCAAAAATTATCGATAAAATATCAGCAAGTGGAGTCCAACAAAACATTAAAGTTTTATTCACTATAATCAATTATTAATAATTGAGAAAATAATCCCATTAATGATTGCACCAATAATAATAAATAACATAGGTAAATGTTAATCAAAGAGTGAAAGATCTATATTCTGAAAACTGTAAGAAATTGCTGAAAGAACTTGAAGGCAATGGAAACAAATGGAAAGATATTTGATGTTCATGAACTGAAATATTAATAACATTTTTTTTAAAGATTTTATTTATTTATTCATGATAGTCACACAGAGAGAGAGAGAGAGGCAGAGACATAGGCAGAGGGAGAAGCAGGCTCCATGCACCGGGAGCCCGACGTGGGATTCGATCCCGGGTCTCCAGGATCGCGCCCTGGGCCAAAGGCAGGCGCCAAACCGCTGCGCCACCCAGGGATCCCTGAAATATTAATAACATTTTAAATGTTACTAGGGGCACCTGCGTGGCTCAGTGGTTGAGCATCTGCCTTCAGTTCAGGTCACAATCCTAGGTCCTAGGATCAAGTCCCATATCAAGCTCCTTGTGAGGAGCTGGCTTCTCCCTCTCCCTGTGTCTCTGCCTCTCTCTCTCTGTGGGTCTCTCATGAACAAACAAATTTTAAAAAATAAAATGTCCATACTATTCAAAGCAATCTACCGAAATCTACAGATTTAATGCAATCCTTATGAAAATATTGATAGCATTTTTTACAGAGCTAGAAGAAATAATCCTAAAGTTCATATAGAACCTCAAAAGACCTTGAATAGTCAAAGCAATTTTGAAAAAGAACAAAGCTAGAGTTATTACAATTTTGGACTTCAAATTAAAATAAAATTATACTTATCAAATGGGTTGGTAGTGGCATAAAAATAAGAACATAGTTCAAAGGAACAAAATAGATAACTGATGAATAAACCAGTACCCACATAGTCAATGTATGACAAACACAGCAAGAATACACAATGGGAAAAAAAAAAAAAGAAAAAAGAAAAAGAAAAAGAATACACAATGGCAAAAGAGAGTCTGTTTCACAATGGTTCTGGGAAAAACTGTATAGCTACAAAAAAAAAAAGAATGACATTGGACCCCTCTCTTATATCATACACAAAAATAAAAATCAAAATGGATGAAAGACCTAAATGTGAGACCTGAAACCAGAAAACAAGTACAAGAAAACAGAGGCAGCAATCTGTTTGATATCAGCTATAGCAACATATTTACGGATATGTTTCCTCAGAAAATGGGAAACAGAAGCAGAAACAAATTATTGAGTCTACACCAGAAATGGAAAGCTGCTGACAGCAAAGGAATGAGTAAATGAATCAAACAAAAAGGCAACCCTCTGAACTGAAGATATCTGCAAATTATATAACTGATAAGAGGTTAATATCCTAACTATAGAGCAGCTTATACACTCAACACCAAAAACAAAACAAATAATTAAACATGAGCAAAAGACCTGAATGAACATTTTTCCAAATGGAAATACCCCTTAACAAAACTAATTATCTGGGAACTTCTGTAAATTGAAACAACAGTGAGGTACTACCTCACGTTTGTCAGATTAATAATATCAAATAGAGAAGAAATATCACATGTTAGTGAGGATGTAGAGAAAAAGGAATTTTATGTACTGTTGGTAACTTGGTGCAACCACTCTACAAAACACTATGAAGATTTCTCAAAAAATTTAAAAATGGAAATTATGTATATAATCTGATAACTTCACTACTGGGTATTTACCTTAAGATATTTTCAACCTAGGAGTTTTATAGTAAAACTGAGTTTGATGCAATCCTATGATAGGTTTTCTATGCAGTCTAGTAAACAAAAGCACCTTTGGATTAAAAATTTTAAGCTCAATAGCAAGTAGACTTCTTAGTTTTGTGTTTCATTTTCATTATGTCTGTATGGCCTAATAGTGTTCTGTTGACAGAGAAAAATATCAATATATGAAGTTCAGGCTTTCTGCTGGAGGGCATATTTCAACCTAAAAGTACCTTGCTGATCAAAGTCCATGAACGGTTGCTTGATTTCCAGAGATCTCCATCTCCTGAAGAGCATTGCCATTATCAGTCCTTCCATGCTCACATGTAATTCCAGGGGAGCTACATAATGTAAGAACTGAGGGCTGGAGTTCTCTGCATGTTCCACCCTTTGGTAGGACTCCTGATACTCCTGGGTGAGGGAAGATGTTGCCTTTATTTTGCTTTTTGTTTTGTTTTGTTTTGTTTTGTTTTGATTTGTTCTTCAAGTTAATCTCTCTGGGTTTTTGAAGGATCAAACAACGAAAAAATGTAAGCTGATATCAATTTCTGAGTTCTGGGAGATAGACTCTCTGAGACCTGTCAGTGCAAAAACACTCAAGAGAATCCATTTTTAAAGATATGGAACCAGCAGACTCTGTCTATACAAAGAGATTTTAGCATCCCCTTCTCTCAGTAAAACACCTGTAGCACTTTCATATTCATCTTTTCTTTCTGCAAATAAATTTAAACTATGTTATCAAATAGAAATACTTATTTGCAATAGCTTAGTATGGTTGATAACTAGGAATTCTCTGGGACCATTACATACTAAGTTCCCAGCCTATCAGTAGCTTGAAGTCCTGTCATCGTCCATCACAACAGAGCTCTCTACAGACACGGGACCAACATGGCCTCTGTGAGCTGGCTCTGAGGGATGCTATACATCTTTAGCAAAATTAATGAGTCCTTTTTATTTCAAATGGATTTCAAAGACCCCAAAGCTTACTGTTAACAGATTCACACTTGAGAGAGACATCTCAACAACTATCCTATAATGTATAAGCAAAAGATTCTAAATGTTTTCCTGTTAACTTTTTTGTTTGTTTGTTTAAGATTTATTTATTTATTTATTCATGAGAGACACACAGAGAGAGAGGTAGAGACACAGGCAGAGGAAGAGGCAGGCTCCATGCAGGGAGTCTGACGGGGACTCAATCCCAGGTCTCCAGGAACACAACCTGGGCTGAAGGCAGCGCTAAACCGCTGAACCACCCCGGCTTCCCTGTTAACTTCTTTTTTTTTTTTTTTTTTTTTTTCCTGTTAACTTCTTTTGTGTTAAGCTGTATGTTAATGGTTAGTTCTGCTAAAAACTAACTGAAAACTATAATAGAAAGTGGTGAGACTCTAAAGGAAAGCTACAGGGCAGAGCTGGAAGATTTGCATAAATCTAGTTTTACAGTATTAAAATATTTACCAAACAATACTGGTCAACTGGGTATTCTGTTTGAATATTTATTTTAAAAAAGAAAATAGTAGTATTTAGACCATTCTTAAAATGAGACAATCAGCCTCATGCCAAATTGGTGTAAATTAAAATAATACCCTTGAAATTAAGGCATGTGATATGAGGCTTCAAATTTTATGATCAGTTTTATTTTTATAATAAAAATAAAGACAATTATTTTTTTCAAAACATGGATGTGATTATTTAAAACAACAACGATAAGAAAAACAATAACAACAACATCTATAATCTCCAGAAAATTACAGGAGTCAGCTTGAGAATATAGCAGTTAATAGGTTCAGTGTTTCAATACACTATTTAGAAGTCATTGTAGCTAGTTAGCACCAGACTGTGTAGAGGTGTGGAGCAGCACTAGCAACTGTGAAAAAGAAAAAATGTTACATTTTTAGAATGTTTTTATTATTAAATTTAATTTACTAAAAATAAAAACTAAAAAAAGAAAAGATATATTCACTCCTATGTTTATTGCAGCAGGATTTACCATAACCAACATGAGGAAAGATTCTAATCTCTATCAATAGAGAATGAATAAATGGTATAGATAGTAATACAGCAGAGTATTACTCATTCACAAAAAAGGATGTGAAATCTTATGATTTGTGACAGACAAGATAGACTTACACCAAGGGTACCATTCTAACTGAAATAAATAAATAAATCAGAATATTAAAATACTATGAAACTTCACTAAAACTTTTTTTTACAGATTTATATATTTATTTCCAAGTGGAAGAGAGAGAAAGAGAGAGAGAGAGAGAGGGTAAGTGAGCATGAGAGGGGCAAAAGGAGAGGAGAGATAATCTTAAACAGACTCCATGAGCCAAGGTTCTGTCTTAGGATCCTGAGATCATGACCAAAGCCAAAATCAAGAGTTGGATGCTTAACGGACTGAGCCACCCAAGCTGCTCCAATTACATTTAAATTTTTTTTTAATGTTATAAATGTGGGACTATATACCTATCATACATATAGTGGTGTATTACTTAGCAACAAAAAAACAAAATTTTGCCATTTGCAACAACACGGATGAGCATAGAAACAAGCAATTGTGCTAAGTGACAATTCAGACAGAAAAATTCTGTCATAAATACTATATGACTTTACTTATATATGAAAACAAAACAAACATCCATAAAACCAAAACAAAACAGATTAGAAAACCTAGAGAACAAATTTATGGTTTCCAGAAGAGAAATGGGGGAGACAGGGAGTAAGAGGTACAAACTTAACAATTACAGAATAAATAAATCACTTGGATGAAATTTTCTGCATAAGGAATATAGTGAATAAAATCGTAATGACATTATATGGTGACATATTGTGACTATACTTGTCACAGTGAGCAGAGAGCAGTTAATAGAATTGCTGAATTACTGTAACCTCTGCAACCAATATAACACATCAACTATAATGTAAACTCATAATTTAAAAAAGAAAGAAGCTGGGGCACTTAGGTGGCCCAGCTAATTAAGCCTCCAAGTCTTAGTTTCAGCTTAGGTCATTAAGTGATGAGATTGAGCACCCTCTCAATCCCAGCCTAACACACTCCCCTTGGTGTGGGGAGTCTGAAGTTCTCTCCTCTGCCCCTTCTCCCACACCTAAATAAATAAATCATTTTTTAAAGGAACTATCAAATATTTATTATATTATTTTTAAAGATTTTACTTATTTATTCATGAGAGGCACACAGAGAGAGAGAGAGAGAGAGAGAGAGATAGAGAAAGACAGAGACCCAGGCTGAGGGAGAAGCAGGCTCCATTCAGGAAGCCCGATGTGGGACTCGATTCCGGGATTCCAGGATCACGCCCTGGGCCGAATGCAGGCGCTAAACCGCTGAGCCAGCCAGGGATTCCCAACTATTTATTATTAATTAAAAAATAAATACTCCAATTCTTGGAGTAATACTGACAAGCAAATTCTTGAAGCTCCAACAAGATCAACCCGAAAAGAAATTTAATATGCACAAACCAATGTGCCACAATACATTAACAATATGAAAGAAAGAAAAAAAAAACAATATGAAAGAAAGAGCAATATATGATTATTTCAACTGACATATAAAATGCTTTTTAAAAAAATGAAAAAAATACGTTTGAAAAATCAAATATTTTTCATGAAAATTCTAAATAAAATAGTTGAAAGTTTCTCAACACAGTAAAAGTCACATGTAAAAAACCCTAAAGGCAAAAAAAACAACAACAACAACCCTAAGGCAGCATCAGAATTGGATAGCCCCGGTGGCTCAGTGGTTTGGCGCCGCCTTCAGCCCAGGGTCTGATCCTGGAGATTCTGGATCGAGTCCTGCATCAGGCTGCCTGCATGGAGTCAGTTTCTCCCTCTGCCTGTGTCTCTGCCTCTCTGTCTCTCTCTGTGTGTCTCTCATGAATAAATAAAATCTCTTAAAAAATCAGAATCAGTGTAGAAACAATAAAAGCTTTTCCTCAATGATTCGTTATAAGGTAAGTGTACCAACCCTTACAGCTTCCCCCCGCCCACTCTTACAACTTTTATTCAACATAATATTGAAACACTTATACATTAGATGAAAAAAGAAATAAGTTGAAGAACATGCAATAATTTAAAGGATGTTCATTAATTGGAATATTTTAAAATTATCTGTACTATACAAAGTGATCTATGGATTCAGCAAATTCTTACCATTCTGAAGAATTAACCACAGAAATAGCATTTCTAAATAATTTCTAAAATTTGTGTGGAACCACAGAAGTCCTCCAATAGTTAAATCAATCTTGAGAAAGAACAAAGCTGGAGGCTTCATACTTCCTCATTTCAAAATATATTAAAAAGCTAAAGAAATTGAAGAGTATGATATCAACATAAAAACAGGTACGTCGGTCATTGGAACAGAATAGAGCCCAGATATAAATCCATACTATGATTCATTTATCTTTGACAAAGTTTCCTGGAATACATGCATTGTGGGGAAAGGGTGAAAAATAGTTTTGGACAAAATAGATATCCACATGCAAAAGAATGAAACTGGACCCTTATTTTACACTGTAAACAAAAGTCCACTCAAATCGAATTAAAAACTTAGGTGTAATATGTAAAATTGTAATATTCCTACGAAAACATAGGGGGGAAATCTCCTTGCATCCTACCTCAAGCTCTTCAAAATGTATGTAATAAATCTATATATACAGAGAGAGAAAATATTTTTCAGCTTTTATAAGGAAGCAAACTGCACATCTGCTACCTCATGAATAAACTTGAGGGATATTCGTGATCCAAATTACACAGAAAGTCAACATACTATCCTGTTTCACCTATACGTGGAATCTAGAAATTCAAACTCATACAAACAGCTAGTAAAATGGTACTTGCAATGGTACTTGCAGCAGATGTTTGTCAAGGGCACAAAATTATAGTAATGCAAGATGAAGAATTTCTCTCTTTAAAAAAAAATATTTATTTATTTATTCACAAGAGACGAGAGAGAGGCAGAGACACAGGCAGAGGGAGAAACAGGCTCCATGTAGGGAGCGCGATCTGGAACTCGATGGCAGGACCCCTGGGATCATGACCTGAGCCAAAGGCAGACGCTGAATCACTGAGCCACCCAGATGCCCCAAGATGAAGAATTTCTTTCTTTCTTTCTTTTTTTTTTTTTTTTAAGATTTATTTATTTATTAGAGACACACAGAGAGAGACTGTGAGAGGCAGAGACACAGGCAGAGGAAGAAGCAGGCTCCATGCAGGGAGCCTGAGGTGGGACTCGATCCAGGGACTCCAGGATCACACCCTGGACTGCAGGCAGTGCTAAACAGCTGAGCTACCAGGGCTGCCCAGATGAAGAATTTCTGAGACCTAATACATAGCAATGTTATCTTAGTTCATAATATTGCATACAATACAACTTAAATCGTTATACACAATTTTTGTCAACTGCACCTCAATAAACTTGAAAAATATTCAAGTGTATCTTTCAAAAATTATGTTATCTGTGAATAGATATTTTAACTCTCTTCTTTCCACTTTGAATGCATTCTTTTTCCTTTCTTACCTAATTCCCTTCTTACCTAATTCCCTTCTTACCTAATTGCTCTGAACTATATAGTATTTTCAATGGCTGTGCCAGAAGTGAACATTCTTATTAGTAAAACACTTTCTAGTCTTTCATTGTTGAGTATGAAGTTGGCTCTGGTTTTCATCACTTTTATCAGATCAAATAATTTATCTTTTATTATTCATTTTTGAGTGTTTTTTAGGGTTGTTTTGTTTTGTTTTGTCTTTTTGTTTTTGTTTTTCCATGAAAGCACACTGGATCTTTTCAAATACTTTGTCCTTTATATATTCAGATTATTTTTGTTTTTAAAATATTATTGATATGTTATATTCAATTAATTTATTTTAACACTTAACCGGGATCCCTGGGTGGCGCAGCGGTTTAGCGCCTGCCTTTGGCCCGGGGTGTGATACTGGAGACCCGGGATCGAATCCCACGTCGGGCTCCTGGTGCATGGAGCCTGCTTCTCCCTCTGCCTATGTCTCTGCTTCTCTCTCTCTCTGTGTGACTATCATAAATAAATAAAAATTAAAAAAAAAAAACACTTAACCACTTATTTGTACTAGGATAAATCTCTTACTCATTATGTATAATTATTTTATATTTACCATATTCATTTTGTAGTTTTTAAATGAATTTTGAGTCATATAATAAAATATTGGTCTATTGAATTCTATGCTGATCATACTTTTGGCTTCCTTTGATGTAATAGTAATACAAATTTATTAAAGGAATCTGGAAGTTTTCTTCTATTTTGGAATTTGTAAAGAATTGTTCTAATTTTTTTCAGTGTTATGAATGTCCAGCACTAAAGATATCTCTCATCGGCATTTTCTTTGGGAGTTGTATTGTTCACTAATTTAACCTTTTTATTTGTCATAGGATATCTTCTTGAGTCCTCTATTATGTATCCTTCTAGTAATTTCATTTCCCATTTCATCTAAATTGTCTAATTTAATGGTGTAACATTTTTCACAGGAATAATGTGTAATTTATTTGACTTCTGTAAGATCAGTAGTAATATCCAGCTCTTATTTCTAATTCAAGAAATGTGACTCTAGGGGATCCCTGGGTGGCTCAGTGGTTTTGCGCCTGCCTTTGGCCCAGGGCGTGATCCTGGAGTCCCAGGATCAAGTCCTGAGTCGGGCTCTGGCATGGAGCCTGCTTCTCCCTCTGCCTGTGTCTCTGCCTCTCTCTATGTCTATCATGAATAAATAAATAAAATATTTTTAAAAAAGAAATGTGACTCTACTCTTGTTTCTTGATTCATCTAAGTAAGCTAAAGTTTTGTCACTTTTGTTAATCCTTTCATAGAATTTGTGTTTCATTTTTTCTATTCTCTAGTTCATTCAGTTTTGTTGTATCCCCTAATTTGTTTTCTTCCTTTCACTTCATTTGTTGTTTTCTCTTTTTTTTTTTTTACAGTGTCTAAAGATGGAAAGTTATGGTATTGATATGAGATCTTTCTTCTTTCTTAAAGTCAAAATTTGAGAACACCTAGGTGACTAGCATTTGCCATTGTTGGCTCAGATCATGATCCCAGGATCCTGGGACAGAGTTTTGCATCAGGCTCCTATGGGGAGTCTGCTTCTCCCTCTCCCTCTGACTGCTGCCCCTCCTACTTGAGCTTTCTGTCAAATAAATAAAATCTTGAAAAAAAATAAAGTCAGAATTTGAAGATAGTTGTTCTCTAATGCATTGGATAATCTACATTCCATTAGATCTGGTGTATTTATATGTTTTCATCTCAGTGTTTTTAAATTTCCATTTAATTTTAATTTTTTCCTTACCTCTTGTATTGTGTCATTTAATTCTAAGATTTGTGAATCTCCCCCTTTGTTATTATTAATGAATTCCAATTTTATTTCATTTCACTTAGACATTACTTATTATAGCCTATAAATTTGTTGAGGTTTGTTTTATGACCTACCGTATTGTTAGCTTGGGAAATGTTTGATGTACACTTTAAAAGAATGAATATTCTGCTATTGATGTCAGTTATGTCTAGTTAGTTCATATGGCTGGTTCCTTAAATCTTATATTACATTCTGGATCTTCCCCATAAATATTATATTCATGCTTTATTGTTAAAAGTTTGACATATAACATGGTGTTATAAGGTGTACATGTTAATTTGATATTTATATATTATGATTGCCTTTGTGCCAATAATTAACTCCTCTATCACATTACATGATTATCACTTCTTTTTAATGGTTTTAATAAATAAGTTCTACTCTAAGAAGTTTGATATTTATGATATAATATTGTGTCTATATTCACTTTATTGTGCATTAGATCTCTAGGACTTTACTTACTACTCTTTGCATTTTGTAATCTTCAATATCTGTTCTCTACTCCCTCTCTCATCCACAATTTTACCCTGTTTTTGTGAGTTTGGCTTGTAATTCCACATATAAGTGACATAATGCAGTATTTATCTTTATCTGACTTACCTCACTCAACATGATGTACTCAAGGCCATCCACATTATTTGAAAGGACAGAACATCTTTTCTCGTGACTAAATAATATTCCATTCCATACACTAAGTGTGGGTTTCCCTTTTCCCCAATCTTCACCAATACTTCTCCTTTGTCTTCTTGATAACCATTCTTCCAGGTGTGAAACAACATCTTATTATGGTTTTGATTTGCATTTCCCTGATGCTTAATAATGAAAATCTTTTCATGTGTCTTTGGATGACTTTTGGGGGTGGGGGATACAGGAAAATAGTTTTCCTGCCTACTTTTAAGTAGAATTGTTTGGTTTTTGTGCGTGGGTGTTATAGGAGTTCTTTATGTACTTTGGAAATACAATCTTTATCCAATATAAGGTTTGCAAAAATTTCTCCCATTCCATAGGTTGCCTTTTGTTGTTTCTTTCACTGTGCAAGAGCTTTTAAGCTTTAGTCCCATTTGTTGATTTTAGCTTTTTTGCTTATACTTTGGGTGCCATATCCAAAAATCTGATGCTAATACCAATGTTGAGGAACTTTTCTATGTTTATCTGTAAGAGGTTTTATAGTATCAGAATTTTTGTTGAAGCTTTTATTTCATTTGTCAGTTTTTGTGAAAGGTAAAATAGGGTTCCAATTTTATCCTTCTGCATGTCAGATTATTCCATTTTCTCAATACCATTTACTGAAAAAACTATCCTCTCTCCAATAGGTGTTCTTGACTTCCTTATCAAATATTAGTTGGCCAGGTATTTGGGGGCTTAATTTTAGGCACATGGTTTCTGTTCTATTAGTATGTGTCTATTTTTATGCCAGTCCATCATCATTTTTACTATCATAATTTGTCATATAGTTTGAAATCAGGAAGTGATACCTTTGTCTTTGTTCTTTCTCAAAATTGTTTGAACTATACGGTGTCTTTAATGTTCTATACAAATTTTGGGATTTTTTTTTTGTTTTTGTATTTCTTTTAATAATTCCATTGTGATTTTATTAGGGGTTGTGTTGAATTTAAACTGCCTTTGTTCTGTATGGCCATTTAACAATTCTTTTGTTCCATGAACATACAGTGTCTTTCCATTTTTGTCTTCAATTTTTTTCAAAAAAGTCTTCTAGCTTTCTCTTAGTATAGATCTTTCATTTCCTAAGTTAACTTTATTCTCAGGTATTTTATTGCTTTTGATGCTGTTAAGAATGGGATCATTGGGCAGCCCAGGTGGCTCAGGGGTTTAGCGCCACCTTCAGCCTAGGGTGTGATCCCGGAGACCTGGGATTGAGTCCCATGTCGGGCTCCCTGCATGGAGCCTGTTTCTCCCTCTGCCTGTGTCTCTGCCTCTCTCTCTCATGAATAAATAAATAAAATCTTTTTTTTTTTTTAATGGGATCATTTTCTTTTTCTGATATTTTATTACCATGCATAAGAACTGAATTTGTCTGTCATAACTTAACTGAAATTATTAGTTCCGATAGTTTTCAGTTGAGTGTTGGGGATTTCTAAATTCAAAGCATATTATCTGCAAAAACAAAAACAATTTTTTCTTGTATTTTGTTGTGCCTAACTGCTGTATCTAGGACCTCTAGATAAGTAAATAAGTTATGAGTAGGCATCCTTATATTGTTCCCAATTTTAAATAAAACCCTTTCACTTTTCCTTCATATCTACTGAGTACCTTCACTCCGTTTGTTGTATATAGCCTTTGTGTTGGGATGTTTATCTTATTCTCAAATTATGGAGGTATTTTTATCAAAAAAGGATATTGCGTTTTGCAAAAGTGTTTTTCTGCATCTATTGTGGCAATCATGTGATGGTCATCTTGTCTTCAATTCTATTAATGTGATGTAATTGTAATACAATGTGCTATGTTAAACTATTCTTGCATCCTATGGATAAATCTCACTTCATTTGGTCATGGTGATAATTCTTTTAAAAAGTGTTCTTAAGGGGTACACCTGGGTGACTCAGTTGGTTAATTTTCTGCCTTTCATCAGGTAATGATCCCAGGGTGCTGGAATGAAGCCCCAGGGCAGGCTCCCTCATGGGAGCCTACATCTCCCTTTTCCAAAGAAATAAAATCTTTAAAAAATAATAAATCTGTGCTAGTATGTTTTTAAGAAAGTGTTCTTGAAATCAGTTAACTAATATTTTTAAAAGTTTTTGCATTCACATTCATCATGGATATTGGTCTATAATTATTTTCTGTAGTGTCCTTATCTATCTTTGCTATCAGGGTATTGCTGTCTTCATAGAATGACTTTATTTTTTTTATGGTGAAAAAAATTATATTTAGATTTATAGCCGGCTGGACTCAGTTTAGATGATCCCAATTTTGTTGGCAACATCAAAGCATCATAGTCATGGGCCAGTCGAACATATGCTTTCTTCTCTCCATCAGGCCTGATCAAGGTGTTGACCTTGGCCACATCAATGTCCTAGAGCTTCTTCACAGCCTGTTTGATCTGGTGCTTATTGGCCTTGACATCCACAATGAACACAAGTGTGTTGTTGTTTTCTATTTTCTTCATGGCTGACTCCGTAGTTAAGGGGAACTTGATGATGGCATAGTGATCAAGCTTGTTTCTCCTGGGGGCGCTCTTTCGAGGATATTCGGGCTGCCTTCGGAGACGCAGGGTCTTGGGTCATCAGAATGTAGGTGACGTGCGGATCTTTTTTTTTTTGTGACTGTGCATGCCTTTCAGCACCGCTTTCTTAGCTTTCAAAGCCTTTGCTTTGGCTTCGGCTTTGGGAGGGGCAGGGGCTTCCTTCTTCGCCTTCGGCGCCATCTTCGTGAAAGGGGCTTCGTGAAAGGGGCTTCGTGAAAGGGGCTTCGCCATCTGGACTTTAGAAATATACCTTCTTCTTGTTGATCTGGTCTATTGTTTTTGTTATCTATTTTCTTTTCACTCTGATGTTTATTATATCATTCTCTCTGATGACTTTGGATTTAATTTAACTTTTTCTGGGTCCTTTAAGTATAATTAGGATGCTAACTTGAGACATCTGTAATTACTTAATGTATACATTTATTGCTATAAAATTTTGTACTTGCTAGGTTTCCTTCATGCAATTGTGACACCAAGGAATGGGGCATGCTTAGCCTACTTATTTAGTTCAGCACCCTTCAGTGATGTCCTACCTGCTCACTTTTATATGCACATCATCATAGAAACGTCCAGGTGTTTGGTGTAATGTGCAGACATGCTTTTGTAGTTACAACTGTCCAGTTAGGGGATCCCTGGGTGGCTCAGCGGTTTGGCACCTGTCTTTGTCCCAGGGTGCGGTCCTGGAGTCCCAGGATCGAGTCCCGTGTCAGGCTCCCGGCATGGAGCCTGCTTCTCCCTCCTCTGTGTCTCTGCCACTCTCTATCACCAATCAATCAATCTTAAAAAAAAATAACTGTTCAGTAATTGCTAACCATGAAAAAATATAATATGTGCATTATTTGCAGAGAAATAAAATGACTAGTAAGTGGCTGTATCAGAGGGAAGGAGTGTCAGCTTCTTACTTTAGAAGTATTTACTGGGGATCCATGGGTGGCGCAGTGGTTTAGCGCCTGCCTTTGGCCCAGGGCGCGATCCTGGAGACCCGGGATCGAGTCCCACATCGGGCTCCCGGTGCATGGAGCCTGCTTCTCCCTCTGCCTGTGTCTCTGCCTCTCTCTCTCTCTGTGACTATCATAAATTAAAAAAAAAAAAAAAAAAATTTAGAAGTATTTACATTTACTAAACAACTTTATCTAGTAGTTCAATCAAAAGAGAAGATAAAACCTATTTGGACTCCTGAAAATCCAACCAAATCTCAGCCGACCAATAGATCTCCTATTATAAGAACCTAAATGCAAAAAAGGAATATAGACTATGAAATGTGATTATATATTATAAAGTCCTGCATATCAAAATGTGGAAATTAAAGAACATGGTTTTAATCAACCAGTGAATCAAAGAAGGAAATCACAAGAAAACTAGAAAATACTTAACAATGAAAGAAAATGAAAACAACAGAGAGGCCATAGCAAAAGCAGTGAAAGGGAGGAAATTTAGTTATAGGCCTTACATAAAAAAAAAAAAAATAAATAAGAAGAAAGGTCTCAAATCAACATCTTAATTTCATAATTTAATTAACCAGGAAAAACCCTAAAGCTACAAAGAATAAAAATTGGAGCAAAAATAAAAGAAATAGAGGGAAAAAAATAGAGAAAATCACTGAAACAAAGAGTTGGTTTTTCCGAAGACCAATAAAACTGAATTATCTTTAGCTATATGGACTAAAAGGAGGGAAGACTCAAATTCCTAAAACCAGAAATTAAAATGAGGAATACTGCTATGTATTCTACAAAAATTAAAATTATTGATATTCTTATGAATAGTTGGATGTTTACAACCTGGATAACCTAGATGAAAGTAGGTTTATAGAAACATAAAACCTATCAAGAATGAATCACAAAATATAGAAAACCTAAACAGACCTATAATTAGGGAGTTGATTCAATGATCAAAAACCTCCCAAAAAAGCCCTGAATTAATAAACATTTAAAGATGTACACCAATTCTTCTCAAACTTTCCATTCAAAATGAATAGGAAATGATTCCTAACCCATTCTATAAAAGCATATTATCCCCTAAAGCCAAAGGGAAAGAAAAAAAACTTTAGAACATGATTTCTCATGAATGTTGATGACAAAATCCTCAATGACATTCTAGCACACCAAATTCAGTAGTGTATTAAAAGGATTATAAACCACAAGCAAGGGCCTCAGACATGTTATGCAGGGATGGACACTCCAAAGCTAATTCTTAGACATCGAACGTGTATTAAGGAGAGTTTATTAACAATCAGCCACGGGAAACCTGGATGACTCAGCATTTGGGCGCCTGCCTTTGGCTCAGGTTGTGATCCCAGGATCTGGGATCAAGTCCTGCATCAGCTCCCTGGAAGGAGCCTGCTACTCCCTCTGCTTGTGTCTCTCATGAATAAATAAAATCTTATAAAATAAATAAAATATAAAATATAACCATATCTACAAAACTTCTACATGAAATTTATCAAAATTACTCTTCCATGCAATGCTGTAACTCAGCTACAACTTTAATTCAACTAACGATTTAATCATTATTTTGTATCCTCCAAGATGAAAACACTATATTAGGTTGTTCCTAACTACAAAGGAATAAAGTATGTATTTTAGCCTACTCAAGTTAAAACAAAATACTATTGACTAGGTGGCTTATAAACAACAAAAATTTCTCACAGCTGTAAACACTGAAAGTCCAGGATGAACATGCCACAGTATGATTTGGGTTCTGCTGATGTGCCCCCTAAAGTTCTAAAGTCTCTTTTATAGTGCTGACCCAAGACCTCCTACAAGGCCACTCTTCCTAATACCACCATCATCGTTAGAGATTAGGGTTTTAACATGAATTTTACGGAGGGCACAAATGGACCATAACAATTAGCAAACATAAATTGGCACTGTAATTGTACTTAAAGAAAATCTTTAGATAAACTTTGTTAGATGAAGTAGGTAGGAAAAAATGATGTTCTGAGTGCCTCTCTACTTAACACGAACTGCATCACATATGGAGGTTCTGAAATTCTTGGCAAAATGTGGAATATGTAGATTCAATATACTTTTATGTAGAAAAAGTTACAAACTTCAGCAAGTTTTGATTACCCATGAGGCTGGTCCCTTAGTCAATTCTTCAAAGCATGTTTCTTAAAAGTATTAAAAACTAGTCCTCAGTCTCAGATACATTCTACCTAACTGTTCAAAAACCTCACAGAATAAGTACCATTAACTATATTTGTGCTCATAATTTTTAAATTATGTATGTATTCTGTCATTGGAATTGGCTCAAGATGTCACACTTAAGTTTATGGCAAAGTGAGATCAAACTGTGTAAGTTTATTTTCTGTATTATTAAATTTATAATTTGGAAACCAGATCAAAGTGTTTTTCCTTTATATTCTCACTGCTGAAAAATCCTCAGTAAAAGAGCTACGCTTTACAAAGTATATGATAAATCTTTTCCATTGAAGTTGAGTAAGACAACTACAGATAGTATTTATATAGCCTCACCCTTAATTTTACCTTAACAATTGATAACTTTGAAATAAAATCAAACAGAAACGTTATAATCTAATTCTTTTTAATTTTTTTTTATTTATTTATGATAGTCACAGAGAAAGAGAGAGAGAGAGGCAGAGACATAGACAGAGGGAGAAGCAGGCCCCATGCACCGGGAGCCCGATGTGGGACTCGATCCCGGGTCTCCAGGATCGCGCCCTGGGCCAAAGGCAGGCGCCAAACTGCTGCACCACCCAGGGTTCCCCGAAAGGTTATAATCTAAATTCCTAGTAAAATATACACAAAAGTTGGTACATACAAAAAATACATCACTAACACAAAGTAAGGACAAATGTATGCAACAATATATTTTATTATTTCTCAGTGGTGGTTCCTTTCTTCCCCTTTTACAAAATCCAGCAAGGGAGAGTTTAAGAAAGGTTTAGTTTATAGAACTTACTATAAAATTCGTTTTTCATTTATACATCGTAATTTAATTGTTCATTAGACCCATAAATATGGGTTACAATGCATATGACTTTTGACAATAAATGATGTATTTAACATAACCTGTTCTATATAATAAAAAATATTGTATTTATCAGCAAAAGCTGTCTTGAGAAATTTTCTTTTCACATTAAATAAAAATGGTATTAACTGATATGTCAATAATGCCAATGTAAAAATAACTGGGTTCCCAAGCACTGAGTTTTTGCAACCACTAACCTCATAAATTGAAAACTGCTTTCCAAACCCAAGTAGTAAAAACTGCATTTTGGAAATGCCTTTTTTTAAAATGACAGTGGCCACATAAAATGATTAAAAGAATCTTTAAGTTATTAAGCTTAGTATAAAAATACATATGGCTATATGAATATGAAAATAGCCCTATTTCTTTAAATGTAGACTTCTACCTTTCTTAAATTATATTAAAATCTTAGAAAACATCTAGGTAACAAATGTACAGAAAAGACTGTAAACAGACTAGCTGGAACAAGGTTTTATCAAAATCTATTATAATAGTGACGCAAATTATTCAAAACACCTATTAAGTAGAATAAGGTAGTCACAGTAGGAATGACTTCTTTGTCTCTATATTTTAACAGCAGATTTTATAGTCTTACTCCTAAATTCAATTACATCAAAAGAATAGTGCTAAAATTTCACTTAAAGTAATTCAACCTCATCAGTTTTTAGAGAAATACTTTAAAACAATGAAAATAAATGAGCATAACTTAACAAATTAAATTCAAACTAAATGAAGTTTCAGTCTTCTTTAACAGGTGTTGGCCAAAATCAAAATTGTAGAATAATCCTTAGAAACTCTGAGTTTAACTTAGATCTGTAAGAGAAAAGAACATAAAATCCATGGGAAAAATAATTCTTATAAATACAGTAATCTACTACAAAGTACCCCCTTTATACAATCTGGAAAATATATTTTTTTACACTATCTGGAAAATATATTCTTTTAAATGAGATTTTCCGTATACTGTATTTCTCAATTCCTGTCTGTTGCCAGTAAGTCTTTATGAACTGAATATGTTTCATGTTACACAAGCTTTTCTTAAATAATTTATAATTGATTTCTTTTCATGCTACTGATTACAAATCTTATATTTCCAAGTATGAATTACCTTAAAATGGGAGTTACGGTATTAAATCAAAATTTCCTCTTCATATTCACATACACCCTACAGTTCAGCTTCAATCTAGCCTTCAATCCCAACTCAGCTGTCAAAGTATTCAAATATCCTTAATGCACATCACAACTGTTATGTCAAGTTTCAGCATAGAAAACTCCATTCTACTGTCAAAAAATTAATTTGGTCATAAGAATCCTCTCAGGGTCTCTAAAGAGAATATTAAAACAATACTTTTTCATCTATTTTCGTTTTCTACTTATGGGTATGCTTTAAAATTGTACACAACTTTTACAGAGTAGTATTCATGTTTAAAAATGCGTATGAATGCATGGTAAAAAAAATCTGGTAAAAATCCACATTGGAGATATGTATACAATTTTCCTTAACTCATGGAATAATCTAAATAATTTGGAAATATATTAAAAATAATATGGATCTATAAATGAATAAAAAGACTGATGTGATAGAGCAAGTATAGAAAAACATTGTCTAATCTTGTTGGTACATATTTAGGTGCTGACATGACTTTAAAAACTTTCAACTTCTCTAAATATCTGAAAATGTTAATTAATTAATTAATTTATTTATATGTTCTCAATTTAGATGTTTGTTGGTGATTAAAAGGATTTGGAGATCCCAGTTCTAGATCAGTGACTACCAATGTGGCATGATCATGAGCATTTTTTGTGGTGCTCAACACAGAATGGCTTTTTATTTTTTGAACAACTTTGCTGAGTTGCACAGTATTTGTCAGAAACAAATACTCTACATATTTTTAAATTTAATTTTGAAATTAAATACTTATTTGTGGTTCCTGAACCTTAATACAGATTTAAAGAAGTCTAAGCCTAATAGAAATGTAAGACATAATGTCATTCCAATTTTAGTATATGTGCTGCCAAAGAGAGCGCTCCTCATTCCAAACTATTTCTTAAATACATTCCAAGAAAATCAGGATGAATTTTATTTAAATACAGTATATAACATTTAGACATTTATTATTTTTGTTACTTACTATTTTGTAAGAAAATAACCATGTCCCACAAAATAAATTGTTATCTGATAAAAACCATATAACCCCAATATGTAACTTGACAACAGACCTCCATTTTGAAGTATACTGCAATTTCAATCCTTGTGCAAGCTGGTTCAAACAAGATTCTTCTTTTAACCAATTATATTTCATTATGGAGAAGGTTCATTTTCAAAACTGCTGCATTTCTCAACAGCTGTCTCTATAGACACTCTCAAGATTTCATTACGGAGTATCCACTGTTAGAGCTAATAAGATCACTTTTTTCAAAAAAGAAATGTTTCAAAGGATTGTAAAGCATAAAGCGTTTGAATAGCTGGTTTCTGAATATTCAAATCCATGTAGTGGTCTTAATATACTAAAGTGTTCAATATTCCTAGAGTAAAGGAAGCTGGGGAAAAATCTTGTTTCTTTGTAGATAATTCATAAACAAAACAAAAATTACAAGGTTACTACATCCACTACTTACATCATCAATATCTTCATCATCATCTCCAATATCATCAAACTGGATTTCATCATCATCTCCAGGACCAAATGTATCTGTTTCATTAATTTTAGCTGAAGACATAATAAATATATATATAATTCAAGGTATCATTAGATAAATTGACTACAAAATGAAACAAATCTGATGTAAAATACCAAAAGACTCTTAGAAGTGACTTTTTTATTTTTTTAAGATTTTTGTTTATGTATTCATGAGAGACAGAGAGAGAGAGAGGCAGAAGACACCGGCAGAGGGAGAAGCAGACCCCATGCAGGGAGCCCAATGCGGGCCCTGATCCCAGGATCCCAAGGTTACGCCCTGCCAAAGGCAGGCACTAAACCGCTGAGCCACCCAGGGATCCCCCAGAAGTGACATTTCAATTCAATGTTTCATTTCAAGAAAAATGTTACTGACTGCCAGAGGGACACCTGGGTGGCTTAGTGGTTGAGCCTTTGGCTCAGGGTGTGATACCGGAGTTCCAGGATTGAGTCCCATTCCAGGATTGAGTACCACACTGGGCTTCCTGCAGGGAGCCTGCTTCTCCCTCTGCCTGTGTCTCTGCCCCTCTCTGGGTCTCTCATGAATAAATAAATAAAATCTTAAAAAAAAAAAAAAAAAGCTGCCAGTGAACAGTGTGAGCTTATTAGTAAATAGTAATTTCTTTTTTGGTGTTATGAAGGACTTATTTTAGTATCTTCGGGTTTACTACAATGAGAACACTATTCTTACCATTAGAAAGATTATTAAAATACACACAACTCTACAGGAAACTTTTATGCTAAAAGAAATGGACCATTGTTTTCTATACCAAAAAAAAAAAAATCAATACCACTATCAAAATTATTTTCCTTTGCTTAGCTGAAAACTAACAATTTCTGAAAATCATTAAGAACACTGTTAATGATGTATTCTTTAGGGATCCCTGGGTGGCGCAGCGGTTTAGCGCCTGCCTTTGGCCCAGGGCGCGATCCTGGAGACCCGGGATCGAATCTCACGTCGGGCTCCCGGTGCATGGAGCCTGCTTCTCCCTCTGCCTGTGTCTCTGCCTCTCTCTCTTTCTCTCTGTGACTATCATAAATAAAAAAAAAAAAAAAAAAAAAAAAATGATGTATTCTTTAACAGATATGACACAGAAGGACTTATAAGGCGTTAAACTTCCTACCAGAACATTTATTAGAAACAGTATTCAATTTTTGTCATTAAAGTATTATTACTATAAAGTATTATAAAATATTTGATATTTAAGTATGCTAAAAATTGATTTTATAAGTACATACATAAACAATACATAAATGAGAGAAAATTCTACCAAAACGGCTTCATCTAAACACCAACAAATAATATCATATGACCAGAAAACATCACTTTGACATTACCATGTTCTGGAAGCTCGCCATATGCCTTCAGACTTCTAGCTTCATCGGCATTGTACTTTAAAATTACATCAGCTTTGTTATCCTTAGAAATAAACAAATAACTCTGAAACCAATATGCCAAAATATCAGTTGTCTCAGAAATTACTTTGAAATTAACACACTGAGAAAAAGCTCACTTACTATTTTGTTACAAATTCACCTACTCTCTACTTTCTTAAAGAAAAAGAATCCTTGGGCTCAAACAAGAAGTTTACATGTATGACTAAATAATTAGCCTAGAAAAATTACTATTCACATAAACAAGAGGGATAAAAGAAAAAAGCTAAGAAAAAAAAAAAGGTGTAAAAAAAAAAAAAGGTGTAATGTGATTTAGGTTAAACACTGCATGCAACTCAAAGCCAAAAGAATTATAATGACCTAAGAAAATTAATGTATTTTTCTATATTCAGTAGTTCTTAGGATAGTTTACTTATCAGAATCACTTACAGAGCTCTAAGAAGGTATTTTTGACTCCTGAAGATTGACAGACCTGAGGTGATGTCCAAAATTATTATTTAAATAGCCTTTCTGGTTGTTTCTTATGCAAAGATCTCTGAGAACTGCAGTGCATTTTTCAATGTTCATACTTTACCATTTTTAAGAAATCTGATTCATTTAGGAGGGGAGGAAAAGTTTGAAGACTTACAATTAACCCAAAAAAGACCTGAAAAAGGCAACTGAAGTGATCACAGTGCTGTGACTGTACTGTGCCAGAAATTAAAACTTCACAAACTGCAAGGGCACATACAACATACAAAGATTTTGTTAAAATTCCATTTGGAATCAGTACATAAGAGGCTGGACTGGAAAAAAAAAAAAAAAAAAAAAAGGAGGCTGGACTAATATTCTGCATTTCTAACATGCTTGCACATGGAGCACATTATATTTCTGTGATATCTGGACAACTCAGAATAGCACCATTACAAAATTAGTCACAAAGCTTAAGAACAGAATAGCTAGTCACCCAACACCTTGGCCATTATTTTATCATTCAAATATTAATCCTTTGAATCCATTCACTGTCCATAAAAGAAATATAGTAACTATTCTTTCACCACTTTTGTGATTTATATGAAGCTGAAATAAGATACTGGATATGAAAAAAAAAAAAAAAGATACTGGATATGAAAATGATACACTCACAAGGGGTCACAAGTTTTTATTAGAGAATATAAAAAAAAAGATATCAGTATACAATCAGATTCAGTCTATAAAAATTGATACAGAAAAATGAATTCAGTGGTATCAGTATACATAAAAATACAAAAAATTAGTGTGTCCCTACAGGCTAGCAATAAACTACCTGAAAAACTATACATGAAAACAATCCCATTTACAATAGCACAAAATCAAAAAACTCACAATGCTGAGATCAATAGTTGCAGGCTCTACCAACTGAGCCAGCTAAGTAATCCATAAGAACACATTTAACTAAGGTTGCTGCAAGGTGGTTCAATATCTGCAAGTTAATCAATGTAATACACATTAATAAAGGAAAGGATAAGAGCCATATGATCATTTCAGAAAAAGCATTTGTCAAAGTAAAACATTCATACGTGATTAAAAACTCTCAACAAAGGAGGTTTAGAGAACATACAATAATATCGTAAGGCCATACAAGAAAGACCCGCAGCTAATATATTTCTCAATGGGGAAAAAAATATTTTCATCTACGGTCAGGAACAAGTGAAGAATATGCACTGTCAGCATTACTGTTTAATATAGTACTAGAAGTCCTGGCCTCAGCACTCACACAACAAAAAGAAAAAAAAGGCAACCAAACTGGCAAAGAAGAAGTCAAATTTTCACTATTTGCTGGTGGCATGATATGAAGAAAATCCAAAAGGTTTCACCAGAAAAATAGCTAGAACTGAGATGAATTCAGTGAATTCAAAGAATATAAAATCAATATCGAAGTCTGTTGCATTTTGATGTATCAAATATAAAGCAACAGAAAATCAAGGAACTGATCTCATTTATAACTGTATCAAAACTCTTAAGATATCTTAGAATATCTTAGTATAAACTTAACCAAAGAGGTAAAAGATTTGCATGCTGAAAACTATAAAACACTGATCAAAGAAAGTGAAGACACAAAGAAATGGAAAGACATTCCGTGCTCATAGACTGCAAGAATATTGGTCAAAAAAAAAAAAAAAAAAAAAGAATATCAGTCAAATTTCTATTCTACCAAAAGGCATCTACAGGTGTGATGTAATCCATATAAAAATATGAATAGCATTTTTCACCAAGCTAGAACAAATGTTTGTTTGTTTTTTTTAAAGATTTTATTTATTCATTCATGAGAGACAGAGAGAGAGAGAGGAGCAGAGACACAGGCAGAGGGAGAAGCAGGCTCCACGCAAGGAGCCCGACGTGGGACCCGACCCCGGGTCTCCAGGATCACGCCCTGGGCTACAGGCGGCGCCAAACCGCTGCGCCACCGGGGCTGCCCAACAAATTATCTTAAAATTTGCTTAGAACCACAAAAGACTCCAAAAAGGCAAGGGAACCTTAAAAGAGCAAAAGCTAAGGCTGGGGGCAACACAATTCCAAACATTAAGCTCTATTACAAAGCTGTGATCAGAACATCTGGCACTATACAGACACACGGGTCAATGGAAGAGAACAGAGAACTCAGAAATGGACCCTCAACTTTCTGGTCAACTAATATTCCACAAAACAGGAAAGCATATCCAACAGGAGAAAGACAATCTCTTTCATAAATGGCTAGGAAAATTGGACAGCAACTTGCAAAAGAATGAAACTGGGCCACTTTCACAGATCATACACAAAAAATATATTCAAAATGGAGGGCAGCCCCAGTGGCTCAGCGGTTTAGCGCCACCTTCAGCCCGCAGCATGATCCTGGAGACCAGGCATTGAGTCCCACATCAGGGTTCCTGCATGGAGCCTGCTTCTCCCTCTGCCTGTGTCTCTGCCTCTCTGTGTGTCTCTAATAAATAAATTAATTAAAAAAAAAAACCCAAAATGGATTAAAGATCTAATACAAGACCTGAAACCATAAAGACCCTAGAAGAAAGCATAGGCAGGAACCTCTTTGATAATCAGCTATTGCATACTAGCTATGTCTCCTGATTTAGGGAAAACAAAAAGCAAAAATATACTAATCAGGGCTGTATTAAAATAAAAACCCTTTACACAGCAAAAGATCAACTAAAATGGGGCAGCCCTGGTGGCACAGCGGTTTGACACCACCTGCAGCCTGGGGTGTGACCCTAGGGACCTGGGATCGAGTCCCACATCGGGCTCCCTGCATGGAGCCTGCTTCTCCCTCTGCCTCTCTCTCTGTCTCTATGAATAAATAAATAAAATCTTAAAAAAAAATCAACTAAAATGTAACTTTTGAAATGGGAGAAGATATTTTTAAAAGACATATTTGATAAAGGGTTAGTATTCAAAATATATACAGACCCTAAAAATTATAAAACTCAACATGCAAAAACCAAATAATCCATTAAAAAAAAAATTCTCAGAAGTTGGGGCACCTGAGTGGCTGAGTCGGTTAAGTGTCTGACTTCAGCTCAGGTCATCTCAGAGTCATGGCGCTAAGCCTGGTATGGGGCTCCCTATTCAGCAGGGAGTCTGCTTGTCCCTCTCTTTCCCTAATAAAAAACCTTTATAAATGGGCACAGATATTTCTCCACAGAGGACACCCAGATGGCTGATACACACATGAAAAGATATTCAGCATCACTTATCATCACTTACAAACCAAAACCACAATGAGATACCACCTCATACCTGTCAGAATAGCTAAAGTTAAAAAACACAGGAAACAATTGGTGTTGGTGAGAATATGGATAAAGGGGAACCCTCTTACAGTTTTTTTTTTTTTTTTTCCTCTTATAGTTTGTAAGGAATGCAAACTGGCACAGCCACTCTGGAAAACAGTATGGAGGTTCCTCAAAAAGTGAAAAATAGAGCTACTCTGTGACCTAGCAATTGTGCTACTAGTATTTACCAAAAAATGCTAATTCAAAGGGGTATGCACCCTGATGTTTACGGCAGCATTATCAACAATAACCAAACTATGGAAAATATCCAAGTGTCCATCAACTGATGAATGGATAAAGATGTGGTATACAGATACCAATGGAGTATTACCCATCAGAAAGAATGAAATCTTGCCATTTGCAACAATATGGATGGAACTAGAAGGTATTAATGCTAAGTGAAATAAGTCAGTCTGAGAAAGACAAATACCGTATGAATTTACTCATATGAGGAATTTAAGAAATGAAATGAATGAGCAAGGGGAAACAAAAGAGAGACAAAGAAATGGAGTCTTGGGCACCTGGGTAGCTCAGTGGTTGACCATCTACCTTTGACCCAGATCATGGTCCCATAGTCCTGGGACGGAGTCTCACAGTGGGCTCCCCGCAGAAAGCCTACTTCTCCCTCTGCCTATGCCTCTGCTTCTCTTGTGTCTCTCATGAATGAATAAATAAATAAAATCTTAAAAAAAAAAAAATGGATTCAAGTCTAGAGAACAAACTGATGATTACACCAACGGGAGGCTGGCAAAGAGATGAACTGAAGTAGGTGATGGGAATTAAAGAGAGCATTTGTTAAGAGCACAAGGTTGTATATGGAAGTATTGGATCTCTACATTATACAATTGAAACTAACAGTACACTGCATGTTAAACAACTGGAATTTATTTATTTTAAAGATTTTACTTATTTATTTATTTATGAGAGACATAGAGAGAGAGAGGCAGAGACACAGGCAGAGGGAAAAAGCAGGCTCTATCCAGGGAGCCCAATGTGGAACTTCATTCCAAGACTCAGGGATCACGCTCTGAGCTGAAGGAAGACTCTCAACTGCTAAGCCACCCATGTGTCCCAAACAACCAGAATTTAGATAAAATTTAAAAATATATTAAATACAAAGATTAAAAAAAAAACAAATTTTATCAAAGACGTATAAGAGTAAACACTGAAAACTATAAGGTGTTAATGACAGAAATTGAAAACATAAATAAATGGAAAGAGATAGTTCATGTTCCTGAATAAGGCTATTAATATTGTTCATACTACCAAAAGCAGTCTATGAATTCAACAGAATTATTAAAATTCCAATGGCATTTTTTTTTACAGAAGAGAAAAACCCTAAAATTCACATAAAATCACCAAGATTACCAACAGCCACACCCACCTTAAGAGCAAAGCTAGAGGCATATGTCCTAATTTCAAACTGCACTACAAAGCTATAGTTATCATTAGAGTATGATTAACATTAAAAAAAGACACAGAAAGCAATAGAACAGAATTGAAAGCCCAGAAACAAATCTTCATATATGATGTCAACTAATATTTGACAGGAACCAAGAACACTCAACTGGGGAAGAAGAGGCCCTTTGATAAGGGGCACAGGGAAAACTGGATACTCACACGCAGAAATGTGAAAATGGAGCCCCTTCTGAATCAACTAACAAAAATTAACTTAAAATGGATTGAAGGAAAGATTAAACAAAAGACCTGAAACTGTAATACAAATGAATAGACATTGAAATGGTAACAAGTACATAAAAATGCATTCAACATCATGAAGATGCAAATCAAAACCACAGTGAAATGTCATCTCCCTACTTGTTAGACTGGCTTTTACCATAAAGACAAAAGATAACAAAAAATTTCTCTGGCAAAAATACAGAGAAAAGAAAATCCTTGAGGTGGGAATGTACAGGTACAAATACCATTGAAAACAGTATGAAGGCTCCTCAAACAATTTTAAAATAGAATTTCCATTTCATTAGCAATCCTACTTCTAGGCCTATATACCCAAAGGAAATAAACAGATCTCAAAGAGTTATGTGTGCCCCATGCATACCAACACACAGAAGCAATCTAAGTGTCCATCAAATGGATGAATGCATATAGATGTCACACACAAGTAAATGCCCAGTGGAAAAGTTATTCAGCCATGAGAAAGGAGGAAATCTTTGCCATTTTAACAACACATATGAATCTTGAGGGCATTATGCTAAGTGAAATATGTCAGAGAAATATTGTATGATCTTCCTTAAATGTAGAATCCAAAACAAAACAAAACAAAAGAAACAGAAGTGTGGCAGTTGCCAAGGTTTTGGGGCTTTGTGAAATCACAACCAAGTGATCAAAAACTTCCAACTACAAAATGAGTCAGTTCTTGGCATCTAATGTACAGAATGACTAAATATAATAATATATATTTAAATATTTTTAGAAAATATTACTTAAATTTTTTCATCACAAAAAACTATCACAGAATACAGGTATTAATGTTACAGTGGGAATCATTTTGCAATCTATAATGTATCAAGTCATCACACTATATACCTTTGACTTGTACAATGTTAGATGTCAATTATATTATAGATAAAGCTTAGGAGGAGGGAGAGGAGCAGAGAGACAGATATAAAGAGCAATGACACTAGCAGAAATGGTGGATTAAGAATTTATCAAATCTGCTCCTTCTTAAAACCAACTGGCAAAAACTGTCTAAATCCATTTTATCAAAAATATACAAATTACAAATGCCTACATGAATCTGAGAGCTAATTGCAAACACGTGAAAAACTAGTGTTTTACCTTGCTCCATTCCCATCCCCTTCACCTAAGTTCTCAGTAAGCATGAAAACCAGCATGCCAGCAGCCACTTCAAAGGCTGAACCTTTTTGGAGATCCCTAAAAACACTGTTTTTAGAGAAATGTTTAGCAGTTCCCAGAAAATCCCACCTGTAAAACTTTATATTATCAAGAGCTTCTCACTAATATTATTTTGACCATCTGGACTTTTACCTGGAGGGGTGGGGGGGGCAGATTTTGTAACAGTGTAAAGGTTTTAAGAGTAAGACAAAGAAAACCAAGAGACCAATAAACTTTAATTTTTAAAAGAAAAGCTCTGGAAGATGTCTGAAAGAGTTGAGAAATCAACATATTCCTGAGACACCACATTAAGTACATGCCCAGGCCTGTGTATATCTTCAAGAAAGACCTGGAGAGGTCCCAAACTCTCAGCTCTGACTGACCTTGAAATTCTGTACAAGCATGAATACAGAAACTAACGCAGAGTTGTCAATTGCCTGAGGACTGAATATATACCCCCAAATATAGAGTCTTTATACAAAGTCTAGGAGGCTTATTGGTTTTAAGTAAATCTCATTCCAAACATGAACTGTCCACTAAGCTAACAATTCAACAGCCACAACACGAGAAAAAAATATGGCTGATATAGCATTAGTTCAGAAAAGTAATTAAATGAACAAACAGCAAGAACTGAGATAGGAAATCTGATTTCCAGTCTTGCACACTGCTAGTTTACAATTGCTAATTTCCAACAAAAGAATCCGAGATCCACATACACAAACACAAAATCCCCAAAAGTATGGCCCCATACATAGGGAAAAAAAGCAGTTAACACAACTGATCTGAGAAAGTCTGGAAGTTGAATTTAACGAAGACTTTTACTTCTACTTTTGTAAATATGTTCAAAGAAATCAGTCTAAAAATATTTAAGAAATGAATATCTCTCAGTAAATGTCAAGAGCAACAGATTATTTTTAACGGAAATTCTAGACATGAAAAGTAGAATTGGCTTCAATACCTCTCTTTCTATAATGAAAAGAATTATACAAAAGATCAACAGGGAAACACAAGACTGAAATATACAACTGAACCTGAAAGAATCTAGGAAACTCTACAAAAGAACACTAAAAACAGCAATACTTTTGCTTACAATTTGATTAAATATATTGTTATCAGTTCCAATAGAAAGCTCAGGGTTACACAGTCCATCTGCATATAATTTGAGGTTAGAGTGTGTAAATATAATTTTCTAAGTGTTTATATCAAGTTTATGCCATACACGTACCGTATATGTATTTTTTCTTTTCACTATATATATATACACATGTTTGCACTATAATTGGTGAGTGTATGTTTTATCCTTCCACAACCAGAATATAAACCTTTTAAGAAAATAAAATTTTAACTTACTCAGCTGCTTCCCCTAAAACAGGAATTCTCACACTCAGATTTCAAAACTTTCCAATTTAAAAACAGAAAACACTGTTGAGACCCCAAAAGAACATTATTAATTTTGTTTTGACAAGAACCCTAATAAAAACCACCATACACACATACACACATACACACACACACACCACACACACATATATATATACACACACTATCACTCTCATTTCAGAAAAGGTAGTATTTGGAAAGGAAAATGTACAATTTAGCTTCATGAGAAAAACCATACAACACATATTTCACTTCACCACAGAACAGTGAAGATGTCAGTCCACGCCAGTATTTCACAGACTGAGGGTGGCCTTGCTGGCTCAGTGGGTTAAGTGTCTGCCTTCGGCTCATGGCATGATTTCAGGATCATAGGATGGTGCCCCACATTGGGGTCCCTGCTTAGCGGGGAGTGAGCTTCTCCCTCTCCTCCACTCCTCACCCTCTGCTCATGCTTTCTCTTGCTATCTCCCTCTCTCAAATACATAAATAAAATCTTAAAAAAAAATTTTCAGACAGGCATTTGGGAACCATAATCCCTGGAATCTAGCATAATTGCCTAGAATATAACTGGCATATTAAATGAATAAGAACAGAGTAATCTTTGATATTTATCCAAACATAGAGTGTGTACTGCATGTTATATTTAAAAGGAAAATTATACATAAAGAACAATGTTAAACCAACCAAGACTCATAGCATACATGTATCATTAACGTCTGTGGGAATTATTCTGAATTATTCTTGAACCCAACTGGCCCTTTATATATTTTGAAAATATAATAATGAGAAGGCATAATTGCCTAGAGCTAATCAACCATCTATATTTTATCTTCTAAACACTAATGATGTATTAAATACAAGGACACAATACACCTTTAAGTGTGTTAGTTACCTGATAGTCTCGAAGACCAACCAATATAATGTCGGAGGTATTTATCCAAACCTATAAAAGAAAATTTATTGCATTCTGTATTTAATTAAAAACAAATAAAATCCTCCTCACAAAAAAAATTCAGTATGGAAAAAAGGTTCTATTAAGATGAGGGAAAGTAACAACATATATTGTACTTCATGTCTGTATATTTACATAAACATACATACAGAAACAAAGTTGTTCTAGCTATATATAGTTATACCAGGAAAAGTATACAATGCAGTTGAATTGGTTTCAAATTTTCTAATTTAGAATAAAATATCAATAATTTTATTTCAAGTAGTCAGTTTAAAAATCACAAAAGAAGGATCATTTGTGTCATGGACATTAGAAATTTTTAATCACAATCCACTCAAATGATATTCAAGGATTCAAAATATATGAAAATCAGCTATCTATATTTAACAGTCATTCTGTTACCAATCTCCAAAAACACAGGCTCTAAACCCAGCATTTATTTGGAAAACAACAAAAATTTTTTTTAAATCATGAAATCAGAGATGCACTTTCACCAACATGATTAATAAATATGCCTGAACTGTGATGAGGAATTAAATAGTACTAGTACTATTACTTAACATAATCGAATTTCAAATTTCTCTATTTTACTCAAACTAAAATCTAGCCAAGAAACATGAACTACAATTAGCAGTCTCTTTAGTTTCTTTAATGTTAAAACAATTCTTAGCTTCTTTTTTCTTTCCTGATGTAACATTTTTAAGAGTCCATTTGTTTTTATAGATTGCATTTTTCTGTTTCTACAATATTATAATCAGAGTGAACATTTGTGGCAGAAATATAGTATCAATGAAATAGAAAATTCCTTGTAAATATAAATTCTTATACAAATTATCATCCAGAATCTTATTTTTCTTAATTATAACGGCATCTAAAAAACTACTCTTAGAAATCTTAGGGAACTCACAGAAATTAGATATGTGGCCCTTTATATCTAAAGCGGTGCAATTTTCTTTAAAAGCAAACTTATTTTTTAAAAAATATTTTATTTATTTATTCATGAGAGACAGAGACACAGGCAAAGGGAGAAGCAGACTCCATGCAGAGAACCTGATGTGGGACTTGATCCTGGGACTCCAGGATCACACCTCAAGCCAAAGGCAGGTGCTAAACTGCTGAGCCACCCAGGGATCTCCTAAAAGTAAACTTTGTATTAAAGTGAAACAAATTGGGATCCCTGGATGGCGCAGTGGTTTGGTGCCTGCCTTTGGCCCAGGGTACGATCCTGGAGACCCGGGATCGAATCCCATGTCGGGCTCCCTCTGCCTATGTCTCTGCCTCTCTCTCTTCTCTCTCTCTCTGTGACTATCATAAATAAATATAAATAAATAAATAAAGTGTAACAAATATTCATACCCACCTTTTTTCTCAATTTTCCTCTGATATGACATAATCTCTTTACGCCATCAAAACACAGAGCTTCTAATCGTCCATTTCCCAACATTTTAATTACCTGAGCATACTCTAGGGGTTGGGGAAAAAGAACATGAATACTGGTTAAAACTGAACTGAAATTGGCATATAATTAACCTCACTTTCACTGCTAAATATAATCAAACTATATTTTTTTTAAAAAAAGGGATAAGGCTTCATAAACAAAAAGCTTAAATATTCTACTGTGAGAGGTTGCTTTCAAGATATATCCTAGTAGGTCTAACATTTATCATTCTAAAATATCTGGTATATTCTAATCATATCCAAGCAAACGAGAGAACTTATTTGTCAATTTTTACAGCCTGTCTTCCAGCTGTGCTTATATTCTTTATCAGTAAAAGCCTAGAAAAGAATTTGTCCAAAGTCACAAACGCCATTTCCATGAAAGGCTACCTCTGTTATTATGAAGATTTTAACTATCTGCCCATTTTGAGCAAATCTTTTCACTTTTATCTTTGTGATTTTGTGCTCTACTTTTAGACATTGATATAGTACATTTGCTCATTCTAAAATGTAAACTATAATCCTGGCTTATCAATGTGTCATATTTGGCTAGGAGCCCAATATTCAGTCTTGTTTCCTTCAAAAACTTCAGTAGTAAAAAACAGTGAGCTAATTATTAATATACTTTTGTTTACTTTGGAATAACTTGTGTTCATTCTAAAGTTCTTTAAAAGAATAATGTTCCAAGATAAAATGACCGTTTAAAATTTTTCTAAAAGCAACCTTATTCAAGAAGTCCCCTTATCCTACTGCCACTAGAAAATACTGGTAAAATAAGAGCATTAGGCAGCATTGCTTACTCTTCCAGATTTAAACAACAAAGGCAGAAGTGAGAGTGAAAAGAAGGAAACAATTACTACAAAATCTTAACACTACTGAAGTTTATACTAAGAATTAACCTCTAGCACAGCCTGCACTAATTTATAACTATTCTGACAGATAAGCTAGATTACATGCCTGGGAATTACAAAATGAGCCTGCACGTCTTTAGCATGGGAAAAATAAGGCAGGATAGAAGAAAAAAAGAAATAAATTAGGAAACTGGCTTAAAAACAAACTTCTGATGGAAGTGAGAAAGACAAAGCTTAAGTAACTAACTAGAAAATATGCTTTATACATACAATAAAAATGCTGACTTTCTAGTGGCTTACATGTATACTATAGCTACAAGTTTTTGTTACAAGATAGTGGAAATTACTGATAACTGAAGAAATATGAAAATATAATACTAAATCAGAGTCATCCAGTAGAACTTTTCTCTATTAATTGGATCATTATATATACAAACTGAACAATACAGTAATTCAAAATTTGAATTTCACTTCATTTAAATAGCCACATATGGTCAGTGGCTAACAGAGTAGGCAGCACTACATAGGTCTACATAATGCTATAGTTTTTATTTTGTTTATTTTTTATTGATAATTCTTTTTGTGTTTTTCATCCTCATGACTTATTTTGAAGTGGAAGTTTGTTTTATAACAGCATAAATGTTAATGTTAAATTTCTTTTAAGAATTCTATAATTATGAAAGAAAAAGCCCTTGTTCTTAGAGGAAATAAAACTGAGGTATTTAGGGTTGCAGTCTGTATTATGGAATTAGATTTCTGTAAAAAACTTTAGGAAAAAAAAAACATAAACACATATGGAAAATATAAAAAGAAAATGTTAAAAACTAGTAAATATAGGTAAAGAATAGGTCTGAGTTTGTAACACATACATCCAATTTTTTTAAAGAGTTGTGTTTTTTTAGGTTTTTTGTTGTTGTTTTTAGATAAGGAGAAATACAACTTCCAGTCATTTTTTAAACTCATTTTGTCTCTTTGGTCTTTCTTAATCCAATAGCATTAGTCAAGAATTCAGTTTGTTATATTTTGTGATTATGTGCTAGCAACGCTGGAAAATGGAGGACACGGAAGTCAGGATACGTTCCTCAAAAATATGCATAGTTTACTGAAAAAGTATGAAATTTTTAGTGATACCATTTTGGGCTTAATTTGGTAATCTAAACCATAGAATTCTGAGGTACTACTTGCTCTTCCTCACCAAACAATGAAACCTATATACAGAAACGACAGCAATTAATCCTCTTTCCAGAACTAGTACAGAATTGGTTATATAATAGACAAATTCTGGAGAAATGGGGTAGAGGATTATAAATGAGGAACAGCTTCTCATAGATTATGACTAGGAACCTCTTTCCCATTAAAGACTGAAACTCCCATTAATTTAAAAAAAGATGATAATAAGTTAAAAAAATGTTACCTTGTCCATCCTCTTTAAACACCAATTCTCTTTTTTCAGATTCATTCTCATTCTTACCCCTACGCCTGTTTTTACCTCCTTTACCTAGTTGATGCAAAAAGTAAATAAGAAATTAAGTGTAATAATCTATATATTTTATACATTAAAATATGAAGCAAGCTAAAATAAGGCTTATAAATTTCATAAAATCACGTAGAGGAAAGTATTATTTAAATAGCACACAACACTAATAGAATTCAAAGATCTTTAAAAATGTATATAATTTGGTTACATAACGGTTACACTTTTAATTTTTAAATGCTGCCATTCTAGTCATTTACTTTAAAATAAACCGTCATTCTTCTTTGATAAGTTTTTGGATTTTCCTGACATAAAAGTACATAGAGGAAAAATTTCATTACCTGATATGAGTTTTAAGATTCTCTTATGCTTTCCAAATATGGATAGGATTTCATATTCTGTTCTATAACCTATTTTAATCATAGTCAATAAGTTATCCTTTTATATGAATAGTGACAGACTTAGAGAACATTTTTTATTAGAGTATGGTTAGTTCGTTATTTTGATTACTTTAAAATTTTTAAATTATGTTCAATTGAGGATTATTCTACAAATTGTATGAGGTAAATGTACGTATTTTCTTAGCTTGCTTATGAAACATACTAATTTGTATTTGCATCAGGAAGAAAAGGAGAATTATGTCATTTCTTGCCATAAGCACACCATGTTAAAAATCTAAAACCAGGGGATCCCTGGGTGGCGCAGTGGTTAAGCGCCTGCTTTTGGCCCAGGGTGCGATCCTGGAGACCCAGGATCGAATCCCACGTTGGGCTCCCGGTGCATGGAGCCTGCTTCTCCCTCTGCCTGTGTCTCTGCCTCTCTCTCTCTCTCTGTGCGACTATCATTAAAAAAAAAAAACACACACACACATTTCTCACCTTTTGGTTTTACTAATGTTGAACGTATGTGAATATAATATTAGCGTTCTTTGAGGCTATGTATAAGTACTTCGTAATCTTTTAGTTTCATGCCAGAATATAAACAAAAGCACTCTTTTTTTTGGGCGGGGGGGTCATGAGAGAGGCAGACACACAGGCAGAGGGAGAAGCCGGCTCCATGCAGGGAGCCCGACGTGGGACTCGATCACGGGATTTCAGGCGCTAAACCGTGAGCCACCCGGGGATCCCCAAGAGCACTCCTTTCCAATAGATGGAATGTGGTAATAGTACAGTTATTAAATCTGATCATTTGTGAATGGTTTGTCTCAGAAAGGGCAGACAGAAACCTTTATTTCCAGTGTATGTTACAGGAAACGAAGTTGAAAAACTTCGATGACGTGTAAAAAGTTTTCAAGAAAAGACTTAAAATGTGAAGGGATGGAAGAAAGGAAACCAGCACAGATGAAGTCACATAAGTATTAGGGTTTCACTAGTTTTCAAGGAAGAAATAGTACGTTCATCAGCAATACTGTCTTCAAAGACTACATCTGGTAATCGCAAAAGCAGGAAACACTGTTTAAATTTAAAAACTACTCAAAGGCAGTCGCGGTTAGGACAAAAGTGTCACACTTGGGAAACCCTTGCCACATCAAGAAGTGTCCCATACAGAGAAGGGCCGCCATCATTTTGGCGCGAATCCGGAGCAACAGCCCACATTCTTCCGACTAAGGCCCTGCAAAAATGGCGTCAGCTCTATCCCAATGTGATAAAACTGGAAGAGGGAACTAAACGTCCAAGCTCTTCCCCGCATCTAGGTCAACTCAAAAGAATAATAGTCATGGCGACCTTCTCTTAAGTCTGTACCGAAAGCAGTGGGACGAAGAAAACCGTAGTTTAGCTAGGCGGATATTACCTTTATTCTTTGGCATAGTGATGACGGCTGAATTCCGCTGCTTTCGACTTCTTTCAAGTGGTGCCGACACAACAGGTAATCCACCAAAGGATGTAAAGGAGGAACTGCAGCCTGGGTAGGACTGACAGTTAAGTCCACAAGGTCGGTCAGGTAGTGTGACTATGCAGAGAGCAAATGGCGTTGGGGCTGATTACGTAGCTATTCCTCGCCTCCAACAGCTGATGAAATCTACGTCCCGCCCCTTCCGTTCCTATTGCGCATGCGTGGTGTGACTGTACACGCCTTCAAAACTAGAGGTTAGAATCCTGCAAAGGTAGGGGCAGTAATTTAAAGAGGAGTGAAGCCAACGATTGAACACGCGGTTGGCTGCATCCCACCTAAACATTGTTAAAAGGAAGCCCCACTACTAAAAATCCAGAAGTCCGCTGCTTTTTTACTGTGGTATATTCCAGTTTGACAAGTTACTGACACATTAACTCTTACCCTTATGTAATTTTAAGACATCGTGTTCCCATATTCAGCTGCTTTGCAGTGCTTCCCAAAGGCAAAATACCTTTGTGCAATATTATTACTGCTTTCCCTCTTTTTATTTTTAAAATTCAGATAGAATTGTGCTGTAACATTATGTACTTTTTAATGTAACGTTGTATAAATGTGTTATTTATGTACTGAAATATGATTACAACCACATTACCTAACGCTTTCTATTACTTCACAAAATTGTCATACATGGTCAATATATTTAACATCTAAATTCTTAGTAACTTCAACCATCTAATGCAGTACGATTGACCAAATCCCTAGGCTGTACATTAAAGAACTTTTTTGAAATTTGTCTTCCTTGCCTCATTGTAAACCCTATAACTATAGACACTTTATCTATTTATTCTTTACCAACACTTAGCAGAATATCTAAAACCTGCCAATCCTACACAAATAGGAAAGATGAAACAGATAAAATGGAAGAAAATTTATTTTTTTTAAGATTTTTAAATTTACTTATTCATGACACACACACAGACAAATGGAGACATAGAGGGAGAAGCAGGCTGCATGCAAGGAGCCAGATGGGGGCCTCTTATCTAGGAACCAGTATCAGGCTCTAAGCCAAAAGCAGACACTCAACACTTGAGTCCTTAAATAGAAAAAAACTTAAACTCAGACACTGAATCTTATAATAAATAGGGCCTGAAATACCTATCTCCTAGCACAAACACCACTTCTCATGATATACAATCATATGATATATTGCTATTATTTTGTTGATAAGATCTGCATCTTTATCTGACTTCAGAATCCGGAAAATGCTGACCTTCATAGAATAACTATTGTGATGTTTCCTCATCCACTTTAAATAAGTTATTTTTTTGGTAATCTGTAAAATTCACCAATCTGGTAAAGCTGGATGCACCAAACACCAACTATAGCTATCTGGTCCTGGCCTTAACTTTTGTAGAAATTTTTCATTATTGATTCAATTTTACATTATATGTTTGGTCAGATTTGCTACTTCTTTTTGACACATTTACTACTTTGTATTTTTCATAAATTCATTTATTTTATCTATGTTGTATAATTTGTTGGTATACAATTCTTCATGTATTCTTTCATAATCCTTTTAATTTTAAAATAGAAATAAAATAATTCTTAATTTATGAAGGGCAGCAGTAATATGCCAATCTTTGTTGCTGAATTTAAGTAATTTACGTTTTCTCTCTCTCTTTTTTTTTTCTGTCAATCTAGTGTTCAGAAATTACATTCTAAAGCAAAATCTTATCCCAACCCAGGTATCCTCTCCACTGTCAAAATAAAGGGAAACCTTAGTAATGCAGATTTGGAAAGCTGGAAGGAGAACTCCAGTACCCTATGATTCACCATCAATTGCAGTAGGGACCCAACAGGGACCTTGAAAGTGAATACTACTTTAGCTTCCAAAACAAAAACACAAGAAGATGATTACTGAAGCACAACCCAAGGACCTTTGATAACTTTCTACAGAAGCTGACTCTTGTCTAACTTATCCTACTGTGAGGTTTCTCATTGTCAGTTTTCTCTAGAATATTCAAGCATCAATGATCGTTGTCACTCTTTATCCTAATCCTTTTCTTTTTTTTTTCCTAATCCTTTTCTATATGTAAGGTTAGATTGCATATAATCACTCCATGCCCCAATTAAAATAAATAAATAAGTGAATCTATAATAGAACTTTATTTCTTTATATGGGCTATGAGTTATTGTTCAGTCTTTTCCTTTCACCCACTAGGATTTCCTTAAGCAATTCCCACAGGACAGGTTAGTGCTAACAAACTTCTCCAGCTTTTGTTTTTGTTCTTTTTTTTTTTTTAAGATTTTATTTATTTATTCATGAGACACACACACACACACAGAGATAGAGAGAGAGAGAGAGACAGGCAGAGGGAGAAGCAGGCTCCATGCAGGAAGCCCGACGTGGGACTTGATCCTGGGACTCCAGGATCATCCAGGATCATGCTCTGAGCCAAAGGCAGATGCTCAACCGCTGCTGAGCCACCCAGGCGTCCCCAGCTTTTGTTTACATGAGAATCTTAACATCTTTTTCACTTTTATTTTGCTAATATAGAGCGATTAATTAACAGCTTTTAGTTTTATGTTTATTTGCTTTTTAGCACTTAGAATTTGTCAGCATACTGACTTCTGGTTTTCAAAGTTTCTTAGGAGAAATCTGCTTATAATCTTATTGAGGATCACTCGTATGTAATGAGTCACTTTTAGTATGTAATGGTCTCAAGATTTTAAAATTTGATATAAAAATTTTTGGTGAAATATCTCTGAGATATTTCATCTGGAGTTGAGTTCTTTAGCTGTTTTTATGTCTTTTATCAAATTTGGGAAGTTTTCAACCATTATATTTCTTTGCCTTTTCTTTGTCTTCCTTCTGGATCTCCCTCAATGCCTATGTCAATCTAGTTGACATTCCTGTATCATTCACTTTTCTTTCTTCTTCTTCTTCTTCTTTTTCTTTCTTCTTTCTTCTTTCTCTTTCTCCTTCTACCTTTTTCCCTATTTCTCAGATTCAGTAATTTCCATTGTCTTATGGTCAGATTTGCTGATTTGTTCTTCTTGTTCACATCTGTTTTTGAATCCTGGCTTAAGAGCACTCTGAATGCTGATTTTTTTGTGGGTCTTTTTTCCATTCTTTTTAGAGTTGTCATGACTATGCCAAGGATTAGCCTGAGGTACAAATTTAAGGAATTCTCAGGTCTTTTCTGACATTGTACCTTTCCCTGCATGTGAGGTTACTTTCTAATTTTTCCTGCTTATGCAGTTGTTTTTGTCTGGCTTCTAAGGGCGGAGGGGGGGGAATGAAGGACAGAGTAAAGATTACCAGCTCTTTAAATCGCCTGAAAGTCACTTCAGGCAAAGCCCTCAGCCTACAACAATCGGGAAAGGTATAATAAAAAATGGCTGCCTCACTCCTTACCTGCACCTCTGTGACCATTAGCAGCAAAGAGTAGACAGAGCATCTTTATTTAGAGGCTAGGGTCCTTTTGTATGCCCTAGCCTCTGTAAGCTGTGTGTAAATTGCACCAGGAGCACATGCACAGCTGCTTACTAAGGAATACATGGAATGTGGCCAGTGTGCTAAGAGCTAAAACTGACCAAAATTAACCACAAATTACCATCCTAATCTTCTAGAAGTTGTGAGCTTTCAACAGATTTCTGAGTTCCAATATAGTTACATCAAACAAAAAATTCTGTTTAGTTGAGGAGACAGATTTTCGGTGCATCCTATTCTGCAAACTTTCTATAGTTTTTCTCCTTCATCTTTGAAAGATATTTTTGTTATATATAGAATTCTATATTAACAGTTTGTCTCTTTTATCATTGTAACATGTCATCTCATACCTATGGCTTCCATGCTTCTGAAATTTTGTGCCTTTTAGCTTATCCTAGTTGAAGTTTATCGAATTATGTGGATGTGTTCATATCTATAATTAAGTCCTATGGTAATTTTTTCATTTGATTTTATTTCATTTTTCATTTTCACTTTTCAACTCCAGCATTTCTATTTGGTCTTTAAAAAACATGCATAATGTAATTTCTTCCTGGGTATTCTTTATGTAATGAAGTTTTTTCTTCATATTTATATTAATTCATTGTTTATGGTTTCTTTTTATCTTTGAGCTTATTTAAGACACTGAAAAGCATTTGTCTAAGTAAAAGTAATGTTATGATAAAACTGCAAGAAAAGCAGTACCAACAGGGAATTTTGTAGTAATAAACACCTACACTAAAAAAGGGACACTTATAATAAACAAATTAACTTTATACTTCCCATAACTTAAAACAGGAGAAAAAATAAGCCTGAAAAACAGAAGGAAAAGAAACAATAGGCTCTAGAGTAGAAATAAGTGAAATATGGAACAGGAAAAACAATAAAACATATAATTTATTGAAAGCTAAATAATTGACAAACCCGTAACTAGATTGTTGTGCCCAAGATTACGTATCTGAGAAACCACCAAGGAGCTGACACTGATGCAAGTACATGAGGGTTTATTAACAAGCTTGAGCTTGGGTCCAAGTATACCTGACACAGCAGAGCAGGGACTTGGAACCGGAGGCTCAGAGGCATAGCAGTTTTATAGGGGCCAGTGGCCAATGAGATTGTAACACACACAGAAAGTTGCACAGTCATGTCGGTCCACACGCAGGTGGCCAACTGAATTACAATTTACCCTATAGTGACCGTTTGAACTAGCCTATCACTCTGGTCAGAATTGGTGCGCAGGTTTGGTGGGCAAAAGGTGGGGTTTACATTCTTATGAGCCAGTTTCTGGGTTTCCAGTAAGGGTGTGCTAGTCAAGGGTGGGGGAGTGCCTTAAGCAATAACCAGGTCATGTGGGGGTCATACAAGAGATGGCAGGTGTAGCACAAAATGGAGATAGCCCTGCTCTGCTTGTCCAGAGGTAGGGGATTTTTGTTAAACTCCTTGGGTCCCACAAGATTACAAAGTTTCACTTGTGCAAGATGAATAAGTTCTGGAGATGTAATGTGTAGCTGGTGACTATAGTTAACAGTATTATATCATACAGCTGAAATTTGCTGACACTAAAAGAAAATATTAACCACATGCAGTGATAGATATGTGGATTAGCTTGATTGTAGTGATCATTCATTGCATACCAAAATTAAATTGTATATCTAAATATATTCAATTTTATTGGTATCATTTATTTATACATTTTTTATTTATACATTTTTAAAAATAAATTTATATAAATAAATTATTTTAAATTCACTATTAGGAAAACTCAACAAATAGCAAAGTATTTAATTACTCCAGTATTTCGTTTCCTCAGGGACAGTTTGCTAACTTATTCTTTTTCAGCGAATTTCTTGTTTTTTTGCATGCCTCATTTTTTGGTTAATAGATGGATATCTTGAGTATTATAATCTAGTAGCACTAGAAATAATTCTTTTCCTCTCAGAAATTTTGCTATAGATTTAGAGTGTTTCATTTAATGACTTTTCTATACTGTTTTTAAAGACTATTTTCCTTGCCATGTGTAGTAAAGGAAATTCCTTGTTCTTTAGCTTAATAACACAGGTGGGATGATCCTTCAACACAAAGCAAGCCTTTCTAAAGTATGCCTCAGATTTCATTTTATTTGTGCTGACACTAAAGATGAGTCAGAGGTCAAGTGTGTGCTCTTCTAAGGTCTTTTTTTTTTTTTAAAGCATGCTTCCAAAAAAAAAAAAAAAAAAAAGCATGCTTTCTTCCTCAGCCATGTGCATAGCTTTGTAGGTTCTCCAAAATATTCAGACTTTTTTGAAGCTCTTACTCCTCACTCATATTTTTCCTCCCACATTTCAGTATGTCTACTGCTTGCCCTAACTTTTTCTTTCTTTTAGCAAGCAGTAGCAGCTTCTTCATTTTCAACTCAGTATTTTGGGAGGAATAACCTCTGTGTAATTACTTGTCCTGACATAATCCAAGTTTGGTACAATAAGAGAAAGCCTCACATGGCAGTCCTTGAGGGGGCCACCAGACAGTTCTTTGGGAATGAGGTTTACTCTGCTCTTTCCAGAACCTAGTACTTTTTCTTTTTTTTTTTTTAAGATTTTATTTATTTATTCATGAGAGAGAAAGAGAGAGGCAGAGGAGACACAGGCAGAGAGAGAAGCAGGAAGCCCCATGCCGGACTCCATCTCAGGACACTGGGATCGGGCCCTGGTCCGAAGGCAAATGCTAAACCTGCTGAGTCACCCAGGGATTTTTAAAAAGATATTTATAGGTAGTTCACAGAACTGAAAGTCAGAAAAACTAGACAAACAGTCCTGGAATCTGGGAAGCAAGAAATGGAGCTAGTATCTTGTAGTAAGAACAAGTTATTGAGAAGGCTACAGTAAGAATAAATGCAATCCAGCCATGTCAATATTGAAAGTCCTAGAAGAGAATACCTGGTTATCTGAGGTACTTCAGAAGAAGTCCTATCTCTCAAACTGTGCATAACAGAAATATATGTATATTTAAATATCTGTATAATTTCCTATGTAGGATATTATATTTTAAAGGTATTTCTGTTGTGCATCCCCAATATAATTGATTTTATTATTTGTTTTTAAACTTCCATACTGAATTTTATGTGATTAATCTACCATCTTTACTATATGCTCACTTTTACCTGTGGATTTACTTACTTTCATAATTTTCTTAGTTATAATTATGATACTTTTTCTACTTAAAGAATTCCATTTTAATATCTAACAATTTTGTGGTGATGAACTTCACAATTTCTGTTTGTCTCAGAATACAGGGATACAGTATTCTTGGCTACTGACATGTCCTTTTCAGCACATTGAATATATCATGACACTCTTTTGGCCTGCCAAGTTTCTGTTGAACAATCAGCTGATGGCCTTATGGGATTTTGCTTGTATTTGTTTTCTTTTCTCTTGTTGCTTCTAAAGTTCTCTCATTATCAATACTTTTTGCATTTTGATTATTACATGTCTTGGTATGGAGCTCCTTGAATTAATCTTTTTATGGTCTTTCTCTTCCTCCTGGACCTAGATATTCACAGATTAGAGAATTTTTTTAGCTATTATTTATTCAATAAGTTTTCTATACCCTCCTCTCTCTAACTTCTAGAATGACTTATAATATGAATTATTATACTTTTAATATTATAACCTAGACTTATTATTATTATTATTATTTGCTGTGTTGAAAAACTCACAACTAACATTACATTCAATGGGGAAAAACTGGGAGCTTTTCCTCTAATATAAAAAAACAAAATAGGTATGCCTATTCCCATTACATATCTTCAACATGATAATGGAAGCCTAGAAGCAACAATCAGATAAGGAAAAGGAATGTAAGTCATCCAATTGCTAAGGAATATGAAAAACTCACATAATACTGTATTCAAAAAGCATTAAAACTATACCAAAAAAAAAAAAAACCCTCTTAGAAGTTATGAATGAACTCTATAAAGTTTCAGAATACAAAATTAACTACAGAAATTTGTTGCATTTTTTATCCTAATAATGAAATAGCAGAAAGAGCATTAAGAAAATGAATACTATTTACAACTGCATGTACACATATAAAAAACCCTGCAAATAAACTTGCCCAAAGAGCTGAAAAAACTGTATCTGTAAACTATGACATTGGTGAAAGAAGTTAAAGACAACACACATAAATGGAAATGTACCATGCTTATGGACTTGGACTTGAAGACTTATTGATTGTTGATAAAATGTCCTTGTGACCCAAAGAAATCTAATAGATTCAATATAAGTCCTGTCAAAATACCAGAAGATTTTTCCATAACTAGGACAAATAATCCTAAAGCTTTGATAAATCAAAAAAGACTTCAATTAGCCAAAACAATATTGAGGAAAGAACAAAATTAGAGGTAACATAGGTCCAGACTCAAGAACTAATACAATGTTCCAGTAATCAAAACAGTAATATCCTGGCAAAAAAATACATGCATAGATTTCACAGTATAGAGAGCTCAGAAAGAAACCTACACCTATCTGATCAAGTAATCTACAACAAGGGAGGCAAGAACATACAAGGTAGAGAGTACAGAGTTTTCATAAAATGGTGTTGGGAAAAGTACAAAGCAACCGGAAAAAAGATGAAACTAGACTAGTTACTTACTCCACCACTCACAAAAATAAACTCAAAATGGATTTAAAACCTAAATGTGAGATCCAACCATAAAAAATTGTGTGAGAAAACAGTGAATTTCTTTGACATTGGCTATCATTTTTGTAGATATGCCTCTTAAGGCAAGGAAAACAAAAGCAAAAATAAACAGTAGCACATTAAAATAAAAAGCTTTCGCACAGCAAAGGAAACCATTAGGAAAAGCCTAAAAAAGATATTTGCAAATGATATATCTGACAAAAGGTTTACACCCAAAATAAATAAGGAAGATTACATGTAAAATGTAAATGTTTTTTATCAAAAATATATAAAGTTCCACTCACACCAAAAGAGAACATTTAGTAAAAAAATTAACTGAGCCTCTGAGCAAACATTTTCTAAAGAAGATATATAAATGGCCAAAGAATAGATTTTTTAAAAAGATTTTATTTATTTGACAGAGACAGTGCACAAGCAGGAGGGAGAGGCAGAAGGAGAAGGAGAAGCAGACTGCCCACTGAGCAGGGAGCCTGATGAAGGGCTCCATCCCAGAACCCTGAGATCATGACCTGAGCCAAAGGCAGACACTCAAATGACTGAGCCACTCAGGCACTCCAAGAATATACATTTTTCTGAAAAGCACATATAGTTGGCCAAAGATATAAAATGATGGTCAACATCACACATCGAAACCACAGAGAGCTACCACCTCACACTAGTCAATAATTCTTGTATCAAAAGACAGGTTATAAGTGTTCTTGCACATGTGAAGAAAAGTCAGTCATCAGGCACCATTGGTAAAAAACGGTAAATTGGTACAACTACTGTGGAAATGATTATTAAATTTCTTCAAAAATTAAAAATACAAATACCGGGATCCCTGGGTGGCGCAGCGGTTTGGCGCCTGCCTTTGGCCCAGGGCGTGATCCTGGAGACCTGGGATCAAATCCCACGTCAGTCTCCTGGTGCATGGAGCCTGCTTCTCCCTCTGCCTGTGTCTCTGCCTCTCTCTCTCTCTGTGTGACTATCATAAATAAATTTTAAAAAATTTAAAAAAAAATACAAATACCATATAAACAAATTATTCCATTTCTCAGTATTTACACAAAGAAAACAAAAAAACTATTTTGAAAAGATACATGCGGTTCTATTCATTATTTACAATAATGAAGATAAGGAAACAAAAAGGTTTCTTTCAATAGGTGAATGGATGAAGAAGATACATAATAGGGGTATCTGGTTGGCTTGGTGGTTGAGCGTTTGCCTTTGGCTCAGGTCATGACCCCCAGGGTCCTCAAATGAGTCCTGCATTGGGTTCCCTACAGGGAGCCTGTTTTTCCCTCTGCCTTTGACTCTGCCTCTCTCCCTTTGTCTCTCATGAATAAATAAATAAAAACTTAAAAAAAAAAAAAAGAAGATACAGCATATTGAAAATAGGACTATGTTTATAGCAGCATTATTTACAACAGCCAAATTATAGAAGCAGCCATAATGTCCATAGATAAATGAATGGATAAGAAGATGTGGGATATATATACATATATATCCATATACACACATACGCACAGTGGAATATTATTCAGCAACAAAAAGGAATGAACTGTTGCCATTTGTGACATGAATGACACTACAAAGTATAATACTAATGAAATAAGACAGTGAGAGAAAGACAGATATATTATTTCAGTCATGTAGAATTTAAAAAACAAAGCAAATGAGAAAAGGAAAAACAGAGAGAGAGAGGCAAATAAAAAACAGACTCCTAATTATAGTGAACAAACTTACCAGAGGGAAGCTGGTGGAAGGATGGGTTAAATAGGCGTTGGGTTGAAAGAGTGCACTTGTAATGAGCCAGGGTTTGTTGCATGAATTATTTTTTTTCTTTGTTGCATGAATTATTGAATTGCTATATTGTACACCTGAAGCTAACATTACACTGGATATTTTTACTTAAAGATTTTATTTATTTATTCATGACAGACACAGAGAGAGAGAGGCAGAGACAGAGGGAGAAGCAGGCTCCATGCAGGGAGCCTGATGTGGGACTTGATCCCAGGTCTCCAGGATCACGCCCTGGACTGAAGGCAGCACCAAACCGCTGGGCCACCCGGGCTGCCCTTACACTGGATATTAACTATACTGGAATTAAAACAAACAAACACAAACACATATAGGAATATTACTCATCCATAAAAAGGAATGAGTTCTTGCTATTTCAAACAACTCAGGCGGACCTAGATGGTATTATAATGAGTGAAATAAGTCAGACAGGGAAAGACAGCATAAGATTCCATTTGTGGAATCTAAAAACAAATGAAGAAATAAATAAACTCTTAAATACAGAAAGCAAATTGGTGGTTGCTAGAGAAAAGGTAGGTGAGAAGATGGATGGAATAAATAAAATGAATTAAGAAGTACAACTTCCACTGAAAAATAATTAAGTCACAGAGATGAAAAGTGCATCATTTGGAACATGGAATAATATTACATAAAGTTGTATAACGACAAATGATAACTACATTTATTGTGACTCACGCTGAGTAATATGTAATTGTCCAGTCAATGTCTTGTACAACTAAAACTATATAACGTTGTGCTAATTATACTTCAGTTAAAAATGGAATAAATAAAAAAAATTTAAAAAGGGAGTTACATAAGTTCTTTGTGTACATATATATATATATATATATATTTAGATTTTATTTATTTATTCATGAGCACAGAGAGAGAAGCAGCGACAGCAGCTTCCTCACAGGAATCCAATGTGGGGACTCAATCCCTGGACCCAGGATCAAACCCTCAACCGCTGAGCCACCCAGGCATCCCAGTTTTTTGTGTATTTTGGATATTACCCCCTTACTAGAGATGCCATTTGCAAACATTTTCTCTCATTCAATAATTTACCTGTAGTTTTATTGGTTGTTTCCTTCTTTGTGCAAAAGCTTTTTATTTGGTTATAGCTCTATAGTTGAATTAGACATTGAAAATATTTTCTATGGCCAAAGTTAATGAAATTACCACATATGCTTTTTTTTAATAGGAATACTATAGTTTTAGGTCCCACATTTATGTCTTTAACCCATTTTGGCTGTGTGTGTGTGTGTGTGTGTGTGTGCGCGCATGTGTGTGTGTGGTGTAAGAAAGTGGTCCAGTTTCATTCTTTATAGCATGATTATGGCAACATCCAGTTTTCCTAACAAAATTGCCAAATAGACTGTGTTTGCCAATTGCATATTTTTGCCTCCTTTATTATAGATTAATTGACCATATGTGGAATTTAAGAAAAAAAAACACATGAACAAAGAAAAATTTGAGAAAAAATTCTGACAAGAAGGCAGATGGCTGAGAAATGGATGAAATCGATAAAAAATTAGAAGTACACTTATCTTGATGAGCACTGAGAAATGTAGAATTGTTGAATTATTGTATTGTACATCTGAAACTGCTGTAACACTGTATCTTAACTGTATCTGAATTTTTAAAAGGAGAAAATGGGGGGTATACAAAAATTTCTAGTAAATAGTAATTCTAAAATCAAACCAAGTACCTGTTGGCAGTGCCATGCATTGGTAGTCCTCAAGGCCTGGGAATATAGTGCTTGGTTTTATTTTTATCATTATCTATGGGTTCTTGTTTCCATGTTCCAATTGTTCTTACTCTCCTACAAATGGTAGCCTGTGTGAAGCAAAGTATCTTTCTTTTGATGCTTCCCATCTATAGAAATTTTGAGGCTTCATGAGCTTCTTTTCAATTGACTGGCTCATTCACTTTTTGTCCAAAATGGCAATGTTTCCTCTATATAATTCTCTGAAAAAAATATCTTTCTTCTATAAATCATATTGAGATTTATGCTTAAAGGTATCAGGCAAAAAGCACGTATCTATTTGAGCAAGACATTCTGTATCTTAGGCTTTTGTCAAGACTGTTATATTTATTTGAATGGTACTTTGATGTGTTATATAAGATTTTTCTGGATTTTATTTAAATTCAATTTGCGAACATAGAGTATAACTTCTATTCCTCATCTCATCATGTACCCTCCTTAATGCCCATCACAGTTATCCCATCACCCACCCACATCCCATTAAGCAACCCTCAGCTTATTTCCCAGAGTTTGGAGTCTTTTTTAGTTTGTATCCCTCTCTGATTTTTCACCACTTAGTTTCCCCCATTCTGTTATGGTCCCTTTCACTATTTCACTATTTCTTATATTCCACATATGAGTGAAACCATATGATAATTGTCTTTCTCCAACTGACTTATTTCACTCAGCACAATACCTTCCAGTTCCATCCACATCAATGTACTGCCTTCATCTGTATATCATCTATTCCTGACAGTGTCATGGATTTGATTATTGTATGGTAGCCATTTCTAATTTTGGCATCACCTGTCATTTGGCCAGAAAGTCTTGGCTCCATTTTGTTTAACAAAATGTCTCTATGTCTATGTCTCCCCTCTACTCTTTTACTTGTGGTATAAGCAGCAGAAAAGACTCATGTAGTACCTTCAATATTCAGCATGGAAATTCCTTTAGTTACGTTATTCAATTTATTTAGCATATTTTGTACTAACTGAAAAGTTCCTCCTGCATCAGAGAAATATAAATCAAAACCACAATGTCACCTTAGATCTGTTAAAATGTCTATAGCCCAAAGCAATCTACACATTTCATGCAACTCCTATCAAAATACCATCAGCATTTTTCACAGAGCTGGAATAAATAATCCTAAAATTTATGTGGAACCACAAAAGACCCAAAATAGCCAAAGCAATTTTGAAATAGAAAAATAAAACTAGAGGTATCATAATTCTAGTCTTCAAGTTATATTATAAAGCTGTAGTGATCAAAATAGTATGCTACTGGCACAAAAACAGACATATAGATCCCCAACTGTATGGTCAACTTCAAAAAAAGCAGGAAAGAATATCCAACAGGAAAACGACATTTTCTTTTACAAATAATGTTGGGAAAAACTAGAGAACAACATGCAAAAAACTGAAACTGGATCACTTTTTTGCATTATAAACTCAAAATAGATGAACTACCTAAATGTGAAACCTGAAATTATAAAAATACTAGAGGGGAGCATAGGCAATAATGTCTCTTACATCTGCTAGAGCAACATCTTTCTTAATATGTCTCCTGAAGCAAGGGAAATAGAAGCAAAAATAAACTATTGGAACTACATCCATATAAAAAGCTTTTGCATAGCAAAGTAAATAATCAACAAGCTAAAAGCAAATTATAAAGTGGGAGAAGATATCTGACATATCTAATAAAGGGTTGGCATCCAAACATATGAAGAACTGATATAACTCAATAGCCCCAAAATAAATAATCCAATTAAAAAATAAACAGAGGACACAAATAGATAGTTCTCCAAAGAAGATACACAGTTTACCAACAGACACATGAGAAGATGCTCAATACCACTCATTATCAGGGAAATACAAATGAAAACTACAATAAGATATCACCTCACATTTGTCAGGATGGCTAAAATCAATAAGACAGGAAACAACAGGCGTTGAAGAGGATGTGGAGAAAAGGGAACACTCTTACACTGTTGGTGGGAATGCAGGCTTGTACTGGAAAATAGTATCAAAGCTCCTCAAGTTAAAAATAGAACTATCCTATGACCCAACAATTGCACTATGGAATATTTAATCAAAGAATATAAAAAGATAATTCAAAAGGATACATGAAGCCAGATATTCATAGCAGCATTATCAACAATATCCAAATTATGGAAACAGTCCAAGTGCCCATAAACTGATGAATGGATAAAGAAAAGGTGAAGATATTTGCCAATAACATATCTGATAAAGCATTAGTATCCAAAATCTATAAAGAACTTAGTATACTCAATATGCCAAATGCAAATAACCCAGTTAAGAAACGAGCAGAAGACATGAATAGATATTTTTCCAAAGAAGACATCCAGATGGTCAATAGACACAGGAAAAGATGCTCAATATCACTTATCATCAGAGAAATACAAATCAAAACCACAATGAGATAATATCTCACACTAGTCAGAATGGCTAAAACTAACAACTCAAGAAACAAACATTGTTGGGAGGAAGTGGAGAAATGACAACCTTCTTACACTGTTGGTAGGAATGCAAACTGGTGCAGCTACTCTGGAAAACAGTATGAAGTTTCCTCAAAAAGTTGAAAATAGAACTACTCTACAACGTAGCAATTGCACTACTGAGTATTTACTGAACCTTAGGATACAAATACATGGATTTAAAGGAAAAGGATACATGTACCCTATGTTATAGAAGCACTGTCAACAATAGCCATGCTAATGAAGAGTCCAACTGTCTATTTACTGATGAATGGATAAGAAAGATATTGCATGTATATATTATGGAGTATTATTATTACCACCAAAAAGAATGAAATCTTGTCAGTTGTGTGGACCTAGATGGAACTAGAGAGAATTATGCTAAGCAAAATAAGTGAGTCAGAGAGACACAGGTACCATATGACTTCATTCACACATGGAATTTAAGTTACTAAACAAATAAGCAAAGGGGAAAAAGAGAGACAAACCAAGAACCAGACTTAACTTTAGAGAACAGTTTAATGGTTACCAGCATGAGATGGATGGTGAGATGAGTGATATAAATGATGGGGGTTAAGGATTGCACCTGTGATGAATATGGAATGATATATGTGTTGAATAACTATATTGTACACTTAAAACTAATATTACAATGTATATTAAGTAACTGAAATTTAAATAAAAACTTTTTTTAAATGAGAGAAGCTGTCAGTTACTAATCAAGTACTAGTCCTTTGACAGGAGAAGGTGGTTCTTGTCTCACAGAGTTAAAGAAAGAATCTAATGGACAGCAGAGTGAGCAAAGCAATAAAGTTTATTAAGCAGAGATGCAGAGAAAGCTCTCAGAATTGGGTGGGGTCTGGACAGGTTTGTCACTGAGAGCTTTTATGGTCTGTATTTTAATAGGAAACTGACTAGGGAACCTTTTTTTTTTTCTGAGTAGAGAACTTGATAAATTTCTTGTCAATATCAGTGTGGATATTTAGAACAAACATGGTGCACTTGTAACTATCATAATAACAAACAAGATGTTTTTATAAATATCATGAGCCCAAACAAACCGTTCCCTTCTCTCTGGCTAATACCTCCTCCATAATATTTCTCTAGATCTGGGATTTCTGTGAGCCTAGTCAGGTAGCCCGCAGTCTTGAGATTCTTGTGCAGTCTTGGTTTGAGCAGGGATTATTGATAACACCGTAATGACTTTTTTCTGTGATTACTTAGCCATCAAAAGGGGATTACTCTGTAACATTTTGGAGGTAGGGAGCCAGGTTTATTTATTTATTTATTTGTTTGTTTGTTTGTTTTGTTTTTATTGTTTTATCTTTGTTTTCTTGGGAAGGGTAGGAGTCTGACTCTGGGGCCTTTCCCTTATCTTTCCCTCCTTAGTCCTGTCTGCTCCTAACCTGTTCCTACATCACTTTGTGTCTTGTTTTTTATTTTTTTTAAAGATTTTATTTATTTATTTATAGACACAGAGGGAGAGAGGCAGAGACACAGGGAGAAGGAGGTTCCATGCAGGGAGCCCGTTGTGGGACTCGATCCTGGATCTCCAGGATCACACCTCAGACTGCAGGCGGCGTCAAACCGCTGCGCCACCGGGGCTGCCCCACTTTGTGTTTTATTGCACCTAAATTGTTTGGGTTTTGGGGGTGGATGGCAGATATCATGGTCTGGATATACATTAGGCTGGATCTAAGCTGGTTGTTGCAGATTGTTGGTCAGGGTTTTATTTTTACAAAGGGCTTTTTACATATAAAAAGAACAAAGTAAACAAATATCTTGTAAACTGGGAAGACAGATTTAGATGACCATGCACTAGATTAAAAATAACAGAATAGCATACATCACAGCGGAACCAGCACGTACGGAGAGCCGACTAGGCAGGGGGCGCTAAACCATGAAAAGCTATAAAGTAAATACTTGGACAGTGGCGTCCTAGTGTGTTTGAAAAAGATGCTCCCAACCCCTTTTTGCGTGAGCGCATACTTGCGTCTCTGTGTCCCCACCGTAAGGGTCCATGTACTTCAGTCCCTGTGTCCCCACCAGAGTGGTCTGGAGGGAATAGGTGTCACGTAGGAAAGAACTGTTGGCAGCTTGGTTCCTGCAGGATACAACGGCTCTGGGAACCATGTAGTGAACTGGTGACGGCTTATGGAGACGTCATCTTCCAACCGTTGCCCAGTGTCACTGACTGTGGTAGTTAATTGGCATCTGGGCTGGAGTGTAAATGGATTTGGTGTTGAATGTTGATGTTAGCCTGACATCCCTGAATATGACATATAGGGCTAGGGCCCAAAGTCCTAGAAGCTTAGTTTGTTTTTTAAACTGGTGCCTCAAGAAGAAGTCAAACTCTCCCTCTTCGCCGATGACATGATACTCTACATAGAAAACCCAAAAGTCTCCACCCCAAGATTGCTAGAACTCATACAGCAATTCGGTAGCGTGGCAGGATACAAAATCAATGCCCAGAAGTCAGTGGCATTTCTATACACTGAAAATGACACTGAAGAAAGAGAAATTAAGGAGTCAATCCCATTTACAATTGCACCCAAAAGCATAAGATACCTAGGAATAAACCTAACCAAAGATGTAAAGGATCTATACCCTCAAAACTATAGAACACTTCTGAAAGAAATTGAGGAAGACACAAAGAGATGGAAAAATATTCCATGCTCATGGATTGGCAGAATTAATATTGTGAAAATGTCAATGTTACCCAGGGCAATATACACGTTTAATGCAATCCCTATCAAAATACCATGGACTTTCTTCAGAGAGTTAAAACAAATTATTTTAAGATTTGTGTGGAATCAGAAAAGACCCCGAATAGCCAGGGGAATTTTAAAAAAGAAAACCATATCTGGGGGCATCACAATGCCAGATTTCAGGTTGTACTACAAAGCTGTGGTCATCAAGACAGTGTGGTACTGGCACAAAAACAGACACCTAGATCAGTGGAACAGAATAGAGAATCCAGAAGTGGACCCTGAACTTTATGGGCAACTAATATTCGATAAAGGAGGAAAGACTATCCATTGGAAGAAAGACAGTCTCTTCAATAAATGGTGCTGGGAAAATTGGACATCCACATGCAGAAGAATGAAACTAGACCACTCTCTTTCACCATACACAAAGATAAACTCAAAATGGATGAAAGATCTAAATGTGAGACAAGATTCCATCAAAATCCTAGAGAAGAACACAGGCAACACCCTTTTTGAACTCGGCCATAGTAACTTCTTGCAAGATACATCCACGAAGGCAAAAGAAACAAAAGCAAAAATGAACTATTGGGACTTCATCAAGATAAGAAGCACAGTAAAGGATACAGTCAACAAAACTCAGAGACAACCTACAGAATGGGAGAAGATATTTGCAAATGACATATCAGATAAAGGGCTAGTTTCCAAGATCTATAAAGAACTTATTAAACTCAACACCAAAGAAACAAACAATCCAATCATGAAATGGGCAAAAGACATGAACAGAAATCTCACAGAGGAAGACATAGACATGGCCAATATGCATATGAGAAAATGCTCTGCATCACTTGCCATCAGGGAAATACAACTCAAAACCACAATGAGATACCACCTCACACCAGTGAGAATGGGGAAAATTAACAAGGCAGGAAACAACAAATGTTGGAGAGGATGCTGAGAAAAGGGAACCCTCATACACTGTTGGTGGGAATGTGAACTGGTGCAGCCACTCTGGAAAACTGTGTGGAGGTTCCTCAAACAGTTAAAAATATACCTGCCCTACGACCCAGCAATTGCACTGCTGGGGATTTACCCCAAAGATACAGATGCAATGAAACGCCGGGACACCTGCACCCCGATGTTTCTAGCAGCAATGTCCACAATAGCCAAACTGTGGAAGGAGCCTCGGTGTCCAAAGAAAGATGAATAGATAAAGAAGATGTGGTTTATGTATACAATGGAATATTACTCAGCTATTAGAAATGACAAATACCCACCATTTGCTTCAACGTGGATGGAACTGGAGGGTATTATGCTGAGTGAAGTAAGTCAGTCGGAGAAGGACAAACATTATATGTTCTCACTCATTTGGGGAATATAATAATAGTGAAAGGGAGTATAAGGGAAGGGAGAAGAAATGTGTGGGAAATATCAGAAAAGGAGACAGAACGTAAAGACTGCTAACTCTGGGAAACGAACTAGGGGTGGTGGAAGGGGAGGAGGGCAGGGTGTGGGAGTGAACGGGTGACGGGCACTGGGGGTTATTCTGTATGTTAGTAAATTGAACACCAATAAAAAATAAATTAAAAAAAAAAGAAATACTATGCCAAAAAATTTAAAAATGAAAATGCAATGGAGAGTACATACTATGACATTCCTACTCTTAAATAAACCATTACAATTATAGAAGGCTGGAGGAGGGAGAGAGGCCGGAAAGAAATTCCTCAGACATGTCCAGAATGCCTCTCTGCCTTTTGGGAATACGAATGATCTTGGTATTATTATTACATGTTTCTACAGTCAAAAAATTTTCAAGAACATATTGCCATTAGAAATAAAAAGTGAAGCTAGCCCTGTAAAAAATAAATAAATAAATAAATAAATAAATAAATAAATAAATAAATAAACTGGTGCCTCCCTTGTTAGGTTTGTGTCGCAGTACCGGGCAGTGGCAGTGGTGGCGTTGTGAACTTCGTGTATGCAGAAGAGGCAATTAAGGGTGGAGGTGGGGAGAATGAAATAAAAGGCTCACTGTAAAATATACAGTTTCCCATGATCCATAGGGTTACAAGTTTCTAGAGATGCTGGTATTGGAATGAATGAAATTAAATTGCTAATATGGTGCACTGCTCTCAACGTTTGATGTATGTAAGAGCATTTGGGTATCCAATTAAAATGCACTTTCTGATTTAGTGGATTTGGCGCACTTTCTAAGATGGGACTTTTATTTCTAAGATGGGAATTTCATATAATATAACATTTTGTGTCTGACGTCTTTCACTTAGTAAAGAAAATATTTCATCCATATTGTATCAAGTATCAATATTTCATTCTTGTATATGGTTGAATAATATTCTGTGTATGACTATACCACATCTGATTTGTTTGTTCATGTGTTGACAGCCATTTGCATTGAAATACCACTTTTTATTGTGAATAATGTTGCTATAAATATTTGTGTACTTGTATTTGTTGAAACATCTATTTAGAACCTGTGGTCAGAAAATATGTTGAAATGAGTTCAGTGTACTGAGATTATTTTTTGTAGCCTAATGTGCTATTATAGACAGTGTTTTCTGTGCACCTGGAAAGAATGTATTCTGCTGTTTGAGGACAGAATGTTCTGAATAGGGCAGCTCAGGTGGCTCAGCAGTTTGGCGCCGCCTTCAGCCCAGGGCTTGATCCTGGAGACCCGGTATGGAGTCCCACATAGGACTCCTGCTTGGAGCCTGCTTCTCCTTCTGCCTGTGTCTCTGCCTCTCTCTCTCTCTCTCTCTCTCTCTCTCATGAATAAATAAATAAAATCTTTTAAAAAATGTTCTGAATATATGTGTTAAGTCCATCATATCCACTATATCCTTCAAAGCATTTGTTTCCTTGGTACTTTCTAGATGATCTGTCCATTTGATGTCAGTTGAGTGTTACTGTATTATTACAACATTATTGTCACTTTCTTCCTTTTATATCTGCTAATAATTGCTTTATGTACTGAGGCGCTCCTGTGTTGGGTAGATAGGTATTTGTAACTATTATATCCTCTTCTTGAATAGATGACCCTTTTAATCATTATATAGTGCCCTTGTCTGTTACTACAATCTTTGTTTTATTTTTCAAAAATTTTTAAAAAGTTATTTATTTATTCCTGAGAGACACAGAGAGAAGCAGAGACACAGACAGAGGGAGAAGCAGGTTCCTCCAAGGAGCCCAATGTGGGACTTGATCCCCGGACTGGATCATGCCCTGAGTCAAAGGCAGATGCTCAGCCACTAAGCCACTCAGGCATCACTACAATTTTTGTTTTAAAGCATATGTTTCTGATATAAGTATTGACACACCCATTTTTTCTCTTTCATTTGCATAGGATAAATTTTCTAATCCCTTCACTGTAACTCTACATAATTTAGGTCCAAAATATATCTCTTGTAGGCAGTAAATTATGGATCTTGTTGTTGTTGTTTAGTTTACACTCCATGTCTTCTGATTGGAGCATTTTCTTCATTAGCATTAAAGTAATTTTTGCTAGTTATGTACTTCTTGCCATTTTGTTAATTGATTGCTGGCCCCTTTTGTAGTTCTCTGTACCTTTCTTCTCTTGGCCCTCTTTTCTCTTGACTGATGACATCCTTTAGTGTTATGCTTGGATGCCCTTCCCTTTATCTTTTCTGTATCTCATAGAGATTGTTGTGGTTGTACAGAAATTCATTAAAACACCTTCTGTGTGTAGCAGTCTCTATTAAATTTATGGTCCTTCAATTTCAAACACATTATAAGAGCACTTACATTTTATTCATCCTTCCATGTCTTATGCATATATCATATTTTAAATATTTCTATTTTGTGTATCCCTTAATTAATTGTGAATAGAGTTGACTTTATTGCTTTTTTCTTTTAAACTTCCTAGTAGTTAAAAAAAAAAACTTCTTAGTGGTTTAATAACTTTTACTGTATGTTTATTTTAACAATGAATTTCTTCCTTTTCTTAATTATATTTGTAGATCTTTTGTTTCCACTTAAATTCCTTTAACAATTCTTGTCATACTGGCATAGTGTGATGTTTTCCTTTAACTTTAATCTAGGAAACTGTTATCTCTTCTTCTGTTCTGAATGATAGCATTGGTGGGCACAAACTCTTTTTAGTTCAGCGCTTCGAATACATTATATCACTCTCTTATTTTTTTTTAATTTTTATTTATGATAGTCACACAGAGAGAGAGAGGCAGAGACATAGAGGGAGAAGCAGGCTCCATGCACCGGGAGCCCAGATCTCCAGGATCGCGCCCTGGGCCAAAGGCAGGCGCTAAACCGCTGCACCACCCAGGGATCTCTATATACCACTCTCTCCTGATGTGTACAATTTTTGCTGAAAATCAGTTCATACTCGAATAGGGTTTTCCTTCTATGTAACTAGTGGATCTCTCTTACTGCTTTTAATATTTCCTAGTTGATCTTTGACATTTTAGTTATAATATTTCTTGTGTGGACCTCCCACTTTGGGACTGTGTTTACTAATCGGACATGGGTGTCTGTTTCCTTCCCTAGGCCATGGAACTTTTCAGCTATTATTTCTTAAGATAACTGTCCTTTTTTCTCTCTCTTTTCCTTCAGGGATCCCTAAGATATATTTTTAAATTTATTTTTTATTTATGATAGTCACACAGAGAGAGAGAGAGAGAGAGAAGCAGAGACATAGGCAGAGGGAGAAGCAGGCTCCATGCACCGGGAGCCCGACGTGGGATTCGATCTCGGGTCTCCAGGATCGCGCCCTGGGCCAAAGGCAGGCGCTAAACCGCTAAGCCACCCAGGGATCCCCCCTAAGATATTATTAATAAAATGTTTAATATTGTTACAAAAGTGCTTTAAACTATCATTTTTTAAAATCTTTTTTTTTCTATGTTCAGTTTGATTGCTTTCCATTACTCTGTCCTCTAGCTTGCTGATCTATTCTGCTTCCTCTAATCTGCTGTGATTCCCTCTAGGCATGTTTCATCTTACTTACTCCATCCTTCAACTCTGGTTCTTTACATGTTTTATCTTTTTATTTTAGTCCTGACAGAGATCATCCATTCTTCTCTCCAGTTCCGTATAACAATTACTTTGAATTCTCTGTCAGATTGATTTCTTATCTCTGTTTTCTTTGTTTTTCTCTGAGATTTCATCTTTTTCTTTCATTTGGAACATATTCCACTGTCTCCTCATATTGTCTGACTCTCTGTGTTTGCTTCTTTGTATTACTGAGGTCAGCTACACCTGGTCTTCAAACTCTAGGCTTTACATGGAAGGTGTCTTCTGTTGCCCAATAGTTTAATCTCCCTTGGTCACTTGGTCCTCCAGAGATGTCCTTCATGTGGCCTGTGTCCACTTGTTTTATTTTTTAAATTTCTTTAAACATTCTATTTATTTACTCATTAGAAACATACAGAGACAGAGACATAGGCAGAAGGAGAAGCAGGCTCCCTGCAGGAACCCTGATGCAAGACTCCATCCTAGGACCCCAGGATCATGACTTGAGTCAAAGATAGATGCTCAGCCACTGAACCACCCAAATGACCAGTCTACTTGTAAATGCTACACAGTGCCTATGGGTATAGGTCTCAGGGATGGAGGCTGGCCCAAGCTTGGCTTTCTGCAATTATAGGGCATGAATACTCTAGTGTTCTGTTGGGTAGTGCTTATTGAGAGGCCTAACTTAAGATACTATGGTTCTTTTAGTGGATGGAGTTACCTCCCTACACAGCTGGATAAGAGGGGTGGCCCCAACTTGTGTGGGCATATTGATGGGTAGGGCTAACTCCTTTCTCCCAGAGAAAGCAGTTGCTTTGAAGTAGATGCCACTAGAAGGGGCACGTTGGGTAGAGTGAGTCCATGGAGGAATACTGACTCAGATGAGTGGCACTAGCAAGGTAAATAGTGTCAGAATTGGCTCCTGCTGCATATGGCCAGCTAAGCTGAAGGAGGCAAAAAAAAAAAAAAAAAAAAATTGGAACCATCCATACTTCTCTTCTCTGGACAACTTTCCCACAGATCCCTGCCACTTCAAAACACATTCTAAAGTTAGTAAATCCCTCTCTTGTATAACCCAAATGCTTTTTTAACTCCTTTTTCTGTGCTGGGTCTCACATTGAGTGAGTGACTGGTATGCTGGGTCTCAAAACTAGTCAAATAACGTGCTGATCTGTTAAAAATAAAGTCTTAGTTTTATACATTCATTGGCTAATGCAGTATTGAGCCCCACTGATTCTGAACTCATGGAATTATGCTGATTTTCAAATCTCTTGGAGTTAAGCCCTACCGTTTTCTTTTTTCTGGAATTTGTTTAATTTAAATCCAATATAGTTAATATATGAGGTTACATTAGTTTCACACGTACAACATAATGATTAAAGAGTACCACATCATCCAGTTCTCATTACAACAAGTTCCACCTTCATCCATTCTCCCACATACTTCCCCTCTGGTAACTCACTCTGTTCTCTAGAGTTGAGTCTCTTTTATGGTCGGTCTCTCTTTTTCTCCTCGCTGTGTTCATTTCTTGTTTTTTTGAATTTACATATGAATGAAATAATTTGCTATTTGTCTTTCTGATTGACTTTTCTTGCTTAGTATAATATACTCTAGTTCCATCCACATTATTGCAAATGGTGAGATCTTGTTCTTTTTCATGACTAATATTCTGTTGTGTATATATACTAATTATTCATTTATCAATGGCCATTTAGGATGCTTATGTTTTGGGGTATTATAGATAATGCTGCTAGAACACAAATGTATGTGTGTCTGTATGAATTAGTGTTCTGTATTTTTAGGGGCAATAACCTACTTTGATTACTGGAATGATTTTTGCAGAACCTCCATACTATTTCCACAGTGGCTGCACCAGTTTGCCTTCCCACAAATAGTGCATGGTTGTTCCTTTTAATCCACATCCTCACAAATCACAGTTGATCCTTATATTTTTTCTTTTTTCTTTATATTTCTTATTGGAGTTCAATTTGCCAATATATAGTATAACACCCAGTGCTCATCTGTCAGACCCCCCTCAGTGCCCATCACTCAGTCACCTCATCCCCTCATACAACTCCCCTTCCACTACCCTTTGTTCATTTCCCAGAATTAGGAGTTTCTCATGTTCTGTCAGCTTCACTGATATTTCCCACTCATTTTCTCTCCTTTCCTTTTTAATACCTTTCACTATTTTTTTATATTCCCTGAATGAATGAAACCATATAATGTTTGTCCTTCTCCTATTGACTTACTTCACTCAGCATAATACCTTCCAAAACTAAAAGACATTAGTCTTTAGAAACCCTCGTTTCTAATGGCTGAGTAATATTCCATTGTATATATAGACATCTTCTTTCCCATCCGTCAATGGACACTGAGGCTCCTTCCACAGTTTGGCTATTGTGGACATTGCTGCTATAGACATTAGGGTGCAGGTGTTCCAGCATTTCACTGCATCTGTATCTTTGGGGTAAATCCCCAGCAACACAATTGCTGGGTCATAGGGCAATTCTACTTTAATTCTTTGAGGAACCTCCACACAGTTCTCCAGAATGGCTGCACCACTTCACATTCCCACCAACAGTGTAAGAGGGTTCCCCTTTCTCCACATCCTCTCCAACATTTGTGGTTTCCCGTCTTGTTAATTTTCACCATTCTCACTGATGTGAGGTGGTATCTCATTGTGGTTTTGATGTGTATTTCCCTGATGGCAAGTGATGCAAAGCATTTTCTCATGTGCTTCTTGGCCATCTCTGTGTCTTCCTCTGTGAAATTTCTGTTCATGTCTTTTGCCCATTTCATGATGGGATTGTTTGTTTCTTTGCTGTTGAATTGAATAAGTTCTTTATAGATCTTAGATACTAGCCCTTTATCTGATATGTCATTTGCAAATATCTTCTCCCATTCTGTAGGTTGTCTTGTAGTTTTGTTAACTGTTTCTTTTGCTGTGCAGAAGCTTTTTATCTTGATGAAGTCCAGATAGTTCATTTTGCTTTTGTTTCCCTTGCCTTCATGGATGTATATTGCAAGAAGTTGCTGTGGCTAAGTTCAAAAAGGGTGTTTCCTCTAGGACTTTGATTGATTCTTATCTCACATTTGGATCTTTCATCCATTTTGAGGTTATCTTTGTGTATGGTGTAAGAGAATGGTCCAGTTTCATTCTTCAGCCCATGGCTGTCCAATTTTCCCAGCACCATTTATTGAAGAGACTGTCCTTTTTCCAGTGGATAGTCTTTCCTGCTTTATTAGTTGACCGTAGAGTTGAGGGCCCATTCTGGATTCTCTATTCTGTTCCATTGATCAATGTGTCTTTTTTTGTGCCAGTACCACACTGTCTTGATGATCACAGCTTTGTAGTACAACCTGAAATCCGGCATTGTGATGCCCCTGGCTCTGGTTTTCCTTTTTAATATTCCCCTGTTGTGCCCAAGTTTGCGAATCCGAGAAACCACCAAGGAGTGGACACCAATACAAACACATGAGGGTTTATTACAAGCTCAAGCTTGGGTCCAATTATACCTGACACAACGGAGCAGGGACTTGGACCCTGAGACTAAGAGGTGTAGCAGCTTTATAGGGGCCAGTGGCCAATGGGATACGCAGAAAGGTGCACAGTCATGTCGGTCCACACACAGGTGGCCAATTGAATTACATCTTACCCTATAGTATCCGTTTGAGCTGGCCTATTACTTTGGTCAGAATTGGTGGGCAGTTTTGGCGGGCACAAGGCAGGGTTACGTTTTTATGAGCTGATTTCCGATTAGGGTGTGCCCAGCAGCTTGACTAGGGTGGGGCAGCACCTTAAGCAATAAGAGCAGGTCATGTGGGGGTGATACAGGAGGTGGTGGGTGTAGCACAAAATGGAGTTAGTCCTGCTCTGCTTGTCCAGGGGTAGGGGATTTTTGGTTAAATCTTCTGGGTCCCACACTCCTGGCTGTTCAGGGTCTTTTCTGATTCTGCAAAAATTTAAGATTATTTGTTCCACGTCTCTGAAGAAAGTCCATGATATTTTGTTAAGGATTGCATTGGGTGTGTAAATTGCCGAGTAGCACTGACATTTCTACAATATTTATTCTTCCAATCCATGAGCATGGAATATTTTCCCATCTCTTTGTGTCTTCCTCAATTTCTTTCAGAAGTGTTCTGTAGTTTTTAGGGTATAGATCCTTTACCAAGTTTGGTTAAGTTTGTTCCTAGGTATCTTATGCTTTTGGGTGCAATTGTAACTGGAATTGACTCCTTAATTTCCCTTTCTTCAGTCTCATTGTTAAGGAATAAAAATGCCACTGATTTCTGGGCATTTATTTTGTATCCTGCCACACTGCCGAATTGCTGTATGAGTTCTAGCAGTCTTGGGGCAGAGTCTTTGGGTTTTCTGTGTATAGTATCATGTCATCTGCAAAGAGGGAGAGTTTGACTTCTTCTTTGCCAATTTGAATGCCTTTTATTTCTTTTTGTTGTCTGATTGCTGAGGCTAGGACTTCTAGTAACGTGTTGAACAGCAGTAGTGAGAGTGGACATCCCTGTTGTGTTCCTGATCTTAGGGGAAAGGCTCCCAGTGTTTCCCCATTGAGAATGATATTTGCCATGGGCTTTTCATATATGGCTTTTGAGATGCTGAGGAATGTTCTCTCTATCCCTACACTCTGAAGAGTTTTGATTAGGAATGGATGCTGTATTTTGTCAAATGCTTTCTCTGCATCTTTTGAGAGGTTCTTGTGGTTCTTATGGTTCTTGTTTTTTCTCTTGTTGATATGATCTATCACACTGATTGTTTTCTGATTGTTTTATTGTTTTATATTGTTTTTTTCCCATTTTGTCTAATTTATTGGCATATCACTGCTCATAATACGTTTTTAAAAAATCATTTGTATTTCCTTGGTATTGGTTGTGAACTCTCCCTTCTCATTCATGATTTTATTAGCTTGAGTCTTTTCCCTTTTGTTTTTGTTGTTGTTGTTTTGTGTTTTGTTTTTTTTTTTTTAATGAATGTCAGGCATTTTCTGCATGGAATCTGTGTTTTTTTAATTTTTAATTTTTTTAAATTGATTTATGATAGTCACACAGAGAGAGAAGCAGAGATGTAGGCAGAGGGAGAAGCAGGCTCCATGCACCAGGAGCCCGACGTGGGATTCGATCCCGGTCTCCAGGATCACGCTCTGGGCCAAAGGCAGGCGCCAAACCGCTGCGCTACCCAGGGATCCCTCCCTTTTGTTTTTAATAAAATAATAAGGCTGGCTAATAGAGGATCCCTGGGTGGCTTGGTGGTTTAGCGCCTGCCTTCAGCCCAGGACATGATCCTGGGGTCCCAGGATCTGGTCCCATGTCAGGCTCCCTGCTGTACCCAGCTTCTCCCCCTGCCTGTGTCTCTGCCTCTCTCTCTCTGTTTCCTCTGTTTCTCTCTCATGAAAAAATAAATGATATATTTTTTAAAATATTGAAAAAAATAAGGGTGGCTAATAAGGCTGGTTTATCTATCTTATTATTTCTTTCAAACCAACTCCTGATTTTGCTGATCTATTCTTCTGGTCTCTATTTCATTGAGTTCTGCTTGAATCTTTATTAACTCTCTTCTCTGCTTGGCCTAGTTTTTTTATTTGTTGTTCTTTCTCCAGTTCCTTCAGGTGCAAAGTTAGCTTCTGTATTTGAGTTTTTTCCAATTTTTTTTTCCAATTTTTTGAGGTATCCTTGTATTGCGATGTATTTCCCTCATAGGACTGCTTCTGCTGTATCCCAAAGATTTTGAACAGTTGTATCTTCATTCTCATTAGTTTCCACTAATCTTTTTAATTCTTCTCTGATTTCCTGGTTGACCCTTTCATTTTTTAGCAGGATGCTCTTTAACCTCCATGTGTTTGAGTTTCTTGCAAATTTCTTCATGTGATTGAGTTCAAGTGTCAAAGGTCTGAAAATATGCAGGGGACAATCCCAAACTTGTGTTATCGGTTGAGACCTGATTTGTGACCCATTATGTGGTCTATTCTGGAGAAAGTTCCATGTGCACTTGAGAGGAATGTGTATTCAGTTGCATTCAGATGCAAAGTTCTGTATATATCTGTGAAATCCATCTGGTCCAGTGTATGATTTAAAGCTCTTGTTTCTTTGGAGATGCTGTGCTTAGAATATCTGTCATTTGCAGAAAGTACCATATTGAAGTCTCCTATTATTGTATTATTATCTTAGTATGTCTACTTTGATTATTAATTGATTGATATACTTAGCAACTCCCACATTAGGGGCTTAAATATTCATGATTGTTAGGTCCTCTTGTTGGATAAACACTTTAAGTATGATATAGCATTTCTCTTCATCTCTTACTAGAGTAATAGGGATAAATTTTAATTTATCTGATATGAGGATTGCTACCCCAGCTTTCTTTTCAGGATCATTTGAACGGTAAATGGTTCTCCAACCCTTCTTTCATTTTCAGGCTGAAGGTGTCCTTAGGTCTAAAATGAGTCTCCTGTAGCAGCAAATAGATGGGTCTTGCTTTTTTTTTTTTTTTTTTTTTTTTTAAGATTCTCTTTATTTATCAATGAGACACAGGGGGAGAGAGAGAGAGAGAGGGACGGAGAGAGAGAGGCAGAGACACAGGCAGAGGGAAAAGCAAGCTCCATGCAGGGAACCCGACGCGGACTCAATCCCGTGACTCCAGGATCATGACCCAGGCCAACGGCAGGTGCTAAACCACTGAGATACCCAGGGATCCCCAGCAGTCTTGCTTTTTTATCCAGTCTGAAACACTGTGTCTTTTGATGGGATCATTTAGCCCATTCACATTCAGGGTTACTATTGTAAGACATGAATTTGGTGTCATCATAATACCTATTCAGTCCCTTTTTTTGTGTATTATTTCTTTGGGCTTCCTCTTTCTTTTAGAGTCCTCCTTAATATTTCTTGAAGAGATGGTTTGGTGGTCACATATTCTTTCAATTTCTGCCTATCTTGGACACTTTTTATCTCTCCTTCTATTCTGAATGAGAGCCTCACTGGATAGAGTATTCTTGGTTGCATGTTCTTCTCATTTAGGGTCCTAAATATATCATTCCAACCCTTTCTGGACTGCTAGGTATCTGTGGAGAGGTGTGCAGTTTATCTAATATTTCTCCCCATGTAATTTAGGGATCTCTTGTCTCTTACTGCTTTAAGAATTTTCTCTTTAGGGGATCCCTGAGTGGCTCAGCAGTTTAGCGCCTGCCTTTGCCCCGGGGCGTGATCCTGGAGCCCCACAATCCAGTCCCAAGTCAAGCTCCCTGCATGAAGCCTGCTTCTCCCTCTGCCTGTGTCTCTGCCTCTCTCTCTCTATGTCTATCATAAATAAATAAAATCTTGAGGAAAAAAAAAAGAATTTTCTCTTTATCTTTGGAATTTGCAAGTTTCACTATTAAATGTCAAGGTGTTGAATGATTTTTATTGCTTTTGGTGGGGGGGACCTCTCTATCTCCTGGATCTGAATGCCTGTTTCCCTCCCCAAATTAGGGAAGTTCTCAACTTTGTTCAAATATGCTATCTGGCCCTCTGGCCCTCTCAGCACTCTCTGGTACCCCAAATATACCCCAATCTATCTATTATATAGATTTTTTTCCTTCTGAGGCTATCATTTTTCTTTAAACTTTCCTCGTGGTCTTTTAGTTGTTTTTCTTTTTTCCTCATCTTCCTTCCCTGCCATCAACTTGTCTTCTATGTCACTCACTCTTTTTCCTACCTCATTGACCCTCATTGTTAGGACCTCCAGTTTGTATTGCATTTCATTTAATTGCCTTTTCATTTTGGCCTGATTAGATCTAAATTCTGCAGTCATGACGTCTCTTGATTCCTTATGGTTTTTTCCAGAGCCACCAGTAGTTTTATAATTGTGCCTCTGAATTGACTTTCCGACAGCAAATTTTAATCCAAATTCTATAACTCTGCCGGAGAGTACTGTTTCTGATTCTTTCTTTTGTGGTGAGTTCTTCTTTCTAGTGATTTTGCTCAGTGAAGAGTGGCTGTATGAGTGGGCCACAACCTGAGTAAATTTCACCCTAGACGTTTCTACCAAACTGAAAACAAAGATCAGAGCGATATAACCAAAAGACCACTAAAGTGAAAAACAAATTTTAAAACAAAGTAGTGAAAAATAAAAGGCCAAGAATCTCAAAGTAGAAGAGGAAAAAAAAAATAGGAGAGGAAAAGCAAAGGGGGTGGGAGTGGGACATGGTTGGTGGTGGTGACAAAGTTGTAGTGGAGGGAGAATGCAGTCTACCTGAGGGGTTCTAGAGGATAATCCTCTTGAATCTGAGTATATTAAGTTCTTCGTATTAGAAGATGCTCATTCCCAAATTCACATAAACCAGAAATACTTATAGAAGGGCCCAACAGTGATCACCAAAACATAAATGAGACAAAAGAGGGACGCAGAATGGGTGTGAGGAATCTCACAGAATGAACTAGCACAGTATACCACGGGGTTCTGGGTGCATGTTGGTCACGTTTTAGAAGTTATTAACTTCTGCCATTGTAGAACAAAATGAGGCAGAGAAAACAAAAAAAAGAAAGCAAAAAACAAATCTTGTATATCTCCCCAAATTAAGTTGAGTATATTGAGGGGAATCTAGAAGTAGAAAATATATCTAGGACCTGTAATTGTAGAAATGTGAAAGTCATAAAGGAAGAATCTTAAAAATGAAGAGGTGGTAAAATATTGTAAAGGTGGGAAAAGAAAAAAAAATGGAAATTTACAGTCTGATATAAAAACGAGTTATACTGGAAAAAGGAGTGTTACCCTCTGGTTCTATATACTGTAAATCCTTTGACTACCCCTGGAGCTTTCCAGTGCTGCTTGGTCCAAGAACTTGCTCTTCCCCTGTCCTTCCAGCTGGTCTTCTGGGGGAAGGGCCTGCTGTGCTGATTCTCAGGTGTGTGCACCTGGGGGAGCTGCCCCGCCCCCTGCCAAGTGCACGGTTCAGTGGGAGCTTTTTGTTCTGTGAGGCCCCTGTTGTTTGGTAGCCCTGCCTCTCCCAGGCACAGGGTGTCACAAAGAGGAACAACAACACTGGCCGGGGGCCAGCTCTTCAGCTTTGGGCACTAAACTGCTGAGCCACCATGGAGCCTGCTTCTCCCTCTGCCTATGTCTCTGCCTCTCTCTCTCTCTCTCTCTGTCATTCATGGATAAATAAAATCTTAAAAAAAAAAAAAAAGGGAAAAAAGTCCCTAACCTACAAGGGAAGACAGATCTGTTCACAGAAACTTAGCAGGACAGAAGAGAATGACAGGATATATTCAACATTTAGAATGGGAAAAATGTGAAGCCCAAATTCTTTATTCAGCAAGGCTGTCATTCAGAATAGAATGAGAGATAAAGAGTTTCCCAGACAAATAAAACTAAAGGAATTCGTGACCACTAAATCAGCCTTGCAAGAAATATCAAAGGGGACAGGTTGAGTGAGGAAAACAGAGCAAAAACTGCAAAGACTAGAAAGGACCAGCGAACATCATCAGAAACACCAACTCGACAAGTAACATGATAATACTAATTTCACATCATTCAACAATCACTATGAATGCAAATGGGTTAAATATTCCACTCAAATCATTAGGACATCGGAATGGTTAAACCATTTAAAACACCCACCACCACCCACCACAGCAATAGCAACTACACCAGGATCCATCTATATACTGCCAACCAAGTGACTAATTTTATTTCATTTTTAAGATTTTTTATTTTTATTTATTAGAGACAGAGAGAGAGAGAGAGAGAGACAGGCAGAGGGAGAAGCAGGCTCCATGCAGGGAAGCCTGACATGGGACTCAATCCCAGGTCTCTAGGAACACAACCTGGGTTGAAGGTGGTGCTAAATCACTAAGCCACCAGGGCTGCCCCAAGAGACTCATTTTAGATTTAAGACACTCATTTAGATCTAAGACACATGCAGGTGGAAAGTGAGGGAATGGAGGACCATCTATCATTTGACAGTTAATGGGTTCCATGCAAAGCCAGAGTAGTCATACTTCTATATTAGACAATCTACAGAACAAAGACTGTAATAAGAGATGAAGGAGGACATTGTATTATAATTAAGGGTCTACCTATCAATCAAGAAGACCTAATAATTGTAAATATTTGTTCCCCTAACCCGGGAGTACCCAAAGATATAACTCAATAATGAACACTTGTATTGAATAATAATACAATCATAGTAGGGGATGTTAACACCCACACACAGCAATCAACAGATCATCTAAACAGAAGATCAACAAGGAAACAATGACACACTGAACCAGCTGGACTAAACAGATATATTCAGAGCACTTCATCCGAAAGCAGCAGAATACACAGTCTCTTCAAGTTCACATGGAACAACTTCCAGAATACATCACACATGGGGTCACAAATCAGCCCTCAACAAGTACGAAACGACTAAGATCATATCATGCAATTCTCATACCACAATAGTATAAAGCTTGAAGTTACCACAAGAAGAAATCTGGAAAGAACATAAATACATGCAATTAAACAATATCCTGGGGCAGCCCCAGTGGCCCAGGGGTATAGTGCCGCCTTCAGCCCAGGGCAAGATCCTGGACTCTCAGTCCCACGTCAGGCTCCCTGCATGGAATCTGCTTCTTTCTCTGCCTCTGCCTCTGTCTCTGCCTCTCTCTCTCTCTCTCTCTGTCTCTCATGAATAAATAAAATCTTAAAAAACAAACAAAAAAAGAATATCCTCCTGAAGAATCAATAGGTTAACCAGGAAATTAAAGGAATTAAAAAAAAAAATGGGGAACCCTGGGTGGCGCAGCGGTTTGGCGCAGCGGTTTGGCGCCTGCCTTTGGCCCAGGGCGCGATCCTGGAGACCCGGGATCGAATCCCACGTCGGGCTCTCGGTGCATGGAGCCTGCTTCTCCCTCTGCCTATGTCCCTGCCTCTCTCTCTCTCTCTCTGTGACTGTCATAAATAAATAAAAATGTTAAAAAAAATTTAAAAAAAAATGGAGACATATGAAAATGAAACATGTCAGGTGTGCCAAGGTGGCTCAGTAGGTTAAGTGCCCAACTCTTGATTTTGGCTCAGGTCACTGTAGGGTCATTTGAATGAGCCCTGCTTTGAGCTCTGTGCACAAAGGTGAGTCTGTTTCACATTCATTTCCCTCTGCCTCCATCCCTAACCTCCCTCTCCCTAAAAGAAATATGTAAATCTATTTTTTTTTTTTTTAGATTTTACTTATGAGAGAGAGAGAGAGAAGCAGAGAGGTGGAGGAAGAAGAGGATTTCCCGTGAAAAGTACTGATGTGGTACTCAATCCTGGGATCACATCCTGGGCCTAACGAGGACACTCAACCACTGAGCCGCCCAGGCATCCCTAAATATGTAAATCTCAAAAAAAAAAAAAAAAAAAAAAGAAAAGAAAAGAAAAAGAAAAATAATAAAAAATAAAAAATAAAAGTAAATGAAAACATGACAGTCCAAACCTTTGGGATGCAGCAAAAGCAGTCCTAAGAGGGAAGTATATTGCTTAGAGGCCTACATCAAGAAACAACAAGTCTCAAGTATACAACCTAACCACACAACTAAAGGAGCAAGGAAAGAACAGCAAATAGAGCCCAAAAGTAGCAGGAGGAGGAAATAATAAAGATTAAAACGGAAATAAGAGGTATAGAAACAACAACAACAAAAATACCCCCAGTAAAACATATCAATGAAACCAAGAGCTAGTTTTTCAGAAGAATTAATAAAATGGTAAGTCCCTAGCTGGATGAAGAAAGAAGAAAAGAAAAAAAGAAAAGAAAAGAAAAGAAAAGAAAAGAAAAGAAAAGAAAAGAAAAGAAGAGGAAAAGAAAAGAAGAGGAAGGGAAGAGGAAGGGAAGAGGAAGGGAAGAGGAAGGGAAGAGGAAGGGAAGAGGAAGGGAAGAGGAAGGGAAGAGGAAGAGGAAGGGAAGAGGAAGGGAAGAGGAAGGGAAGAGGAAGGGAAGGGAAGGGAAGGGAAGGGAAGGGAAGGGAAGGGAAGGGAAGGGAAGGGAAGGGAAGGGAAGGGAAGGGAAGGGAAGGGAAGGGAAAAGAAAGAAAAAAGAAAGAAAGAAAGGAAAGAAAGGAAGAAAAGCAAAGGTCCAAATAAATGAAGTAACAAACGAAGAAGGAGAGATCATAACCAACATCACAGAAATATAAGCAACTGTAAGAGAATATTATGAAAGATTTTATGCCCCAAACTGGGCCATCTGGTGAAATTGTATAAATTCATAGAAACATACAAACTACCAAAACTGAAACAAAAGAAATAGAAAATTTGAACAGACCCATAACCAGCAAAGAAATTGAGTCAGTAATCAAAAATCTCCCAACAACAAAAACTGTTGGCTGATAGCTCCCCAAGGGGAACTCTAACAGACATTTAAAGAAAAATTAATACCTATTCTACTCAAACTGTTCCAAAAAAGCAGAAATGGAATGAAAACTTCCAAACTTCTTCTATGAGGCCAGCACTACTTTGATTCCAAAACCAGACAAATCCCACCAAAAAGGAAAATCACAGAACAGCAACCCTGAACATGGATGCAAGTATTCTCAGTAAAATACTAATCTGATCCAACAGTATATTAAAAGGATTATTCACCATGACCAAGTGGGATTTATTCTTAGACTGCAATGGTGGTTTTATCCTACCACATCATATACCCCACTATTGAAAGGAAGAATAAAAATCATATGATCCTCTCAATAGATGCAGGAAAAGCCATTTGACAAAATAGAGCATCCTTCCTTGATGAAAACCCTCAATAATGTAAGGGTAGGGAGCACATACCTCAACATCATAAAGGCCATATACAAAGGATTCATAGCTAATATTATCCTTAAAGGGAGATATTTCCCCTACTGTCAGGAACAAGAGGATGTCCACTCTCACCATTACTACTATTTAACATATTACTGAAGTCCTAGACTCAGCAATTGGAAAACAAAAAGTTTGCATCCCAACCGGCAAAGAGTTAAGTCAAACTTTGACTATTTGCAGATGACGTGATACTCTACGTAGAAAATCCAAAGACTCCACAAAAAATAAGTGCTGGAACTGATTCAGGAATTCAGCAAAGTCGCAGGATATAAAATCAATGAACCGGAGTCAGTTGCATTTTTGTATACAAAGATGAAGTGGGGCAGCCCAGGTGGCTCAGCGGTTTAGCGCCGCCTTCAGCCCACGGAGTGATCCTGGAGACCCAGGGGGCTCCCTGCATGGAGGCTGCTTCTCCCTCTGCCTCTGCTTCTGCCTCTCTCTCTCTCTGTCTCTCATGAATAAATAAAATCTTTAAAAATAACAACAAAAAAAAGAATGAAGCAGAAAAAAGAAAAAGGACCTGCTTCCATTTACAGCTGCACCAAAAACTATAAGATAACTAGGAATACACCTAAGCAAGGAAGTAAAAGTTTTGTACACTGGGAATCTATGAAAGAAATTAAGATAGATACAAAAAGCCAGAAGCACATCCATACTCATGGATTGGAAGAACATATGTTAAAATGTCTAGGCTGCACAAAGCAATCTACACATTCAATGCAATTCCTATCAAAATAATACCAGAATTTTTCATGGAGATAAAACAAACTATCTGTATGGCATCATCACAAAGGCCCAAATAGCTAAAGAAATTCTGAAAAAGAAAAACTGGAGGCATCACAATTCCTCAATCTCAAGACGTATGATAAAGCTGTGATCATCCAGACAGTATATGATACTGGCACAAAAACAGATCCTTAGAACAGAATGGAGAAGCAGAAGTGTACCCTCAACTCTTTGTCAACTAATCTTCACAAAACAGGAATGAATATCTAATGGAAAAAAGACAATCTCTTTAACCAGTGGTGTTGGGAAAATTGGACAGCCACATGCAGAAGAATGACACTGAATTACTTTCTTACACCACACACAAAAATAAACTCAAAATGGATGAGGGACCTCAGTGTGAGATAGGAGTCCATCAAAATCCCAATGCAGGCAAAATGCAGGCAGCAACCTCTTGGACATTGGCCCCAGGAATTCTTGCTTAACATGTCTCCAGAGGCCAAGAGAAACAAAAACAATAATGAACTATTAGGACTTTATCAAGATAAAAAGCTTCTGCACAGCAAAGGAAGCAGTGACAAGGGACCCCTGGGTGGCTCAGTGGTTGGGCGTCTGCCTTTAGCTCAGGGCGTGATCCCGGCATCTGGGGATCGAGTCCCACATTTGGCTCTCAGCGAGGAGCCTGCTTCTCTCTCTGCCTGTGTCTCTGCCTCTTTCTCTCTCTTATGAATAAATAGGTAAATCTTAAAAAAAAAAAATAGTCTTAAAAAAAAAAAAAAGAAGCAGTGACAAAACTAAAAGACAGCCTTCAGAATGGGAGAAGATATTTGGGAATGACATCAGATAAAGAGCTAATATCCAAGATCTATAAAGAACTCATCAAACTCAACACCCAAAAACAAATACTCCAGTCAACAAATGAACACTTTTCCACAGAAGACATTTAGCTACAGAAGACATTTGACTAACATGAAAAAATGCTCTGCATCACTTGCCATAAGAGAAATACAAATCAAAACCACAATGAGATCCCACCTCACACCTGTCAGGATGGCTAAAATTACCAACTCAGGAAACAACAGGTGTTGGTAAGGATGTGGTGATTGGAGAACTCTCCTACAGGACTGCTGGGGATGTAAACTGATTGCAGCCCACTGTGGAAGACAGTAATGAGGTTCTTCAAAAAGTCAAAAATAGAATTACCCTAGCTTCAGCAATTATATTACTATGTTTTTACCCATAGGATATAAAAATATTGATTCAAAAAAAAATAAAAATAAAAATATTGATTCAAAGGGGAACATGCAAACAAAAACAAAAACAAAAACAAAGGGGAACATGAAGCCCGATGTTTACTGCAACAATATCAACAATAGGCAACCTATAGAAAGACCAAAGTTGATGAACTGAAGAACGGAGAAAGAGATGAGGCATGGGCACATATGCGCATGCACATGTACATACACACATTCTCACATACTAGAATATTGCTCAGCCATCAGAAAGGACGAAATCTTGCCATCTGACACAATGTAGATGGAACCAGAGTATTACACTAGAAAATTCAGTCAGAGAAAGAAAATTTAAGATAGAAAATCTCATTTTAGCAGGATTTCTTTATAAAAATAAATACCAGAATGAAATCTAAGTATGTTTCCAATGTGTCACTGACACCAATTAAGGATGTTGAGATATCAGTGAAATGTTGGTTTTGGCTCAGGTCATGATCTCAGCATCATGAGATCAAACCCCCAGCCCAGTGGGGAGTCTGCTTGAAATATTATCTTACTCTGCCTATCTCCCTCCACTTGCCTGTGCAGTCTCAAAACAAAAAAACAAAAAACAAAAAACAAAAAAATGAAGTGACAAGAGCCACTGGATGGCTGAGCCAGGAGTATGTGCCTTTGGTTCAGGGTGTGATCTCAGGGTCCTGGGATGCAGCCCTACATTAGACTTCCTGCACAGTCTACTTTTCCCTCTTTCTCTGCTCCTCCACCTGCTTGTGCTCTTTCTTGGTCAAATATATAAAATCTTTAAAAAAAAAAACAAAGTACATGGCTTTCCTTAACTGCTAGGGTGATATTACTGCTTACTGCTATTGTTATTTTTGAAAAGTCAGCATCAGGTGGGAAGTAAATAAAGGATGAGCCTTTATGAATAGCTTATGTATAACAACCACTGGTAATGGTATTTTTAGAATAGTTGAGAAAATATAAATTTAGGATGCCGACTTTGGGTGGCTCAGTGGTTAAGCATCTGCTTTTGGCTCAGAGCATGATCTTAGGGTCTGGGGATCGAGTCCCACATTAGGCTCCTCACTGGGAGCCTGCTTCTCCCTCTATGTATCTCCCTCCTCTCTATTTCTGTGTCTGTCTTGAATAGCATCTTTAAAAAAAAAGTGAAAATAACTTAAAAAAAAACAACACAAATTCACTGAATTCCCCCCTTCTTTTTTTAAGATTTATTTATTCATGAGAGACAGAGAGAGAGAGAGCCAGAGACACAGGCAGAGAAGCAGGCTCTTCGCAGGATGAGCCCAATGCAGGACCCAATCCTGGAACCCTGGGATCACACCCTCAGCCAAAGGCTGAGCCACCCAGGGATCCCAAATTTACCGAATCCTAAAGTGCAACGTAACAAGAGGTATTAGAAGTAGTGGTAAAGTGCAATGTGACAAGAGGTATTACAAGTAGTGGTGGTAAATATGTGTAAAGCAGTTAAGACAAATGTACCATCTTTCAAAATAGTGTCAATGAACTTTACTCATTGTCATGAACAGAAACATTATTAGTTGTGAATTTTTATCAGAAATAGAAGCTGAATAGTGGATAATACCATACCACATAGTACTTTAATAACTGTAAAGTAACACGGCAATTTTTAGTACAAATGAAAATTTTCCTGCAAGAGAAGAATTACCACGAATCACTATTAATTAGAGAATTTTATTTTATATATATATATTTTTTAATACATGATGATGTTTTTTTTTTTTTAATTTTTTTTTTAATTTTTTTAAATTTATGATAGTTACAGAGAGAGAGAGAGAGGCAGAGACACAGGCAGAGGGAGAAGCAGGCTCCATGCACCGGGAGCCCGATGTGGGATTCGATCCCGGGTCTCCAGGATCGCGCCCTGGGCCAAAGGCAGGCGCCAAACCGCTGCGCCACCCAGAGATCCCTAATTAGAGAATTTTAAATGGCTTTGGAAATTAACTTTCTGCTACTGATTTGATGTTTCTTATGCCAATCACACAAATGCTTAATGATGCATCTTTGTGTTTGGTTTCACATTAGAACTTGAATGAAGTAAATCAAAGTGGCTCATGAAAAACTGCACGACTATCCTAGTACTGTCCCTGCCTCACAGGGGAAGAATTTGTGATTGAAATTTAGTGAGACTGTTATAGGTAGAAGGTCTCAATTCTTTCACTGTATTAGGAGTATTTTCAGTTACATGGTGATTCCCAAATGGTAATATGTATATATAAAATCAGAAAATAAATACAGGGCACAAATGCTGTATTTATAAGATACTCCCTTGGAGAATTAATAAAAATTTTCAGAGTACACACTTGAGAATTGCAGACCCACCAATTGGTGTAGGGTAACAGTATGTTTAAAACTTCAGAAAGTAATTTTTGTATACAGATGATATATCACAAGACCACATTTATTTAATCTGATTATGTTATAGTAAGCTATCACTGTTTTGTGACCAACTAAAACTGGGGTAGGGAGTTATTATTATGTTTATAAGTAATAAAGTTATACCTGAAGATAATCTGATAAAGTGGAAAAATACAAAGAGGAAATAAGAGGGAGAAGACAACTAGGATGGTGGCAAAGATTACAGGTATGAAATGTTATACAAAGAAATAGGCCTACCCTGGCTAGGTACATTGGAATAATAGAGCTGAACATGAACAATTTATTGTACCTCTTGAGATATTTATATCGCTCTTACTCAAGTTTTAGAACAAATATATTAGATATCATGTTTATCACTTGACAGAACAGGGAAAGGTAAGAGGTATAATAATCTGCTCCTGTTAGCTTTGTTAAGTTCAGGAAGCAAAGTGAAGTGCATATAGGAAAAAGATGTTGGTACCAAGCTAGCTAAAACCATGTGAAACATAATAAAGAAGGAGGCCTCTTTCTACTGAAAGACTTACTAAAAGTTAGAGTAATCAAGTCCATGGAGTCCTGCAAAAGAGAGAAGAATACATATCAACAACGAAGAGAATATTATGAAACAGAAGTATAGTGAACAGATTTTCAACAAAGAAACAAGTATTTAATGGAAGATGAATAACTCTGTAATGGTACTGAACAAGTAGAATCCACTCAATCCAATTGAGTGAGACTTGATTTTAAGTGTCACATGTTCTATAAGTAACATTCTTACATGTCCACCAAAAAAGGATGATAGTTTAAACCAGGTTTTTAAGTTTCCCACACCTTAAGTTCTTTACTGTTTTTTTTTTTTTTTTATTTATGATAGTCTCACAGAGAGAGAGAGAGAGGCAGAGACACAGGCAGAGGGAGAAGCAGGCTCCATGCACCGGGAGCCCAACGTGGGATTCGATCCCGGGTCTACAGGATCGCGCCCTGGGCCAAAGGCAGGAGCCAAACCGCTGCACCACCCAGGGATCCCAAGTTCTTTACTGTTTACTGTTATGTTAAAAGAAGTTCAAATCAGATCCACAGTCTTCAAATACACAAATTGTGGTTTTATTTGTAACACATGGAATCAGATTAAGACAGACAACAGTCTGAACCAAGAATTATTTGTTTTGTTCTATTTTTCTCAGTGTTAAAAATAATTACATAACACAGTGTCTTTTTTTTATGTGAACCAAGGTGAGAAAAGGAGGTAAAAGAAGCCTTGAAGCACTGAAATAGTTTTAAAATATAAGAAAAAAGCATACAAGAAAAAAAAGGGAGAAAAAGAGATATGTTTGCCTTTGTTAAGTTTTATTTGTCCAGGTCCAGAATGAAATTGTTTGTTAAATCATTCAGTCTATTCTAGCCTTATTAATGCTGGTGAGAAAATTTTGGGAAGAGGCACATAGGGCACTCACTTACAAACTAAGCTCAAAACATTATGTTTCAGAGTTAGGCTATCAGGCTATCAAAACTCTGAAGTGACAAATTATAGATAGGAAACAAAGTTCAGGACTTAGGAAGGTCCAAGAGGCAGTGCATATAAAAACCCTTTTGTACCTATTGTCATAATATGTCCTGCTGAGGATAGGGCTGGTGTAGCAAAGGGGTTAAAGAAGGAAAAGAGGCTGTAATACCTGAATCATTCTGTCTCACGCTATTTGGGTTCACTTTTAAGACAGAACTATGGTCTACAGAACATGTCAGGAAAATATTTTCACTATCTCTTTCCTCTTCAAACTCTTCTTCTTCTTGGCCCTCCTCAGACTTATTTCCTGAATTCCGGGCCTTTTTTGACTGCAGCTCTTCTTGAACAAGATTCTTACTTTTCATACCCAGATCAACTTCCTGCTGTTGCCGCCGCCTTCGCTTTTCCAATGCACGGCCTCTTGTCCGACTTCCTTTATGCTCAGGCTTCTCCAGCTATAATGATATACAGGCAAGAAGAAAGTAGTTGTAGAACAGAGGTCTACACTGAATTCCTGGCCCTGTCTATGACTCTTATCCTCACCTCCAAAAGCGTACGAATCCGCTCCAGGTCTGGAGGCTGTCCAGCCTGCAGTAGCTGCCAGATCCTATGGTTTTCATCCAGAGTCACCTCAAGCAGATCCCCCTCCAACATGAGCTCCTCCAGTGGAACTCGGGTAGCCTCAGGCAGATCCAATACAGGGCCACTCAACTGTGACAAGAGTGAGGACAATACCTCCAGATCTGCAAAGTTTGGGGACAGTTGATTTAGACCTCATGGCTAGTCTTATCCCCCACATCTTGACAGAGCCAACAACCAAATCAGTCACGTTTGTGGTTTCTACTCAACAGCCTAGCCTTCAAGCCTAGACTGAAGTATCTTACCTGAGCCCTGCACACTGGCTATCTTTTCATGACTACTCGTACTGTCCACATTCGGCAGTAACCCTGGGACCTGCTAAGGAGAGTAAAACAGGTAGTGTCACAGGTAACAGAAAAACCAGGCCCTAATTATTCTGCACTAACTACGAACTATTGACTTTTACCTCCTGGAAAAGGAAGGTAACAGTAGCAGTCAGGGATCTGGATAGAATACAAAATGGGATACAGAACTTATATGAAGGGAGACCAAAATTACAGAGCTACAGCATAAATAGTACAGCATAAAGACACACATGTAAGGGCAAGGGCTGAGCTGGGCAGCTAACCTTAGGCATATCTCTGCCACTTCCTTCTCGCAGAGGAGCACAGGCAGGGGTTGAATGATAGGGCTCCTGCAGTCTGGTTTCAGCCTGCAGTTGGTGGCGAAGCTCAGCCAGCTGTCCCAACAGAGTAGTCACATCCTTAGAAGCTAGAGCTTGCCTGGCACGGCCTTGCCAGACAATGGCCCTCTCTGTGAGGCACTGCAGGGCCTCACCCTCAGGTAGCCGCACAGGCAATCTCTGCAGGGCTACCAGCAGTGCAAGGATGGTCTCCAGACGTGGGCGTCGTGAGCGCATGCAGAGTGGACACAAAAATTTGGTGTCCCACTCCCACCAGGCCAACAGTGGTGATGAGGTAGGAGATGGCCTTGAAGAGCTGAGGATGTGGGGTACTGACACACATTGCCCGTGGAACCAGTCCTGACAGAGGTCACACTGCAGAGTTCCAACCCCAGCTGGCACCTTCCCACAAACACAGATGGAGGTTGCAGAAGAAGCTGTGGTCGATGATGCCAATGGACTGGGCTTGGCAGAATTGGTGCGACGCAGCTGCAGGATACCCTCCTTCTCCTTCTGTTCCCCCTCCTTGAAGGCCACAATCTGGTATGCCCAGGACAGAGGGAGAAGAGGTTAAGAGAGCATTCCATTTTCTTCTCTGGTGTCTTTAACATCTCACTCAAAAGCAGGAAAACTTAGATTAACAGATGCAAGCAGTATGACCAGGTCAGATATTCCTACTGTCACCAGACTCTTCTCCCCATCAATGCCCAAAATCCTTACCACAGAGCCTGGGTCCCTCAGGTCTTGCGCAGATAGTCCCAGCAACTCTGTATCTGTACAAGATCTGTACAAGCGCAACTCCTTCTCTATCCACCGGCGACGCTTGCTGCTATCTGAGCCAGCATGTGCACATGGGCAGAGTACCTGAAGCAAGCACACAGTGGGAGCATGACTAGGATTTCCTTTCCCTATCCCTCACCAGATCTCTCGATTCCCCATGATCTCACAATATCCAGGGCAAGGCAGGGGAGGCTATCAATTACAGATTTGGACCTTACCTCCAGAAGGGTGTAGCATGAATTCTTCTTGAGAAACATCCTGGAGGCCTTCTCCCTCCATGAATGTGCTGTCAGTACCTGTAACTCAAGCTGTCTCAGCTCCTCCAAACTAACAGGTAGGTCCCGGCCTACAGCCACCAGGCATTCCAAGTCATCCAAGCAGGGGTAGTGATCGCCATTCTGGAGCAGAGATAGGAGAAAGTAAATTATGTCAATGACTATTATGTGCTGAAGAATATTGAGCTTCATGCTGCATAGTCATAAAGAAAATCACTTGACAATTTTTAAGAAAACAATAGGATATCAAATACTTTGTCCCAGAAGTCCTACTTACTGGCTCAGAAAAAATATCCCTTTCCACATCAATTATTCTGTTGGTTTCTCTAGCCCACTTCCTTTGGGATAATATGCTTAGGTTGACACCCATACCTGTGGTTTTCCTTCTCTTATTTTTTATCCTGATATCCTCACTCGCCACCTCTACTTACCAGTACAAGAAACTATTATTAAAAAACCTAAAGCAGGGATCCCTGGGTGGTGCAGCGGTTTGGCGCCTGCCTTTGGGCCAGGGTGCAATCCTGGAGACCCGGGATCGAATCCCACGTCGGGCTCCCGGTGCATGGAGCCTGCTTCTCCCTCTGCCTATGTCTCTGCCTCTCTCTCTCTGTGTGACTATCATAAATAAATTTTAAAAATAATTTAAAAAAAGCCTAAAACAGAATTTCTTCCAGCTACGTAGCTTCATTACAAAAAGTAGGGGGCAAATCCTTACTTGGATCTCATCCACATCAGCAATCCAAGCCTGTGCCTTAGCCAGAGCATCTTTGAGTGCTTGGATGTTAGGCAGGTGAACAGGGATATTTTCTGCCTCACGGATTATGGCTTCCAACGTAGCTGGTGGATGCTTCTGCCTAAAAACATTTGGAAAAAGGAATCCATCCTTAAATATATGCATATGCATTGTTTTTGTTCTAAGTTTCACTATTGAAAGCATAAGCAACAAAAAGTTCAAAGCAGTAACAACAGAGCAATAATCCCTCAAGTCTTTATAGTTTAACAGATGCCTAACTTGAAGTCTGGTGCCAGGATCACCCACTGACCATCCTTAGGATCACCCTCATACTCTGAGAACTGGAGTTAAGGTACATATGGGAAAAGGGTAGGCCCCACCTGGCCTCCAGGCAGAAATGGGCCTTTTCTTCCCAGCGCTCTGCAATGGTCAGCAGCTCCTGAAGCTCAGCCCGGGCCTTGTCCACACAAGGGCTAGAGGCTATCTTGGTACCTGTAACCAAGAGCCCCTGCATGATGACCAGAGAGCCTCTTTGAGCTGAAGGAGCCAGTGCTTTCTTCACATCATCTAGCCATCGCGCCTGCTCCACCTGCTGTTGGAGCTGATGGGCTTCAGGCACATCTACTCCCAGCTGCTGCCCCTTCTCCAATAAGGACCGCATGAGCCCTACACTGGGGCACAGTGAGGCCAGAGCTTCCCGGGCCTCAATTTGGTAGGCCTCCACCTGTTCCAGGACCTCCTGCAGAGATATAGGATAAAGGATAGACTCTTTAGCCACCTAGTTACACAACCACCTGCCCTTAATCTGTTTATGTTTTCTCTTAGGTGTTTACGCTTGTCTTCAATCATATAATAAGACACGATCTACTTAATATCAACAAAACTCCTTTATCTGCCATAATAACCCAACTTTTCCTTTAGTTATCTGAAATTTATCCTTTGAGGCCCACTTTAACACCATCTTATTCTTCTCGAAGGCTTCCTAAGACTCTAAATTATTAAAAAAACAACAACAACAACAAAAAACAACTCTATCTCCTTCACATTTTCCAGTGCCAAAAGCCAGATAGGTATGTAGCCCTGTGTTCAGTATTTTAAATTATTTTTGCATGGAAAGATACCCGCTTTAAGTATACAAGCTATAAGCTATAAGAATAATAATAATAAGCTATAAGCTATACTGTTATGAAGCTATATACTATGAATATTATGATACAAATAGTACTCAATGATACAAATAGTACTCAATTCTATAAATTGTAAGAAAGGTGTATTATAAGAAATTACTTAGAACAATTAGGTTCTCAAGCTTCCCTGCTACCTCAGATTTTGCTAGTATCTGTTTTTAATAAGAATTTCCTCTTCACCTTGACATCCTCTATTTGATGCATGGCACAAGGAAGGCTACTCATCTGTTCAAGAAGTACTCGTAGCTCAGTCAGTGTCAGTGGAGAAGTCTGAATCCTGTAGGAGTCAGGGAAAAAAGAATCACTTCACTGAACCTGCTAAAGCCATAGTACAAGCATTTTGACTAACCCAACATCCTTACTTTTCTTCCATGTTACAGCAATACTTTTGAAGGTCATTTTCAAAATTAGGGACTATAAACCAATAAGTTAAGACAAAACAAAACAAAACAAAACAAAACAAAACAAAACTTGGGGACATTTTGCATTTCAAAGTTTAAGAGAAATCTTAAGGTATCAACGTGAAATAATACAAGCTTCTGGAAAAAAATGCACACTTCCTAGATTACTATTAGATAAAATAATGAAATATATTTCTTTTGGGGAGAACAACAATGTGACATGACTACTGCAAAACTTGTTTTCTAAATTAATTAAGAGTTATAATAAAATCAAAATGGAGATGCCTGGATGCCTCAGTGGAGGTCTGCCTTCAGCTCAGGGCATAGTTCCAGAGTTTCAGGATCAAATCCCACATCAGGCTCCCTGAGAGGAGCCTGCTTCTCCCTCTCCCTATGGCTCTGCCTTCTGTGTCTCTCATGAATAAATAAAATCTTGAAAATCTAAAAAAATAATAAAATCAAAATGAAGTATAAGAAGGACATAAAATCAAATATTCAATAGTATCTAAGAATAGCAGCTTTCAGAGAGAGACTAAAAATAAAAGACTGTTCACAATTATAATAATAAAAGAATTTTAAAGAAAAACACACAAAAGAATTAAGAAATAAGGGGTTATTTGATGATGCAGAAGAGTGAAAATACAAACAGACACATTACTCCAGACAAAAGAGGAATAAGTAAGAGTTCATTTAAGAAATGTGATAGCGAGGATCCCTGGGTGGCTCAGCGATTGAGCACCTGCCTTTGGGCCAGGGCGCAATCCTGGAGTCCCAGCATCGAGTCCCGCATCGGGCTCCCTGCGTGGAGCCTGCTTCTCCCTCTGCCTGTGTCTCTGCCTCTCTCTCTCTGTGTCTCATGAATAAATAAATAAAATCTTAAAAAAAAAATGTGATAGCTCTAAGTAGTAAGTTCCTAGATGTACTTTTTGGGTGTAATTTTCCATAATCAAGAAGAATAGAAGACCAGAAGTTAGATTAATTAGAAAATGAGACAGATTAAGATCATCAATACTAAAACCCCAGTCACCTAACTAATGTCACCCGGTCAAGGTAGGAAAAATTTTGTTTCTTTCGAAGGACAGAAGGAAAAGACATTGCTTATGAAACGAGAATTCATTACTATTTGACTTTTAATTATCAACTTTTTTTTTTAAAGATTTTATTTATTTATTTATGAGAGAGATAGAGAGAGAGGCAGAGACATACAGGGAGAAGCAGGCTCCCTGTGAGGAGTTTGACACGGGACTCAATTCTAGGACATCAGGATCATGAAGTGAGCCAAAGGCAGATGCTCAACCACTGAGCCACCCAGGTGTCCCAACCTTTAATTTTTAAAAATATGCTCTGATTTTGAAAAAAACAGGACTTGAAGACATTACAATTAATCCTTCCACCTGTTTAACCTGAAATTTACAAAACATATGTTTTAAATATTCACGTAATTTGATTTTATTTTTAAAAATTTTATTTATTTATTCACGAGAGACAGAGAGAGGCAGAGACATAGGCAGAGGAAGAAGCAGCTCCATACAGGGAGCCTGATACAGAACTCCAGGATCAAAGGTAGATGCTCAACTGCTGAGCCACCCAGGTGTCCCTGTCATTCATTTAATTTTAGAAAAATAAACTTATTTAGTATTATATACATTTGACAACTAACAGGTAAATAAACTTTAACGTCTAAAGGTATATCTAGGGCAGCCCAGGTGGCTCAGCCGCCTTCAGCCCAGGGCCTGATCCTGGAGACCTGGGATCGAGTCCCACATCAGGCTCCTTGCATGAAGCTTGCTTCTCCTTCTGCCTGTATCTCTGCCTCTCTCTCTCTTTCTGTCTCCCTCTGTGTTCCTCATTAATAAATAAAATCTTTAAAAAAATAATAAAAATAATAAAGCTCGGGCAGCCCGGGTGGCTTGGCGGTTTGGCGCCTGCCTTTGGCCCAGGGCAAGATCCTGGAGACCCGGAATCAAGTCCCACATCGGGCTCCCAGCATGAGCCTGCTTCTCCCTCTGCCTGTGTCTCTGCCTGTGTCTCTGCCTATCTATCTGTGTGTGTCTCTCTCATGAATAAATAAATAAAATCTTTTTAAAAATAATAATAATAAAGCTATATCTATCTACACAGCATGTAATTAATTTTGTGGAAATGTGTGCCTCAATACTTGAATGAAATTTGCTAACAAGTAGGACTGAAATAGAATTCTACTACATCGGGATTTTTTTGTTTTTTGTTTTTAAGATTTTATTTATTCATGAGAGACAGAGAGAGAGGCAGAGACACAGGCAGAGGGAGAAGCAGGCTCCATGCAGGGAGCCCGACGCAGAACTTGATCCCGGGACTAGGATCATGCCCTGGGGCAAAGACAGGTGCCAAACCACTGAGCCACCCAGGGATTTCCTACATCTTCATTCTTATTATCACTGATGATTTAAGTATGCTTCTTCAACTAGGTTATATAAGTAGGTTCTGGATACTAGTATGTTCATACATATAAATTTTAATTTTACTACATAGATTATTTATTTATGTCCTATCAATATTTGTTGTCCATTTTCATATACTACCAGCTTTTTTTGCCCTCTCCTAAAATGTACCTTGCCTCTTGACCGCTGACCAGCCCCAGGACTTGGGAGACACAAGCCTCTGCTTCATGTATGCAGTTCCTCAATCGCTGTAGTAGCTCACTGTTAGGAAACCTCCTCTCACGAGCCTCAGACTCAAGTGCTCTTAGCTCTTCAAAGCCTGAAGATAGAGGTAAAGTTGCAAAAAGTATACAATATTAGGAAAAATATTGGAGGGAGGCTTGGAGTGCTGAAAAAAACAAACAGAGCTTCCCCATGGATCCTTCCATTTCTCATCACTTACTGCGCTTCCGGCCATCCTCCACTTCCAAGGCCACTCGTACTTTGTTGGCCCAAGTATCAAAGGATTCAGCCCGAATCTTTAGCTTATGCAGCATGGCAGGAAGCTCATCCAAGGTGTACCGATACCTGGAGGAAGGGGGCAAGGAAAAGCACATCTGGCCCAGCTCTGTAACCTCCACTGTATCCTCCAAGTAGACCCCATGGCTCACCGCAGATACTGTCGACTACTCGAGCACTTGCAGAGGTCATTGATGTGGGAAAGGCAGACAAGGCCATCTGGGCAGTCATAGCAGGCCAGGGCTGATAGGAAGCATGTTGTCTTGCACTTGATGCACTGACGCTCATCATCTGGAAGCAGCTCAAAAGCCTCTCGTTCAGCCTCCGTGATGCCCTGGGGGTGTTCAACCCACATATACTGTAAAGATTAGGAGCAGGGTTGTGAACACCCCACCTCAGCCAACACTGAGCCCTGCTGTTGGCTTAACCTTGTAAGGGTAGCTGTAGAGAAATCGGAAGAAAAAAATATAAACACATACAGTTTCTGTCTTTCCACTTCAAAATGTATGAGTCAGAGATGAGGCACAGAATGACTACTCAATTTTTATCTGTCTCCCTTCCACACATCTGTTATTTTTTTTTTTTTCACACATCTGTTTTGAATCCCTAATTTGTACTGCCCACCACCCACCTTCTCCAAAAGAGCTTTTCGTAAACGTCGCTCCTCTTGCACCATAATGAACATCTCCTTGTGCACAGCCACAGCCAAATTTAGGTCCAACTTCTCTGGAAATGCAGCCATCTTGCAGATGAGCTCTTCATGGGAAAAAACACAGTAGCGCCGGAGCCGGCGGTAGTGTTCAATGCACTGGCGTCCAGCAGGTAGCTGTAAGTAGTTCAAGACTGTGTATGGCCATCTGCAGCCCACAGTTTTTAGCTTCTCCAAAATGACCATATTCTGTCCACATTCTTTATCCCTTTCTATCTATAAGCCTACCACACTCCAGACTCACCCAGTCAGCAGTGCAAAAGTTGACAGCCTCAGCAAAGTTGTAGCCTTGATTAAAGCCACTGTGGTAAGCACGAGGAAATGTGATGACAAATTCTCCTGCACACTGGTTTGTGCGGACAACCTGAAAAGAAAAGAGAAGGGAGTGCAAATCAGGAGTTATGATACCATATGGATTCAAGAATGTCTTTGAATTTCGCTACAGATATGGGAAACCAGTGGAGAAAGACATAGGATCTATCTTCACCAAAGAACATGAGAACATGAAGTTTAAACGTGATGTGGGACATCTGGGTGGTTTAGCTGGTTGAGCATCTAACTCTTGATATCAGCTCCGGTGTAGATGTAAGTTATGAATTCTAGCCTTTAATTGCCTCTAAGATGTGCATGAAGGCCACTTAAAAAAACTATATGCAAAGAAAGGGAGAGAGAAAAATAATGTGTAATTCAAGAAGGAAATGGGGGGGGGGGGGAATGGAAATTGTCCATAAACATATGATAAAGATTCCTAAGTTCTTCAATAAATAAAGAAGTAAAGCTTAAAAAAGTCAGGTTACGGGGCAGCCCGGGTGGCTCAGCAGTTTAGCACTGCCTTCAGCCCAGGGCATGATTCTGAAGACCCGGGATCGAGTCCCACGTCTGGCTCCCTGCATGGAGCCTGCTTCTCCCTCTGCCTGTGCCTCTGCTTCTCTCCCTCTCTCTCTCATGAATAAATAAATAAAATATTAAAAAAAAATCAGGTTATGAAGTCAACAGAAATGATGGAAGGGGAGTTCCAAAATCGCATTCCTCTACTAAAACAATGATTAAGGAAGCAAAAAGTATCAAAATATTTTTTTTTTATTTTTTAAGTATCAAAGTATTTTAAAAACTCTGTAGGAAATCACAAACTACAAAATTAGGGTATATTTAACAGTAACAAACAAAACAAAAAAACTTCTAAACTTTGATGAAAACACTCTGTGATGGTGTATCTTTCTGCCTACAATCCCTTTATCCAGTATCACCAGTGGTTACTGAAAAGACTAGTTATTAAGATCCTGGTGCAACTTGCTAATGCCATGGAATACAGCTGGATCCTGTTTTCAAATAACTGAAGTGATCTGTTTTGAATCTCCCGAAAAAACTGGCTCAAGGACCTGCTTTTATTTCAACTGCCTCAGAGTTTATATACAACAGAAGTGAATTCCAAAGCTCTGCTGGCTAAAAATACATAAACAAAAGTGGATTACCCACAACCACCCGTGGCAAAAAAGACATACAAAAAAGAAAATCTAAGAAAATGGCTGCAACAGAAAAGGCAGAGGATGGAATTATTTGGAAGGCTAAGTGTTCTGAAAAACTGCCATCTTTTTTTGAGAATTTATTAGTGCTAGGAAAAACTTAAGACCTTTACCTCCATACCTTATTGACTTTCGGGGTCCACACAAGCAGAAACTGAAGCTAAAGCAGTTTTAATCAGCTTTACAAAGCAGTGAAAGCAGGCCAAAACAAAGCCAATCCAGAAAGAGTAGGAAGCTTTTTTTTTTTTTTGTACTTTTTGGTTTAAGGAAAGCTCCACAGTAACAGAACAAAAGAAGAACTATACACTTAACAAGACTACTTGAAATCAAGAAAAGCTGCAGACTGGGATCCCTGGGTGGCGTAGCGGTTTGGCGCCTGCCTTTGGCCCAGGGCGCGATCCTGGAGACCCGGGATCGAATCCCACGTCGGGCTCCCAGTGCATGAAGCCTGCCTCTCTCTCTGCCTGTGTCTCTGCCTCTCTCTCTCTCTCTCTGTGAGACTATCATAAATAAATAAAAATTTAAAAAAAAAAAAAAAAGGAAAAGCTGCATGGTATCATTAATCACTAGGGAAATGCACATTGTATAGCACTTCTCACCACTATGACATCCATAATAATTTTTTAAAAACAAGAAAATAAAAACGTTACCAAGGGAATTAAAAGAGGGAAACATTTGGTGGAATGCTGGCATTGTGGAAAACACTATTGAAGTGCCACATAGTATTCAAAAATAATGGTTGAACACGTCCCAAATTTTAGAAAAGAATTTATACATTCAAGGAAGATAAAATCAAGTATAATCAAACTGTCAAAAGGTGAAAAAAAAGAAGGAATCTTGAGGGCCCTAACACAGAAACAGTTTATCATATATAACAGATAGTAAGATTGCTAGATTTCTCAGAAATCATGGATGACAGAGAGAATGGGAAAATAAACTAAAGGGATGAGAGAAAAAAAAGAAAAAATTAAAACATTTCTAGATCATCAAATGAGTATGTCTGTCTCCAGTACACATGTTCGTCCTATAAGAACTATTTGACGTGAAAGGACATTCCAGTACTCTACCCAGGGACCTCTATGCCAAATAGGAAAACCAGTATTGAATTTTTTGTTTAGGACACCTATTTTCTTCACAACTGAAAAGTACACACAACAATAAACATAAAACTATCTTTGTTAAATAATACATAAAGATGTACTTTGTAATAACAATACAAAGGAAGAGAGATACAGCTACATAAGAACAAAAGTTTTTTTTTTAACTTGCTTTTGAAACTTGGTATTAGGGATCCCTGGGTGGCGCAGCGGTTTAGCGCCTGCCTTTGGCCCAGGGCGCGATCCTGGAGACCCGGGATCGAATCCCACATCGGGCTCCTGGTGCATGGAGCCTGCTTCTCCCTCTGCCTGTGTCTCTGCCTCTCTCTCTCTCTCTATCACAAATTAAAAACAAATAAATAAATAAAACTTAAAAAAAAAAAAAAAAAAGAAACTTGGTATTAATTCAAATTACAGATATAAATTAAAACAATAACTGTAATCATCAAAGTAACATGAAAATAACTTAAACAGTGAAGAAAAGTATGAAACCAGTACACTGGAATAAACCAAAAATCAACAGAGAAGAAAGTAAGAGAAGAATTGAGGATCAAAAAACATATGACATAGAGAAAACAAACTACAAATTGGGAGAAATAAGTCCTTTCCTATTGCTGATTACAAATAATTTTAAAGTCAAACTGTTAGAAATAAATACTAGTGGAATGAAGAGAAAACATGGTGCAACTCTAAACTGTGTATAAGAAACTCCCCCAGATGTAATGACACAGAGCCTGAGAGTGAAACAACAGAAAACTTTATTCCATGCATGATGGAGAGCAACAGAGAGCAAGTAACTTTTTAATAAACAGGACACAGACTTGAGTAAAAAAATGAGATGAAGATTATATATCGATAAAGAGGTCAATTCGGCTACATGAAATACATCAGCAAAAAGGAACAGAGAATGAGTAAAACCAAAACCTACTTCTTTGAAATAATTAACGGCAATGACAAACCTTTAGGTACAGCAATATAAAACAGAAGACTCAAATTATAAATGAAAGTGGAGATGTTAAGTACCAAATTCAGAGGAAAAAAAAAATCAGAGAAAAAAAGAGAAACAAGACAATACTATAAACTGTGAACTAGAAAAATAACCTAGGTAAATATACAAATTTTAGTCTTATTTAGGACCTAAGTAAGTATGAAAGTGTATGCTGAATATATATGAGAAAGAAAAAAACAGTAAGCCAAGAATCATGAAGTAGGCTGTGTAAATTTGTTATACATCAATATACATGTATTTTTGGAAGATTTTATTTACTTATTCATGAGAGACACAGAGACTGGCAGAGAGAGAGGCAGAGACAGGAGAAACAGGCTCCCTGCAAGCAGGCCCATATGGGACTCAATCCTGGGACTCCAGGATCATGCCCTGAGCTGAAGGTAGATGTTCAACTGCTAAGCCACCAGGGATCCCAATATTTATATTTTTTAATGGAACACCAGTGATGTTGAGAAAGAAAGAAAAAAATGCAAATGAGAATTTGTAAAATGTGAGTAAAGCAAAGGAAGCCTTGGAAATGCCAAAATCATTTTATGAGAACAGAAAAACTGAAATGGACAAGAGTCATAAAAAATTGTGTAGATGTTAATCTGGATCTTATAAAAGTACATATGAGAAAATTACAAAGTAGTGCAAAGACAGTGTACTACTTTATCTTCTATAAATTGGTGCTTGCTTCCTATTATTAGCAAAACTGTTGATTAAATCAATCTTGTAAATTTCCAAATCTGGTACCACTCTTCAATCCAAATTTAAGCTTCTAAAATTAGAATCTATACCCACTGACATTAACAACAACAACAACAACAAAACAATCCTAGACTAGGAGGAACATTAAAGTTTAAAACCCAGCTTTCAACTTTCATGTTATTTAAATAACCATATGATCTCTCTTCTCTTCCTCTTAAGGATACATTTAGTTGTCTACAAAGGATAGCATATGACAGCAGTACAGAAAAATAAATAGACATATAAGGGTAGACCTAGTTTCCAAATCAAAATGCATGTAAGTTTATTTCCTCCAAAACTAAGTGCTTCCTCATTTCCTTCCCACCCTAGCTAGCACAGGCATTAAATCTGTTTTGTCCTTTGTTTCCAGGTACTCACCGGTACACCATGGGACATGAGGGTGTTGGGATTCATGAGGGTGACAAGCTGATGGAGCAGGTCAGGCTGACTATCAAATAGCTCAGGTGTTAGCCTCTTCATCACCTCCTCCAACTGCTCTGCTGCCAATGAGGGTACCCCATACCAGGTTTTTGGCTCACCCCTGCTTAGGTAAAGAATAAATATATAAAGTTTGCACATATCCTTGCACAGAAGAAGTGTTAATATCCCAGCCATTTGGGCCCCACTCACCAGTGAAGATAATTAATAGAGTAACTCCAGTGATCCTCAATATGCCAACAAAATGCTGAGAATACCATGCCCACATAGAGCCAGGGAACCTTCATGCCTGAGATGTCTGCATTGATGTGGCACAGAACAGACTGATCCAGCACTGGCATTACATTCAGATTCCAACCACTGGTTGCATATTCCTGTTAGGTCCAGATTTACCAGATTAAGTAGCAAGTAGGATGGGGTAAATTTAAAAACAAATTAAGCTAGACACATAAGACAAAATGTTCTAAGGGGATGGTATTTGCTTTCATTTAGGAGTAAAGACTTAAGAGATGCCTAGGGTGGCTCAGTGGCTGAGCATCTGCCTTGGCTCAGGTCATGATCCTGTGGTCCTGGGATCAAGTCCTGCATCAGGATCCCTGCAGGGAGCCTGCTTCTCCCTCTTTCTGTATCTGTGTCTCTCATGAAAAAATAAATAAAAATCTTTAAAAAAAGAAAATGGTTATGGTACTTCAGAAAGTATGTGTGTTTATGAATGCAATTATTTCTTTTGGGGAGAGGGAGAGCACCGTAACTCAAACTGTTTATATATAATCCAGATTAAGATTCATCTATCCTGAAAGTAACAAACACTCTTCATAGGTTTTCTGTGAAGTCACTTTATCTATCTTGAGTTAATTGCTATGCACTAGGTTTAGCAATCCTTAATTTACATCTTCTAAATATCATAACCACATTTTTCTCTTATGTGTCCCTGTATTATGATCCAAAGAAAACAAAAAATGTTATGCTCCAAATTTTGCCCATACCTTAGCTATACTATTTTCCATAGGATATTTCAGACTGTCCATCACTTCCAAAGTACTCAACTTATTTATTATACTACTTATACTACCTCATCTCTTTTCTCTTGTGGTTTTCTGAACCTTATTAATGCACTTATTGGAAGTATCAACAATCACTGGTGATAAAAAGACATCTCTGAATGTCAAAGTAGGAAACTCTAAAGGCCCATCTTTATACAAATATCTCTTCAAGAGAGTAGCAAAAATTGTAAGATTCATCTTTATGAGAACTCAGAATATTCAAAGATCTACTGCAACCAAAAGACAACTCAATCATGAAAAAATAATTAAACAGAGTAAAGCTCCATGATTTTTTAACTTACCCTCGTGCATCCCCCACCCATGGCTGTGATAATCTTGAAGACAGCAGCCAATAGGGTCATGTGGGTTCCTTACTCCAGAAGGAACATAATGTATCTTGTTCTCAAAAGGTTTTGACCAGTCAGGAGCACAGCAAAGAGCTAATGCAAAAGGCTTATCTTTACTCTGCCTAACTCAGAACTATCTCAGAGTTCAAACATAGGTATGAAGGGGCAACCAAATGGCTCAGAAGTTGAGTGTTTGCCTTCAGCTCAAGTCGTGATCCCAAGGTCTGGGATTGAGTCCTGCATCGGGGTCCCCATGTGGAGCCTGCTTCTTCCTCTGCCTGTGTCTTTGCTTCTCTCTCTCATGAATAAATAAAATCTTTAAAAAAAAAAGTACAAAGAATGTTTTTTTGAAAATACTAATAGACAAGTTAACCAACAATCCTCCTTAGAGCAAAAGATAGAAGGTGCATAAAAAACAGACATGAAAAAAGCCTGTGTGAAAAAGCTGAGACTGAGATGCTTTAGGGATTAAGAGACTTTAAAAGCTTCCATGTATTCCAAAGCACCTAAAAGGTTAAGGTACCAACGCTAGGGAACAACGTCAGAGAAGGTACCTAGATTTTCATCTCTGCCTAATCGTCAAGCTCTATGTAAAGAGAGAATAAAGAGTTAAAGGAAAAGTTGTAAATGGCCTAAGTACTAAAAAGCTATACACAGAGCCAATGTGGAAAGAATGGAAAAATATTCAATGTGATAAAAAATATTATTGGTGCAAAAAGTTTTGAAAAGTCACTTTAAACAAATACTACTCTAAGAAGCAGCAATGGATGAGGAATTAGGAATTTCAACACAAAGCTATGACATTTCCCACCAATATTATAATTTTAGCAGTAAAACTGAAAAGGGTGAAAAACCTCTAAAGATAAAAATACTGAAAATACTTTTAGCCTTAGCTCATCCACTGCAAGAGGAGGAATCTAAACAAACATCCCTGAATTCTTATCATTATAGGGGTCTGGGTCAGAATTCATAATTACTCGAAAATGCCAAGCTAAAAATTTATTAGTCATGTAGTGTCCTTAGGCATTTATTAAAACCACAGAACTATATTTTAGTGGGACATATTTTTAATTTTTTTAAATTTTTTAAAATTAATTTATTCATGAGACACAGAGAGAGAGAGGCAGAGGGAGAAGCAGACTCCCTGCTGAGCTGCCCAAGTGGGACATATTTTTAATCTGTCTTATAAGAACTTAAATATATGTTATATACATAATATATACTTGTATAAATATGATACATACATAAGTCACGGAAACGAGCTCATAATAAAAGGCACATCATACGACGTCTGAGTGAAATGAGATAACATCAAATTACAGAAAAAGAACTTGGTAAGATTACATAGATAGTATTAATTGACAAATACAGACTATAAAGTCAATACATTAAAAAAAGTAAAAAATTTCTATGGCAGCCGGGTGGCTCAGTAGTTTAGTGCCGCCTTCAGCCCAGGGCCTGACCATGGTGACCCCGGATCGAGTCCCACATCAGGCTCCTTGCATGGAGCCTGCCTCTCCCTCTGCCTGTGTCTCTGCAACTCTCTCTCTCTCTGTGTCTCTCATGAATGAATAAATAAAATCTTTAAAAAAAATAAAAAAATAAAAAAAATTTCTAAAAGAAGCATCAGCTCCTAATACTAACTAGGAAAATCTGAGAAATAATCACATTCTAAAAATAGAAAATATAATGTTGAAATCCACAATTCAGGGGCAACTGGGTGGCTCAGTCAGTTAAGCGTCTGCCTTCAGCTCAGGTCATGATCCCAGGGTCCTGGGACACAATGCCACATCACAGGCTCCCTGCTCAGTGGGGAGTCTGCTTCTCCCTCTCCTTCTGAAGCTCCCCCTGCTCATGCTTTTTCCTAAATAAAATCGAAAGAAAGAAAGAAAGAAAGAAAGAAAGAAAGAAAGAAAGAAAGAAGAAAAGAAAGAGAAAGAGAAAGAAAGAAAGAAAGAGAAAGAAAGAGAGAGAGAGAGAAAGAGAGAGAGAGAGAGAGAGAGAGAGGGAGGGAGGGAGGGAGGGAGGGAAGGAAGGAAGGAAGGAAGGAAGGAAGGAAAGAAAGAAAGAAAGAAAGAAAGAAAGAAAGAAAGAAAGAAAGAGAGAGAGAGAGAGAGAGAGAGAGAGAGAGAAAGAAAGAAAGAAGAAAGAAAGAAAGAAAGAAAGAAAGAAAGAAAGAAAGAAAGAAAGAAAGAAAGAAAGAGAGAGAAAGAAATCCACAATTTAAGAGTAGTTACATAAAAATTAGCTACTGTGGGAGTGCCTGCGTGGCTCAGTCAGTTAAATGTGATTCCTTGAGGTCACTTGCTCTCTGCCCCTCCCCCTCCTCATGCTCTCTTCTGCAGACTCTCTTTCCCTCGAGTAAATAATATTAAAAAGAATTAGCTACTCCAAAAAAAAAAATAAAAAAAAAAAAGAAAAGAATTAGCTACTCCAAAAACGGATTCATTTTAAAATTATTTAAAGCAAGTTACCAGAAGGCTATAGGAAGAAAAAAAAATATGTGTGAAAGCATGTAAAGAAGCATAAAGTTAGGGCAGCCTGGGTGGCTCAGCGGTTTAGCGCCGCCTTCAGTCCAGGTGTGATCCTGGAGACCTGGGATCAAGGCCCATGTCAAGCTTCCTGTATGGAGCCTACTTCTCCCTCTGCCTGTGTCTCTGCCTCTCTCTCTCTCATGAATTAAAAATAAATAAATAAAACAGTTTAAAAAATAAAAAAAAAGAATCATAAAGTTAGGGGATCAAAAAAAAAGAATCATAAAGTTAAAATAAGATGATGAAAAAAAGAAGATTCAGCCTATAAAATTTTATGATAGAAACACTGGAGAAGACATTATGGCAGTAGTGCTGATAGCTAGAATTGATGAAAGGTGAAATCTCAGGTTTGAGAAACACCATGAATTCCTGGGATTTTAAACTAAAAAGTCCCATCTTCTGCAATGAGGAAAACTGCAGTAAGCCAAAACAAACATACTTACAGCAGCCAGAGAAGAAAAATAAATGAAACTACTTATAAATCAATGTTAAGATTCATAGTCGATGTCTCAAAAAGTCAGCAATCCAAAAATATTTTAATGCATTGTGAAGAAAGTAACTCCTACACCAGATCTGCACCAAGAGAAATAACTTTTTTTTTTTTTTTTTAAGATTTTATTTATTCATTCATGAAAGACAGAGAGGAAAGAGAGAGGCAGAGACACAGGCAGAGGGAGAAGCAGGTTCCATGCAGGGAGCCTGATGTGGGACTCAATCCTGGGACTCCAGGATCATGCCCCTGGGCCAAAGGCTGGCGCTAAACCACTGAGCCACCCAGGGATTCCCGAGAAATAACTTTTTAAGAATGAAGCAACGAAGTATTTCTTTGACAAAAAAAATTGACAAATGCTTCTTATAAAATTACAAGAACTTATTTCAGACAAAAAGGAAAGCAAACTTTGAAAAAAAAATCTGAGTTTCAAAAGAAACTGTACACCAAAATGAAAAAGTATACACGTGTATAGGTGTATGTTAAACTTGATAATATAAAATAATCAAAATCTATCAATTTTACAGAGCCAAAAAAACTTCAGCAAAAAACCCAAATAAAAATTTTACAAATGTTAGAAGGAAAGTAAACAGAATAGTGGTAATTTTATATCACTTTCATGGGGCAAAATTCCAATAAATTTAACATTAAGTTCCATTTAAAATAAACTATTAAGCAAAACATATACACATATGCACACGGATACATTCCTATGTTCACAATTCACAAAAAAACATCAAAAATACAGTAAGAAGAAAAAAAAATAGAGTAAGAAAATTAGTCAAGAAAAAATGAAAACCTAAAAGGTACAAATACCAAGTTCTAAGGCAGTAAAGATGGCTACAAAATATCAATAATAAAATAGAAAACTGCAGTAAACAGATAAAAACTCTTCATGTACACTTTAAAAAGTTTATATAAGTTATAAGTTATCAGAAACATGCATAAAGTCTCAGCAAACTAGGCCACAAAAAAGATATATACCAAGTAAAAACTCAATCTAGAATCCAAGATAAACTAACGATGTAAGGGATTCAGTGCCAGAAAAGACACCATGGTCCATTGACCTGATTTATAAAAATCACAAAATTAGTAACAGTACAAACAAATTAGTAACAGTACAAGCCCATCCTGGAAACAACACTGTGTTATGAAAACACTGCAAGTATTTACATATCTATACATATATACGCAGTTACACATGTAAGCAAAACACATGCACTATAAGTACCTGGGGGCTTTTAACAGTTTGTAGACAACATAAATTGTAGTGATGATATAATCTCAGTGGAATATTTTACAACAGTAAAAAACCAGATAAGTTCAATCTTTAAGCAATAATGTTGCTTCTAACAGTAACTTCAAAAAGCAAGTGAGAAGTACAGACAACATAACATTTACAAAGCTCAAAAATTGGGTTAAAATGCTTTTTAACAAATACACTCATATATAAACACTAAAATATTAGAAGAAAAGCATAACAAAATATTTATCTGTCTCCTTTTATGGCTACTGAAGTAAGGCAAGGAGCTGTGACCGGTGGAGAAGCATGGAAGGAGATGTAATTACACTATAAAACATCATTTATTAGGTTCAAATGTGGGTTCAAGGACATTATTTAATATCATGTTTAAATAAGTTATAAAGAAACTACATATACTCTGTTATTTAGTATCATGATCAAATCATTTCCAATTTCAAAAAAGTCATTCAAAGAACACCAAGATGTCAATAAAGGAAATTTTCCTTGTTCCTTAGTTAATAGTATAATACATTTACATAAGAATCTCATCTATTTTAAAACCAGTCTGTTCAAGTGCTCCTATATATGTATGTGTGTCTGTGTGTATTCTCATACATAAATATATTAAGTCAACATTAAGTACCTAAGAGCTAACCAAGTCTTCCTGAAAATTTCTTCCTTCTTAAATCGATGCTTTTGCTATCTGGATCAACTGCTCTATAAGGCTCTACATGTAGGTCAAGGTACATATACATTTTGACTCTGGGCAATTTGGTGAAGCAATAATCAGAAAAGGAGTAACTACTGAATAATATATGAGCTGCATTTTTTTAACTTACCAAGTTTTGCTTCACCCATATTGTTTGGTTGTCCAGAAAAGATTTCTAAAGTAATCAAATTTTCAGACATATAAATTGGCCTGATTATACATAAGATCACGTTGGATAAAACTAGTAGTTTCTGTATTGCTCCATCTGTTCCACATGATGAACAAATAAAAAAAGTCATTGAGGGGATTTCCTATTGTTTTCTTTCAAATTTATTCATAAAAAAGAATAAATTAGTCATAGCATTTGTCTTCTCTACTATGCAGATAACCAAAGATGTTAAACTTTACTTTCAGGGAAATAGTTAAGGGCCCCCTATGGCTCCTAATTGATAAACCCAAGGTTTCATACTATTCCTTGTGCAATTCTGCCATCACAAATTCAGAATGAAATAGTAATAATAATGGCAGTTATTCAAGTTCTGGATTACCGGCAGATGGACTAACACCAGTAACCCGATCTCTCTATTCCTATCATGTGAAAATAGCATGATGCAGCAGGACTCATGAGAACTGACAGTTTCACGAGCTAAACGGACTTTCCCTCTCTGTGCTGTTAATATGTGTTACAAATCACATTACCTCTTCCTCAGGGGACAGGATCCCTTGGCTACTGCTGACAGGAAACCCACTGCCAAATTCTTTGGAATGAATGTCTGCTCCATACTCAACTGTCACATCCTCCTCAATGCTGCTCACCAGTCTCCAGAATTCCTTCTCCACAAGTTCTGTAGGCACCATCTATTACAAAAGATGTAAAAGATGACACATTATTTCCCACGTCTCTATGACCCGTAAGATTATCTGACACTGATCCCTATTTCCCCACTCAACAATCACATACATGCACAGGCATGCTGAAGTAGTCAGCCTTGAAGGAATCAGCCATTTCACCAAAGCTCTGCAAAGTATACTCCTGGGTAGCCTGCTCAAAGCCAAAAGCTTCAGGGGGCCTCTTACACTCCTAAAAAACAAAGTATTCACATTATATGTATTATATACTTTCCTGTCTAAGTTTGTACAATCTTAAACTACTATGTCCAACCATTGTTAATACCTCAATCAAAACCATACAGAAGTATTAAGTTAGAAAATGGCAGACAGTAATACCTATTTCCCTTAAAACAAGGAGGCTAGATTTCTTTAAATTACCAAGACCCAAATTTAAAATATTTGTATTGGGCAGCCCTGGTGGCTCAGCAGTTTAGCACCACCTTCAGCCCGGGGTGTGATCCTGGAGACCCAGGATCTAGTCCCACATCAGGCTCCCTGCATGGACCCTGCTTCTCCCTCTGCCTGTGTCTCTGCCTCTCAGTCTCTCTCGTTAATAAATGAATAAAATATTTTTTAAAAATTGTTTAAAAATATCATAATAAATAAATAAAATATTTGTATTCAACAAGCATACCGCCATGATACACTTTGGGCATCTCCAGACCCCTCTAGGGATTTCAGGAAGAGGCGGTATTAGGCAGAAGATGTGGTAGGTATCATCACAGCCATCACACAGAAGTAGTTTATCATCTTCATCCCCTCGGGAGCATATTCGACAAACATACAAGTCAATCTATTAGGAAAAATAAAATAAAATAAAAATTATCAGCTGCCTACCCAGGATACCTTACCAAGACAACATCTATTTTGAATAGCTATCACCAATCAACAACTATTTAATGCTGTATTCATGAGTTCACTATTTGGTGGAATATATGACAACACAAAAACAATTATGAGATAATATAACACATCAAGAAATGAACCATGATTAAGGTGCTTAGAGAACAGTCAACTAGATTTTTTTTTTTTTTTTTTTTTTAGATTTTTTATGTAAGATTTGACAGTTCAAACCAAGTCATGAGGTACAAACTGGTTATAGATCACTGAGAAAACTACATATTGTTTATAATAACACATACTCAACTCAGGTTGAACAGCCCACCTGAAAAAAATATCCAGTAACATCTGATAATCTGACGTAAAGTTCAACAAGTGTCCATTTTCACTCTAAAATGTGTCTTTAGGGCAGCCCCAGTGACGCAGCGGTTTAGTGCCGCCTGCAGCCCGGGGTGTGATCCTGGAGACCTGGGATCGAGCAAGCGCCAGGCTCCCTACATGGAGCCTGCTTCTCCCTCTGCCTGTGTCTCTGCCTCTCTCTCTCTCTCTGTGTCTCTATGAATAAATAAATAAAATCTTAAAAAAAAAAAAAGTTTCATGCCAAAAAATGCTTCTAAAAAAAAAATGTCTTTAATTAACATAATAAATTGGTCACCAAAGCATTATGCCATAAGAATAAAACACTAGGGGGTTAAGGTCAAACAAACAACTTGGATACTTAGGTAACACTGAAATAATCTAGTATTACTGGTTTATTTCTTGTTTTTTTTTTGTTTTGTTTTGTTTTGTTTTTTTTAGTATTACCAGTTTAAAAAGAAAACACACCAAGACATTTTTTTAGCAGGATGAATATTAGAAAAACCAGTTAATGGGAGAACAGGCTATATTAGAAAATGAAGAACTAAAACTATCACTAAAAAAAGGTAACAGAGTAGCAGAAAATATATGATGTCTATATGGAGCTAGAGAAAGATACATAGATATAATTTTTCATCTTGATATATGACACATGCACATATGAAATATAAACATATATATAAATGTATCTACATGTATATAGGCATGTGTGGCAATGACCTTTAGTCACAGCATTTTCAAACCTTTCACATATATAATAGAAATTCCTATATACCTTTCCTAATAGCATGTACTTTAACAATAGTATTATTCAATAAATCCGCAAACTGGAAACTACCAAAAATTCCATAAAAAATAAAAGAGACTAAGAAAGGCATAGTGAAGCTGTATTTTTAAGAACTGTACTTAACAAAACAAAATACAATGAAAACTTAAGACAATATGAATGACTCTCTGTGTGTAACAATGAATTGAACAAGGAAGCCAAAACAAGATTATATATATTAATACTACTTATTTTAAAAGTACAGAAATAGGGGATCCCTGGGTGGCACAGCGGTTTGGCGCCTGCCTTTGGCCCAGGGCGCGATCCTGGAGATCCGGGATCGAATCCCACATCAGGCTCCCGGTGCATGGAGCCTGCTTCTCCCTCTGCCTGTGTCTCTGCCTCTCTCTCTCACTGTGTGCCTATCATGAATAAATAAAAATTTAAAAAAATAAATAAATAAAATAAAATAAAAGTACAGAAATAGGGCAGCCCCAGTGGCTTAGCGGTTTAGCACCGCCTTTAGCCCAGGGCATGATCCTGGAGACCCAGGATCAAGTCCCATGTCGGGCTCCCTGCATGGAGCCTGCTTCTCCCTCTGCCTGTGTCTCTGCCTCTCTCTTTCTAGCTCTCATGAATAAATAAAAAAAAAATCTTAACAACATGGGCAGCCCTGGTGGCTCAGCAGGTTTAACGCCACCTCCAGCCCAGGGCGTGATCCCGGAGACCCGGGATTGAGTCCCACATCAGGCTCCCTGCATGGAGCCTGCTTCTCCCTCTGCCTGTGTCTCTGCCTCTCTCTCTCTCTGTGTGTCTCTATGAACAAATAAATAAAATGTTTAAAAAAAAATCTTAACAACAACAAAAAAAGTACAGAAATAAGCAAAGCAATTTTTTGGGAAAAATAATATTTGTGTATGCATACTATATCCTAAAAAGGGGGCATAATGCTAGGTAACAAACAACCAGATATGAGGGTAACAGGAAAGTCCTAAATGACTTCCACATTTCACATTTGGATTACAAGATTCTGCTACACTCCCTAACATGAGAAAGACAGGGTCAACTTGGAAGATGACGGTAATATAGATAATTCCTAACTGATCGGAAAGACAAAAGAGAAATGCAATAGCTGGAGTTCAAAATAGAGAAATCTACTCAAAGATAAAATATTTAGGAACATGAGGATATACAGAGTAGAAAGGGTATATATATATATAAAAAAATATATAAAGTAAAACTTGCTAGAAAAGGACAATCAAGGAACATAATTTACGATTTTATCAACATACAGACTCCAGAATATTCAAATGATTGTAAAAATCTCTTGTAAAGCAGTACAAAACAGGGAAAAGATGACTCATATACATGAAAGGGTTAAATAAGGCAGCATCACAGAAGAGAGACATGCTATATAAAATGTGGTATTTCTGAAGTATTGCCAAAAACAAAGCTTTCATGTTATGTCCTACTGTATGAAAGTGTAGAAGTTAAGAAAACACTTATTGCTTTTGAAAAAGATTCAACAGTTTTGTAGAAATTTGATTTTAAAACTGGAGGATAAAGATTTTCCCCCTAACTGTAATACCTTCACATGTTTATTCTTCTTCCTAATCATTCGTCTCTTTATATATGAAGGATCCAGAAGTAAATGGAAGGGAGGAAAAAGGTGGCATAACATAACTTCAACTTCCCTCTAGCTCTGATAGTTCCAGTGTTAGAAAATACAGTCCTGAGGCGCCTGGGTGGTTTCACGAGTCCCTGCAGGGAGCCTGTTTCTCACTCTGTGTCTCTAATGAATGAATAAATGAAATCTTAAAAAAAAAAAAAAAAGTCATGGGGATCCCTAGGTGGCTCAGCAGTTTAGCTTGTCTTTGGCCCAGGGCACGATCCTGGAGTCCCGGGATCAAGTCCCGCATCGGGCTCCTGGCATGGAGCCTGCTTCTCCCTCCTCCTGTGTCTCTGACTCTCTCTGTGTGTATCTATCATGAATAAATAAATAAATAAATCTTGGAAGGAAGGAAGGAAGGAAGGAAGGAAGGGAGGGAGGGAGGGAGGGAGGGAGGGAGGGAGGGAGGGAGGGAGGGAGGGAGGGAGAGAGAGAGAGAGAGAGAGAGACAAAGAAAGAGAGAAAGAGAGAAGGAAGGAAGGAAGGAAGGAAGGAAGGAAGGAAGGAAGGAAGGAATAAATAAATCACAATCCTTACAAACTGTGCACTACTGTGAGTCCTCAGTTGCATAGTCATCTTGGTGCAGGGCTCTACGCTGTGACTCAAGTCCTCTCTGGGCAATGAGGACATCACTCTCTCATCCTCTCTTGGTTCCTCTTTCATCAGAACAGCTCGGGGGCACAAAACCCCTTCTTTATCTAGGGCAGTCAGAAACAAATCTGAAAACAAATCAATTCTCCTATCAAAGTAACAAACCACCTCTTCCACTTTTGTACTTTAACCCACACAGTGCCTCTTGGCCTATGAGGTTTCACCTTTCTTCCGTAAAGTCTTATCCTTTGCCATGAGCCCTAAGCCCATCATCTTGGGACCAGCCCCGTAGATCTGCAGCTTTTTCAGCTCTGGATTCTTTTCAATGTCTTCTTCTGTAGGTTCTGGCTATTAAAACAAGGTTCAAAGACATAAGTGACTTACACATATATACATATATTTTAGGCAAGATCTAAATTTGCATTGTTTGTGAAATTCTTGGAATATAATTCAAAAGACATCACAACAAATAAAGTCAATCAAATGGCTTTACTTATTTTTAACTACTTATTAACAATATATTTCAACCTGTGCATAAGATGTGGCCTGAAAGGAGTAAAGAAAAGGAGTAAAGAAACAAAGAAATCTGAATGGTAAGCGATTTTCTCAATTTTTTTTTGTACTATAAATGAAATAATGAGTAGTCCTTTGTTTGCAAGAATGGTTAACCTTAGGTTAACCTTAGGTATAATAAATATATAGCTTGTACTAAAATTCAATATATATAAAGAAGAGTCTTTCTATGGCTCAATTGAAGTTACAAACAGGAAGTCAGGAGGACTCCAGTTTGAACTCAGGCGATTAAAAATAACTTCTTCACCAAGGATCTTGAAAAACCATAAACCCTTTGTGTTTCATAAATACATGTACTATATGCCATTTTCAACTTATGTCTCTTTCTAGTAGACACTTTATAAAATACATTTTTATGAGTCCACTTTTGTTTTACTTTTAAAGACTTACTGTAGTTCTCTTTTTTACTTAAAGTGTGAAGTTTTTGCAGATTTTGTTCTATACCTACGTAGAAATAAACGTAGTAGCTTATTCTTTGGTTTAGTTCTATTACCAACATAACTTACTCAGGAAATAATATATACTGTACAATAGATAATACCCATCCATAATAAACACAGGATCAATGGGGACACAAATGGTAATGAAAATAATCTCTTACTCAGAGAAATACAGGAGTCTGGAGCTGAAAACAGAGATTTGTTCAAAGATAAACTTTCTGGGACCATCAATGTCTGTCCCATAGCTTGTTACTGTATTATAATGCTATTCCACAAGTAACTTTAGCTATTCTTATTAGATCTCATTGGTGCTATTTTGATTTTTTTGGTATTATAAACAATGATGTAATAAATTGCATTAATCATATTTTAATTTTCTGTATTTTGACATCATTTGGGAGATCTTGCTGGCTGAGGAGACTTAGCTAAATCTTTAAGGCAGTAAATTTGCAGGGAAGTTCACCTTTCACCTACAAACCAAGCAATACCAAGTCCCTACTCTGAACCACTTCCTTAATTAACCTTCACACACCAAGACATATTTCCTTTTCCTTACATCAACCTATGGCCAGGTCCAAAACAACTTCAGAAAGTACATATGCTCCAAAGCTTGATGGAATTATTCAAACTATTCAATTCTAAGATGTTCATCCTACTCTATCTCACGTTTCCTAAGTAAAGGCCAATAAAGCCTATGCCCTATGCCTTCCCCTTGCTTTGTCATTCTGATTAACACTAAGGCTTCCTCTTGTGGCCCTATGCAATGCGTCAAGACTCTTGTTTTTTAGGGGAATTTTAACTCTAAAACTTTTAGTGGCACTGAACTCTCCATGTTGTCATCCAGTCACTTTTATAAATACCCATGTGTTTGTTGCATACTGCAGTGAAAGATAAATAGGAATTAAAACAGGAAGTAATGCACTTCAAAATATTAGTAACTTAAAATTTTAATACAATCTTTTACTAACCAACAGTGCACAAAGATGCCTGCTTCCTCATCTTTTACACATTTTTATTTTACCAATCAGTTGTATCAAAAAAATACATCATTATTTTGTAATTTCAATTTATAAGTGGAGATTAAACAGTTCTGATTTATCATTTAGTAAGGTTTCATAGAAGACAAAGTTTGAAAATGAGATGTGAAAAAGGATTCCAGAGTCCAGCAGTATATATGTGCCCTATATATATACATATATAGGGTGCATATATATATATATATATATATATTACTCTTAACTTTTCAGACTTACTATTTCACTATCTTGTACTACATGTACCTATGTCCAAATTGGAAGAGACATTAGTCCTCCTTTGTCATTGCGTTTACTTCTTTTCTGCTTTATGTAGAACTTAGTCACAATTTTTTTTACCTTTCAGTATTCTAGAAGTACGAATCCTTTGTTTTGGTAACTATATAGTTTTCAAGAATTAATACTTTTCCAGCAAAGCGCACAATCTCATTCCCAAGGAAAAAAGTCTAAAGGTTCCTTTATGCTGAAAATTTTTGTATCCTTAGCTGATAATTAGCACTTTTCAGTGAATTTTACTGATTCCCAAGTTATTAGCTCATTTTTCTTTTTCATATAATTTTCAGATGCTATCTTGTTTAAAGAACTAAAAAGTACTAATGCAGAATCTGTCAATTGTAATAATTTGCACTAACTCACTACTTCCCATTTTTTCCTTCTACATCAAAATTTAAAATTTATTATTAGGATTTCTAAAAGATTTTATTTACTCATTCATTCATTCATTCATTCATTCATCCATGAGCAACAAAGAGAGAGAGGCAGAGACATAGGCAAAGAGAGAAGCTGCCTCCACCCTGAGCCAAACCCAGGCGCTGAACTGCTGAGCCACCCAGGCGTCCCTACTCATAGGATTTTTCACTAAATATGTAAGAATAAATACCGTTTATTCAAACAATGAATTTTAGAAACATAATTGAAATTTTATGATGACACATGTGGACACACAAAACAGGTTTAGCAGGATGAGAAATTCTAAGTCTGTATGCTAATATTTTTAATTTTTTGATATTACATTATTTGACAATATTTGACAATATTGTAATATTTAATATTACATTATGTGAAAACCTTTGCCTGCCTAGAAAGAGACCCGCTACTCTAAGACTAGCTGATTCCATGAAATACTAAGGGATCCAGCAAACAGCATGCATTCATATGCAAAGTTACAAATTTAAGGCTCTATCTTCTGTTAGGTTTCTGCATAAAAGGAGGAAATAGGGCAGCCCCAGTGGTGCAGCGGTTTAGCGCCGCCTGCAGCCCAGGGTGTGATCCTGGAGACCCAGGATTGAGTCCCGCATCGGGCTTCCTGTGTGGAGCCTGCTTCTCCCTCTGCCTGTGTCTCAGCCTCTCTCTTTGCTCTCTCTGAATGAATAAATAAATAAATCTTTAAAAAAATTAAAAAAAAAAAAAGGAGGAAATAAGCCTTAATCATCCCAGAACCAGGTTACAGGCACAAGGCAAACAGGGACCACACCAGTAAGTTAGAACCCACTGAAACTGTTCAAACTAGCCAATTCTAACATATTCCCCTGATGTGCCATGGCCTTTTCTGGGAAACCCCAATAAGGCCATGACCTAGGCTTTTCCCTTGCTTCGGTGCCTTCTACAACCTGACCCATGCTTCTCCTTTGCACTGCAGCACTGTGTAGCATGTCTCCTGAGTATAAATGTTTTCCTGAGCTTACTTTCTGGCTGACCATCTCAAAAAAGAAAACAGAATGAAAGTATAAGTAAGAAAAAACAAACAACTATACAGTTTGTAAAAACCAATCCAAAATTCAAAAAATTCACCCTTAAACTGTATTAAAAGAGAGGTGTCCAGGTGGTTCAGTTCTGACTCTTTCAGCTCAAGTCCATGATCTCACAAGACATGAGTTAGCCCTATGTCAGGCCCTGTGCGCTGTGCAGTCTGCCTGAGATTGTCTCTGACCCATCCCCTCCCTGCTCATGTTCTTTCTCTTGAATAAAGAAATGAAGTCTTAAAAAAAAAAAAAAAAAAACTATATTGGGGCACCTGCATGGCTTGAAAGTTGAGTCTACCTTTAGCTCAGTTCATGATCCCAAGGTCCTGGGATCAAGTTCCACATCAGGTTTCCTGCAAGGAGCCTGCTTCTCCCTCTGCCTATGTCTCTGCCTCTCTGTGTCTCTCATGAATAAACAAGTAAAACCTTAAAAAAAAAATTATGTAAAAGAATGTTTGTTTTAAAAATGTGTAAAAACAAAACTACCAAAACAAAAATACTGCAAACAAAACCCATAAAAACGGATCCCTGGGTGGCGCAGCGGTTTGGCGCCTGCCAATGGCCCAGGGCGCGATCCTGGAGACCCGGGATCGAATCCCACATCAGGCTTCCGGTGCATGGAGCCTGCTTCTCCCTCTGCCTGTGTCTCTGCCTCTCTCTCTCTGTGTGACTATCATAAAAAAAAAAAAAAAGTAATACATTCATTTTCAATTAATTCCACTTAGAAACAGCTACAGCTTAAAAAAAAAAAAAAAGAATTTTCTATAGAAATGGACTGATCAAATCCTAGATCAACTTTGGAAGTTTACAGGAAAAAAAAAAAGAGGCACTCACATCGGGTTGTAGTCTTTTTGCCCTCCGACTATAGCTACTGAACGTGGAAGGCTGCACAGACTGTCTTAAGGGAATGCCGTGGGGTTTGTATTCCTTGTCTTTTTCCTCATTGTCAAATGGATAAGTGTTACACTGCTGGGAACATGAGAAAACATAGATGAGGAACTATTACATTCATAATCAGCAAATAATGAAGTGATTCCTTTATCTTAAATCTCTATCAATGAAAGCTGTACATTTCCTTCTTAATAAATTACACAAATCCATCCTTTATATTCTCTATAATAACAGGACACATACAGTGAAAATTCTTCTATATCTCTGCTTATGTAAAAGCAGTAAAGCATAGTGGAGAACATCTCTGGAACCAGACTACCAGGTTTGTGTGCCTTGTGCTATCTGTCCCAATTTGTCTGAAAAATAGATAATATATCCAATCTAATACAATTACGTAAAGTAAAATATCTCTTTATATTTACATACAGTTTTACAAAATGCTTTGAAAACAAAACCTAGAAACATTATTTAAATACCCAGCCAAATCAGTTCCCACTTCTTTGAGCCCCATACCAAAATTTTATCCTTAAATTCTTTTTCTTAACTCCCCTGAGGAAGTTTAGAGATTTCATAAGACAATTATCTTTATCAGTGAGGAGGACTTAAAACAGAAACTGCTTTTCTCTAACTTCTATTTTGATATCCTCTACATAAAAATATCCTTTAGAGAGGATAACAGAAGAAAGAAATGCTCTAATTCTTATCTATCTGATCTAGCACGTATAAAACTTCTTCAAAATATATTCCATACTTCTTCATGGACTGAGAATTATTTTCTAGAGCCAATTCCCAGAATATCCTTCAAAGTAGTGCATATACCTTGACTATTCTAGACAAAGTCAATGCAGAAAAAGAAACACAAAAGCAGAAAGCAAAATCACATTAGGCCCCTAACTTGCTGAGAGCCCTCACCACAAGGTTGGCTCCAGACTGAAACATTTCATAGGGGTAAATGATGCGTTCATAATGAGATCGTAGCAGCGAACCAATATTTTTGCCTGCTGGGTAGTTGAGTCGTTGGGCAACTCGGGCCCATCGACGGTCCTTGCAGATGGCTTCATAGCCACCTTCCTCCATCACAATCTGCAAGCATAAAAAAGGTATAAATTAACTATGTGAAGCTGAGAGACCTAAAAAGTAGAAATGAGGGTTAAATATAAGGACTATGCACTCTCAGCAATGCCCACAGTTCCAAGACTGAAAGATTTTTGTCAAGTAAATGTTGGCATGCTTTGTATTGTCTGCTTTCCTGCTTAGAGACAGAGAGTTCAACCACAGGATCTCCTATTCAAGACTTTTCACTTGTTTTTCCTCTTCAAAGTAGAAATAGTCCTACCTTGGGATGCCTGGGTGGGTCAGCAGTTGAGCACCTGTCTTTGGCTCAGGGCATGGTCCCATGGAGTCCCACATCGGGCTCCCAAGACGGAGCCTGTTTCTCCTCTGCCTGTATCTCTGCCCCTCTCTCTCTGTGTCTCATGAATAAAATTTTTAGGAAAAAAAAGAAGAAGAAGAAAAGAAATGAAACAGTCTTACCTTACTAAGGCTGTAGAGATCCAAGATCCTCCGTTCTACATTGGGAATCTTTAATGAAGAACCTTGGATTTCCCAGAATTTTGCAATCTGGTCCAAATAGTTTAGTTTTACTCTGGTCTGAGCCTGAGGAAGAGAGCCCTATCAGATTGGCTTTCTCCTTAATCTGACTTTCATCCAGCATGACTTGAATTAACAAGTATTGTTCTGTACAAGCTACAGTGCTCTGCTACACTAGAACCTATCTTACCACTAGTATCCAAAGGTTCAAATATCCTGATTCTTCAATCTAAAAAGGGAGGTTAAAGAGTGATACCTCCAAATCAAAATCTTGCATTCCTGAATCTAAAGCATTATCCTTGGGTGTTTAATAAGGCCTAAGCAAGACCATTTAGCCTCAATCTAGCATCTTCCTTTAGACAGCATTCTATACTCTAAAACACACTGAAAAAAATATTTTTCTATGGTAAGTCAATTATTTCCATGACACTATCTTCTCAATTATCCTTCTCTTAGCCTAACTCATTTTGGAGTTAGGACACTGTGACCTGTCAAAGCTTGTAATAGCAAAAGAAAATGCTAAACCATTCATATACTTTCCATTTTTAATAATACTAAGTTGAATTGCAGACTGTTGATTGCTTTAAAAAATAAGATTTGTCTTTCCTCCTTATTTTGACCTATATCAAAATACAGCCTATCTTATTCAAAAAGGAGAGTAATACCAGCCTTAAGTTGGAAATTTAGCTGACATTATTTGCCCTGAACTCTGCTCTTATGAAAGCAATTGGGGAAACTCTAAAATGATAAATATGTAGGCATGGATGGGAAAAAAAAACTACTTTTCTGATATATTTAATTTTAGCCCATTCTATGACAGAAAAATATGTCCCATCATCTCTAACAACAACAACAAAAAAGCCATCTTTGTGTGCTGGCATTTTACCAGACTTTCTCGAAGATCAATATTCTGAGAAAAATGGAACTGGAGTTAGAATCAAAATATATCTGGTTTTAAAATTTCTTCATTTAACTACATCATTATAGAACTACTAACGAAAAAAGATCAGAGCTCAAATTCCAACATAAAAGAGTGACTTCCATTTTACCTCTAGTTCATTTAACCTCTGGATGCGAGGTGTGAATCTGAAGTTGTCAACTTCTACTGCAAAGGGAGGTTGCCAGTCCTATAAGAAAGAATAATTATGGCATAGCAAAGGATCAATATGGTTAGAATTACAACAGTTTGTGTTCTCCCTTTTACGACTTTTGGTCTCTAGATTTTGCTCCTAAAGGTCAAAATGACTGCCTGTTTAAGATAACTGAAAAATGTCAAGGAAAACAAAAAAAAAAGCAAAAACCTTTGAAAAGTGTCCTTGGTATGTATCGTCAAAAAAAATAAAAAATAAAATAAAATAAAAAAAAGAGAGAGAGAAAGAGAAAACAAACAAAAATAACGTTCACTCCTGAGAAAGGTGTAAAAGATGTTATCTAAAATTAAAAAGGATGGGATCCGTGGGTGGCTCAGTGGTTTAGCACCTGCCTTCAGCCCAGGGCGTGACCCTGGAGTCCTGGGATCAAGTCCTACGTCAGGCTCCCTGCATGGAGCCTGCATCTCCCTCTGCCTCTGTCTCTGCCCCTCTCTCTGACTGTGTCTCTCATGAATAAATAAATAAATAATCTCGAAAAAAAACTATGAAGGATACTCCAATAAGGATCACCTCATTTAGGTTCTGAAGATTTGTTTTGATGTGAAGAAAATGTAAATGGATGAGAGATAATTTTGAAATGTAGACAATTATTTATTCTGACTCTTAACTGAATTTCATAAATAAAGTGTAATTGGGAACCTGGGTGGCTCAGTGGTTGAGCGTGTGCCTCTGGCTCAAGTTGTGATTCTGGGGTTCTGGGATGGAGTCCCCCCAAATGGGCTCCCTGCAGGGAGCCTGCTTCTCCCCTGCCTGTGTCCCTCTCGGTCTCTGATGAATAAATAAATAAAATCTTAAAAAGGGAAAAAAGAAGGAGGAATGCCTGGGTGGCTCAGCTGTTGAGTGTCTCCCTTAGGCTCAAATTGTGATCACATGGTCGCAGGATCGCTCCTGTTTAGAGCCTGCTTCTCCCTGTGCCTGTGTCTATCTCTCTCATAAATAAATAAATAAAATATTAAAAAAAAAGAATCTGACCAATTAACTGTATAAAGTGCAGACAGATGACACAGTGAATAATATCAGTTGCTTAAACTGATGGCCTACCTGCCAAAACACGGTGGGTGGGTAACTGCTTGAGCTGGAAAACGGTTTGCATTTAGAAGTAATGTATTACTCCTTTTAGTTTACTTGTGTAAGGTTTTTTACAGAATTTTCAATTCTTTTTTTAATTTTTTTTATTTTTATTTTTTATTTATGATAGTCACACACAGAGAGAGAGAGAGAGGCAGAGACACAGGCAGAGGGAGAAGCAGGCTCCATGCACCGGGAGCCCGACATGGGACTCGATCCCGGGTCTCCAGGATCGCGCCCTGGGCCAAAGGCAGGCGCCAAACCGCTGCGCCACCCAGGGATCCAAATTTTGAATTCTTTAAGAGATGACAACAAATTTTGGTTTTCTATTGTCATGTGAGAATATTAGGCCCCAGCAATGCGTCATTGTGTGAGGATAATAAGTGCTGCAGTAAAAAACAAAAACAAAAGAAAAAAACAAAAACAAAAACAAAGCTGATGGCCTACACGCTATTAGGTTTGCATCCTTAATTCAGACAAATACAACGGTTTCAATTAGCACTTCTGAGTAAACCAAATGTGAGAAGTTTGTATATGACATAAATTAAATGGTCGGAAGAGTTCTCATCCCTTCCTGTTTTGTTTTGTTTTTAGTTTTTATTTATTTATTCATGAGAGGCAGAGAGGAGTAGAGACACAGGCAGAGGAGAAGCCGGCTTCCCTATGGAGAGCCTGACGTGGGACTCGATTCAGGGTCTCCAAGATCACACTCCGGGCTGAAGGCGGCGCTAAACCGCTGAGCCACCCAGGGATCTCCTTCCTATTCTTTCGTGTGTTTCTTACACCAGTATCAGATGACAAAATGAAAGCATTCCGAAGCAAGGATTAATAATACAATTGTTTTTTCCCTTGAGTTACATATTACGGACCGATGAGTATAGTAAAACTTCCTTGAAACTAAATACTTAAGACATAAATATTCGTAAAAATCTGGCATAACGCAGGACAATTTTGAATATTGCATTTACATTCGTAATCTTTACACCCGCAGGAGTTATGGCCATTGGAAACGAGCTCTCAGATAAGAGTGCATTATAGTCATTTCAAAAAACTGTATATGTAGCAGTTCACAAGAAGTAACAATTTAGGACGTTAGTAGCACAGTGCTCAAATGCTTCGACTTAACGTAACCCTGTATTCAAATTTTGCTTCAGAAGCTTACCGCGGGTGGACGTATCTTGCAAATCCCCGACTTCTCTGCAATAGGCCTGATTTTCGCGATGTAGTCAAGCGGGTCTCGGAATTCAGCCCACGTAGGTTCGAACACTGGGCACTCCGGAGGCGGCAGGAAGTCATCCGACCCGGACTCCATGTCGATCGCAGGTACTAATCTGTAAGATGATTTCGCCTTTTTTTCAGTGTATATGAATTGTTTGTCGCCAAAACCTGGGCCCCTGACGGCGTTTATCTTCCTGCAACTTCCAGTTACCTTAATTCATGAAACTGCTCACGACTCTCACTTCTATAGCCTCCATCTTAACGCTCCAGCTTTTCCGGTTTCTTTACATTTCGTGTCACTCCGCGGATTCATTCTTCACTCGTTAAGACATTTCAATAACAGAGGTTTTCTTTGTGGGCAAGTAAAACCTAAAGACACACTTCGGACTTCATTAAAAGAAAACAAGTACCACAAACTACCAGTCAACTAACTTTAAATAGCCATTCAACGGAACAAAAAAAGCACTATTACAAATGCAACCGCCGGATCTTATTTTGAGGGACAACTGCGCGTGTTACCCTTCCGCACTAAAGCAAAAAGTGACGAATCGCTGTGCGTGATCAGTGATCATCTTTTTAATTCAAGAAAATTCCACCTTAACTCCTAAAGGTGTTAATTAACAGAAATTAACAGAATTAACAAACTGCAAGCCCACTTGCCCTCTCTTCATTTACCCATAAAATCTACGACATGCCCACAGATTCCAAAGTCATCTTTTTGTTTTTTAACCTACCTGCTTTTTTGTTGAATATACACTTAAAAGCAATTTTAAGATCCTAGAAACATTTATAGAATACAAACTTTATATTCCTATACACAGTTTCATTTATAATGTACCTACATGCATACATTTTCTTATTGCATTTGAACAAACCGAACATTGAATTTATTTACACCCAAAGAGACACTGGTGCCAAAACCTTTTATAAAAATTATTTCCAGGGAATCCCTGGGTGGCTAGGCTGTTTGGCGCCAGCCTTTGGCTCAGGGCGTGATCACTGCAGGGAGCCTGCTTCTCCCTCTGCCTGTGTCTCTGCCCGTTCTCTCTGTGTCTGTGAGTGTGTCTCTTATGAATAAATACATACAATCTTAAAAAAAAAAAAAAATCCAAATACATGCATCCCCTGAAAACTAACAACTCAGTTCAGGATTACAAAATCCTAATGGCAGGGCAGCCCCTGTGGCGCAGCGGTTTAGCGCCGTCTTCAGCCCAGAGCGTGATCCTGGAGGTCCAGGATCGAATCCAATCCGTATCCGGCTCCCTGCATGGAGCCTGCTTCTCTCTGTGTGTTTGTGTCTCCTGTGAATAAATAAAATCTTAAAAAAAAAAAAAAAAAAAAAAAAAAAAAAGGTAATTTCTACATTAATCTTTCAAAGCATATAATCACTGTCTTTGCTATTTCTCAAATTCCAATTATTTGTGACTTATTATTTCAAAACAATCTGTTAAAATTAGCTGTCTACAAATTACTTACGTTTTACGTTTTTTTTTCTTTTTTCTTTTCATCGTCTAGCAGTTTCATCAACATTTTTTGTACATTTCGTAAAATCATATTTGCCATAGGTTACACTGTCCTCTTAATCTTTCATATGATTAGATCTACATCCCCCCAATCCTAGAATCACTTTTTATTAAGCAGGGTGTATAGTTCACATAATATTCTCCATTTTTAAGTACAAAATTCAAAAAAAAATTAAGTACAAAATTCAATGGTTTTTAGTTTATTTACAAAGTTGTTCAACTCTGACCACTGTCAAATTCTAGAACATTTCATTACTTCAGCAAGAAGCCCCAGACTCATTAGCAACTTCCTATCCTCTCACATAAACTAATCTACTTTTTCTGTTGCTATAGATTTGAATATTCTGGATATGTGCCTGGCTTCTTCCTTTGTCTCTGGCTTCCTTATTTTAACATAATGCTTTAAGGTTCAATCATGTTGTAATATTTATCAGAATTCCACAAGATTGGCTATTCTAGCTATTTTTTTAAATGACGAGAGACACAGAGATAGAGAGGCAGAGACATAGGCAGAGGGAGAACCAGGCTCCCTGTGGGGAGCACAATGTGGGACTGGATCCTGGGACCCCAGGATCAAGATCTGAACCAAAGGCAGATGCTCAACCACTAAGCTTCCCAGCCTTCCCTATTTTAGCCATTTATTAGTGTACATTTCATTTTAGGTATGGAAATCAGGATTCCATATTTAATTGCAAAATACTATTCCATTATATAAATATACCACAATTTATTTATTCTTCAGTTGGTGAATATTTAAGTTCTACTTTTGACTATTACGAATAATGTTACTATGAACATTTGTGTACAGGTTTTTGCATGGGTATGTTTTATTTCCTACTGTGAATGTAGTATTTCATTGAGCTTTTGATTTGCACCTTCTGAATTACTAAAAATTATGAACATTGTTTTATGTGCATATTAACCATTTATAAGTCTTTTTTATAGAAATGTATATTCAAGGGATGCCTGGGTGGCTCAGTGGTTGAACATCTGCCTATGGGCCAGGGCATGATCCTGGGGTCCCACATCGGGCTCCCTGTAGGGAGCCTGCTTCTCCCTCTGACCGTGTCTCTGCCTCTCTCATGAATGAATAAATAAAATCTTTTAAAACTAAATGAAATAAAAAGGAAGGCTTTACTAACCCAGAATCACAAAGATTTATTCCTTTGTACTCTCTTCTAAAAGAAGCTTCACATTTTTACATGGAATCATATAGCTTCACATTTTTCACTATAGCTTCACATTTTTACATGGAATCATCTTTATGTGTGCTATAAATTGATGGTACAAAAAATAAATTAATTGATTAATTAATTAATTGATGGTACAACTGTATACTTTGTGTGGGTATCTAGTTGTCCCAACACAATTTCATGAAGACATGATTTCATGAATATCTTCTTTGATGGGACTTGGCACTTTAGATAAGAATTGACTTGCCTTCCATAAATGTAATTTTGCAGATTTCTAATTGTATTCCATTGCTCTATAGTATATCCTAATGCCAATATCATATTGTTTTGGTAACTGTAGCTTTGTTGTATGTTTTTAATTGGGAAAAGTGAGTTTTTCAAGATTATCTTGGCTATTGTGTATCTCTTTATTTCTATATTGATTTTTGGATCAACTTCTGTATTTCTGTGAAGAAACAAGCCAGGGTTTAGGTTGAGAATGTATTGAATCTGTAGATAAGTTTGGGGCATATTGTAATTTTAACAATATTACAGTTTTCAAATTCATGAGCATTTTGAATTCATTCTTTTTTTTAAATAAGGATTGAGAGCAAATCCATTTTTTAAAAAAGATTTTATTTATTCATGAGAGACACAGAGAGAGAGAGGCAGAGGGAGAAGCAGGCTCCATGTAGAAGCCTGATGTGGTACTCGATCCCAGGACTCCAGGATCATGCTCTGAGCTGAAGGCAGGCACTCAACCACTGAGCCACCCAGGCATCCCTTGAATGCATTCTCATTTACTTAGGCCTCCTTCAGTGTCTTTCAAACAAAATTTTATAATTTTCAGTATACATATTTTATATCTCTTTTATTATTTTGTTCCACATCGTTTTATTTCATATATGCTGTTGTAACTGGAATTAAAATATTTCAATTTTATTTTTTTTATTTTTTTTTATTTTATTTTTTATGATACAGAGAGAGAGAGAGAGAGAGAGAGAGGCAGAGACACAGGCAGAGGGAGAAGCAGACTCCATGCACCGGGAGCCCGATGTGGGATTCGATCCCGGGTCTCCAGGATCGCGCCCTGGGCCAAAGGCAGGCGCCAACCCTCTGCGCCACCCAGGGATCCCAAACATTTCAGTTTTTGATTGTTTACTGCTAGTATGCAGAAATATAATTAGGTTTTTTTGTGATTTTATTTATTTATTTATTTCAGAGAGACAGCACAAGGATTAGCAGGGTAAGGGGAAGAAAGAGACTCTCCATTGAGGAGGGAGCCCCAAAAGGGGTTCATACCCTGGGGAAGAAAGAAAGAGACTTAGTTGAGGAGGGAGCCTGAAAAGGGGTTCAGACCCTGGGATCATGACATGAGCTGAAGGCAGAACCTCAACCAACTGAGCACCCAGGCACCCAATAGTTAGCTTTCCTTTTCTTTTCTTTTTTCAAAATTGTATTTCTTTATTCATGAGAGACATACAGAGAGGCAGAGACACAGGCAGAGGGAGAAGCAGGCTCCCTATGGGGAGCCTGATGTGGGACTCCATCCCAGGACCCTGGCATCAAGACCTGAGTCGAAGGCAGACACACAACAGCTGAGCACCTAGATATCCCCATAGTTGGCTTCTCTATATTGATCTTGTGACATGCAATCTTGCCTCACTACAGTTATTGTAACAGTGTTTTTCTTGTGAATATTGTCAACATTTTACAAATATACACCTTAAAGACAAGGTAAATGATATAGCAAGCAAAACTGAATTTATTCAAGAATATAAAAATAATTAAAAAAAAGAATATCGTAAGAATTGCAATTTGGGACTAGCAAACTATGGTGAGCCATAGCCATGTCCAGAGGAAAAATGAAAGGAGCATCTATTACAGACAAGAAAGGAGCTGAGAAGAAGCTGAGAGAAGTTATTTTGAACAAAAGTTTCTTGGAAGAAACGGGGGGTTTTATATGATGGCAGCTTCTCATTGGCTGCAGGTAACTGAAGTGGTGAAGGCCTCTTACTGGTGGTTGTCACCGAGCCAAAAGAAACTCTTCACTCTACCTGGTGGACTATGCAAGCTGTGGTCAGCAGTAATTTTATGAAAGTCCTCCCCTTTGGCTTCCAAACTCCATTTTTGAGTGAGGTTTCTTTCTTTTCTTTTTCTTCCTTTCTTTCCTTCCTTCCTCTCCTTCCTTCCTCCCTCTCCTTCCTTCCTCCCTCTCCTTCCTTCCTCCCTTTCACTTTCTCTCTTTCTTTCTAAGATTTTATAATTTATTTATTTATTTATTTATTTATTTATTTATTTATTTAGTAGAGGCTCAACCACTGAGTCACCCAGGTATCCCTTAAGTGAGGTTTCTTGACACATGTTCACAATATGTTAATGTTTTCTGTTTACAGATTATGCAGCCTGCCATCAGCTACTTTTACTTTTTTGTCAGAATCTCCTATCCTGTGTTCAATGTAAATGGTAAGAGCAGAAACATGTCTTGTCCTTAGGAAAAAAGATTTCAGTCTTTCATTGTTAAGTGTAATATTAGCTGTGGTATTTTGGTAGATGCTCTAGGTTGGTCATGTTTAATCATGAATATGTGTTGAGACCCCTGGGTAGCTCAGTGGTTAAGCCTCTGCCTTTGGCTCAGGGTGTGATCCTGGAGTCCTGTCATCTGGTCACACGTTGGGCTCCCTGCATGGAGCCTGCTTCTTCCTCTGCCTGTGTCTCTGCCTCTCCCTTTCTCTGTCTCTCATGAATAAATAAATAAAATCTTTTAAAAAAAATCATGAATATGTGTTGAATTGTCAGTAATTTTCTTCTGCATCTTTTGAGATAATCAAAGGCATTTTATAATGTTTTCTATTGGGATCCCTGGGTGGTGCAGCGGTTTAGTGCTTGCCTTTGGCCCAGGACGTGGTCCTGGAGACCCGGGATCCAATCCCACGTCAGGTTCCAGGTGCATGGAGCCTGCTTCTCCCTCTGCCTGTGTCTCTGCCTCTCTCTCTCTCTCTCTGTGCGACTATCATAAAAAAAAAAAAAAAAAAAGAATTATAATGTTTTCTATTAACTCATACTAACTTTTTTAAACTTTTAATTCCAGTGTAGTAAATTTATAGTTGTAATAATAGTTTCGGGTATACAATATAGGGATTCAGCACTTCCATGCATCACCCAGTACTCAACAATTGCACTCCTTAATCTCCATCACCTAATTCCCCATCCTACCTCTGAACTCCCCCTCTGACTCCCTATAATTAGAACTAGTTTCTTAATTTGTCTTTTTCTGTCTTTTCCCTTTGCACTTTTGTTTATTACATTCTACATAGGGCTAAGGGTATTTGTCATGTGACATTTCTGATTCTCTAACTGATTTACTTCACTTATCATAATGCCCTCTAGTTCCACTAACATTGATGCAAGGGAAAAAATTCATTCTTTCATTTAGAGCTGAGTAAGAGTCCATTATACATAGCCATGCTGACTAGTATAAGGTGATATCACTTTGTGGTTTTGATACACAATTCCCTGATGCTGACTGATGATGAGATTTTTGCATGTGTCTGTTGCCTATTTTAATATCTTCTTTGGAGAAATATCTTTTTTTGAATTCTGCCCATTACCTAACAGGATTATTCAGTTTTTGTGCATGAAGCTTGGTTACAACTTCACGTATCTTGGGTATGAATCCTATATCAGATATATATTTCACCTATGGTGTATCTACAAATACAATACAAGAAAGCTATTATTAGAAGGTGATTTTTTTTTAATCAAAATTATGCAAGGGCAGAAACAAAAACAACAAAAAAAGAAGGACCTATCAGAGCCAGGGACAGACAGGGGCAAAAGGAGATACATACCCTTACCTAAGCTCAGAGATCAGGGATGATTACTACAAGGGATCCTGGGGGTGGGGGAGTGGGCTCAGAGGCAGTGGGTAGGGGCTCTGCTAAAATAGCTGATAGGGACTGGTCAGGCTACTTGTGAGGAGCTCCCCCCTCCTCCTTGTGCCAAAACACTACTACAATATGGTGCCCTAAGGGACCAAAACCTTCCCAGGTACAAAGGTTCTTGTTGTGGCCTGGAGGCTTCATTTAAAGAGAACCCGTCCTACTGCTTTGCTCTGCATCTGGAAACTACTTTAGCCTCCTAAGGATCCCATGTTAAAAGTACACTGTTCTAAGTCATTTTCAGGTGCCTGGGCTTTGCTCATTATCTCTGTTATCAGAGAAACGAAATCTGAATCTTAAAGCAGAAAAGAATCCCATGAATTTCATAAGGGCACTGGCAGAGACCCAGTGCCTTTGACCTGAGATGAAGCTTCCAAGCTTCTCTGCAAACGGCCTAGGCCACAGTGGCTTCTCCCTTCCTTTGTATGCTACAGGGACAAGAAGAAGGCTTGGCTGTATCAGTGTCCCTGAGGCTCTACACTCATCCCATAGTAGCTGCCTTGAGCCTTAAGTGAGGCCTTGCAAAGCATCCTGTATGGTGGTTCTGTGAGAGCCAATGATGTGCTTCTTTTCCTTTTGGAAAGGGCAGCCACGGCCACAACCACCACCACCATCACCACAAACACAAGTCTCTCTCATTTCCAAATGTGCTTGCAACGTTTACCTGAAGAGAAAGCTATGACTAGCTTACAAGGCCCAGAGTTAGGTCCCAACACTAGGAGATCCCGTTGAAATTGTTGCAGTCCATACCATGATACGTCAGGATCAGAGGGCCTTGGGGCAGCATTGCCTCTAGAGCAGTCAGGCCATGACCTGGAGATTTCATTTCAGTCTTTGGCTTCCTCATCCTGTTCATCATCTCCTCTAGTCTTAGGCATGGTGAAAGTGGACAGAGCTCTTGTAAGTTCAGAACCCAAAGCGTCCTCTAGCTTGGAAAAGAGATCCAGATCCAGTAGGTGGCAAGCCTTAAAGATTTGGATGAAGTGCTTGGCATAATAATAACAACAATTGGGTTCTTGGATGCTAAGTCCTTGAACTCTCTAGTAATGACAACCGCCTTCTGGACTCCTAAGTGAGGTCTACCTTTGGGGACAGGGAAAGGGTCAATTGCGAGGGGTTGGAAGCTTCTTGTTTGGGGAAAGTGATTGGAAATCACCTTTCAGTAGTGCCCTCCCCAACCCACCTCCCTACCCCCCGACCCCCCCACAGAGCACGACAACAGTCACATACTGCTTTTTCGGGGCAGACAGGCTGCTTGAATACCACAAAATACATTCAGAGAATAGTATGTACCAACTTCTTGTGACGAACGCCCGACGTGACGTTTTGAGGTGCAAAAGACACGAGCGAAACGCCACGTTTCTAAGCGACTCTAATCCTAGGAAGGAAAGGGCAATGAGAGGGAAACTACTAGAGAGCACGCCGAAGGAAACTCTTATTTTCATCTAGTCTGGGCTGCGGGACTCGCTTACACCCTGCGGCATGCTTGGAGGACAGAAAACATATTTGACGTCTCCGCAACTCTGTGAGCCCAGGACACCGGAATTTGTTCGAGTCGATAGGTTCGGTTTGGGTGGTGATGCCGACGATGTCGTTTCAGGTCTGAAACAAGAAGGGAGCAAAACTTTTCCTGTCTGATCACCTCCCTGAGAGCGTCAGCGGTTGGTTTCCCGCGCGGGAAGTGCGGCAATCTTTTCCCTTGTCGGTTCGCTGGTCTTACCCACGAGAGGGGCTTCTTTGCACCCACATGCGAGGGGCTTCTTTCCTTCCCCTCTATTAGTTTCTGCGGCAGGTCGTGCGGTTGTGTGCACCTACGGAGAAGTTTTCCCGCTCCATCCACCGGGACGTGGAGGCGAGGAAATACGCAGGCAGGGCTGAGGAGCAGAGTCGCTCGGCTTAGCAAGCGGTCCTCGGGCCACCTGAAGCGCAGTGGTAAGGTACAAAACGCAGCTGGACACCCCGAGACAGGACACCCCTGGACACCCCGAGACAGGAGGCTCAACGACACAGACGCCCTGTTTCTCTGACTCAGGAAGGCAAGGCCCCTGACGGAACGTACTTGCAGTCTCCAGAAACTCGCCTCCTAAGGAGACCGCCAACGGGAGACGGGAGAAGAGCTCTTCAGGCCTTGCCCGGGGTAGGGGACCGCCGTAGGATGACAGGGGCGGCGATTTTAGGGAAGGACGGCACGGCTTACTTACACTTAGACGCAGACTGGCCAGTACCCGCACGGGATGGAGATGGGGAAAAGCATGGCGCTTTCAAGGCTAGGCACTGAGCGGGACCCGGAAGTTGCAGTGCACAGGTGTACTCCCTACGCAGTACGACGAGGACCCCCTTATGACACACCATCACTCACAGATAGGTCGTACACGCGGAGCCCATGCCTGCGCCTGTGCAAGTCACCTCAACACACACTCCGTGTCTGTTTAGGCGAATGGCAGTCCGGGAGACCTCGTACACTCTTCAGGTACTCCGTATGTCAAGTGTAGTGGCCGGTGGTTACAGCAGAACCAATTACACGTGTGCTGCTAACACGTGGTAACGCTGGCTACCCACAACGTCCTCAGGAGAGGACCTGTGGGAAAACAGGTGCGCCACCATCCGGTTACCTCCCCGGACCTGGGTGTACGTCGCGTATCTTCTTCCTGGGCTTGTCTGCCTAAGCGGGACGAATGCGGAGGAAAGGAGGGTCAGATTGGGCAGAAAGGAGATGAAGGTTTCACGGGAACTCCGCTCTTTTTCGAGCAGATTCTTCGAAATTTGAGGGGCCCAAATGCTTCAGCGCAGGGCGAATTCAGTCTGCAGTTCGCTTGCCCAAATACCGGGGCCATCGAAACCAGTTTTTGGGTCCGGGCGGTTCCATTCTCATTCCCTCACACTTGCTGTCCTTGGATACATCGTGGACTGCAAGCACTCCATCGTGTGCCGGACCCAGAAGGAAAACGCTGCCGACTGGAGTCAACGTGAGAACTTCTTACAACCCTTAAAAGCTGGGGATCCCTGGGTGGCTCAGCGGTTTGGCGTCTGCCTTTGGCTCGGGGCGTGATCCCGGACTCCCGGGATCCCATCCCCCTCGGACTCCCTGCAAGGAGCCAGCTTCTCAGTCTGCCTGTGTCTCGGCCCACCCCCCTCTCTCTGGGTCTCTCATGAATAAATAGATAAAATCTTTAAGCACCAAACAAAACAAAACGCCGGAAAAGACCCCACTCCGACACCGGGCAGGTGAAAACGTGCCCATAGGACGGTTCTCCGTATAGGAAAGCGTGCTGACGGTACCTTTCGCCTGACGTCCATACCTTTCGGTCGCGCTGGGTCTCCTCGCTCTCTCAGCCTCCTTTTCTGTCCCATCGCAGCTCCTCCCGCTTGGCCCTTTCATCCACTTTAGCCTTCTCTCCTCCGGAGTCGTCCTGAAGGCATAAACTCGTCAGGTTTCAAAAGGGCACCGACGTGCCCCCTTTTGCCCCCGCGGTAGCCTCGCGTCAGTGGTCTAGCCAGGAGTGTAGGAAGTGAGGTGCCACGTTCAGAAACAGGGAATGGACTGGAAACTTGGTGTCGCCAGTGACCCGTAAAGTAGAAAGTTCCGGACTGTCCCCACACATGGAAAGGCTACTCAGGAAACATTGTGACCCTTATGAAAGAGAAAAGCTGTACAAGGAGCAGGGACATCAGCCGGGCATGGACTAGGGCAAGCAGCCCAGTTGGCTCCCACACATGGCGAGACAGTCCCCTGGGGACAATACAAGGCCTGGCGGAGCTCAGTGCTCTTCTTCCAGGAGCTGTGGGGAGGAGGCAGGACTTAACGTGGCAGGCGCTCACGGGGAGGTGAAGCGTGTCGGCAGGAACACACAGAAGCAGCTGGCCGTCCGGTCACGGTGAACAGCCGAGACCAATCACTCAGGGCGAGGTCCCAGCAGCAGGGCCGGGCACGCGTCCGCCCAGGCAGAAGGCAGTCGATGCCCAGACCTGAATCCCCAGGGACTCAGGCAGGGATCCGGCAGCGGGCGGGGAGTCGGCGTGAGGCGGCCACCGCCAAGGATCCTAGGCAGCCCGGGGAGCGCCAAGTCCGCCCATGCGGACGTGGGCCAGGGTGGGGAGGCCCGGGCCTGGCCCCTAGGCGGTCAGGTGCCACTCGGGGCGCCATCGTGCGGTGTGACCGCGCCGTCGGCCTCAGGTTCCGCGCGGGGTCAGGAGAAGGGGTGTGGCCTGGGGTCTCCCCTCTCCCCACACCCTAGGGCAGCCTGGAGGGCGACTCACCACAAACAGTGAGGGGAGCCCTGGGCTCTGAGCTCTGGGTTGCCCGAAGGCGCCAAGGGCTGCGCGGTCCTGTGAGCGCCTTCCTGGGACGCGTGCAGCCAAAGGCAGAAGACTGGAGGGAGGAACAGCACCCGCGGGTGCGGGTGGGGGTGCGGGTGCGGGTGCGGGTGCGGGTGCGGGTCAGGGTCTGCCCACCGGGTGCATCAGACTTGCGCTTTGGGAACCTAGCCGCCTGCCCGCGACGGACGAAACTGCGGGCCAGAACGCCCGCCAACACACACACACACACACACACACACACGCACACGCAGAGGGCACGCCGAGTTCTGGCGGAAACCGGGGACACCACAGTGATTGACGCTCCTGGGTGAGGGCTCTTGTCGGTGGGGGCCTGCACGGGGCGGCCCCGCCACAAACATCCCAGCCACCGGTGCGGAAGCCACGCGGGTCGCGGGACCACAGCGCCACCTAGCGCAGGCCGCAGCCGCTTACAACCAAGCCCTGCCTCCCCAGGCCCTGCAGCCAGAAGCCCTGCCCCTGAGGGCAAGGCCACCCGAGCAGCCCAACCACGCCGCGGGCCCCTTGCCCGCAAGCCCAGCATCCACCGACACCTGCTCGCAGGCTCGCACCAGCACGTCTCCCCAGCGCAGGCACCTGCCAAGGTTCCGCCCTCGCTCTCAGGGAGACGTGGACCAAGCATTCCATATACTTGTGATCTTCAGCTGTTTTCTATTCCTTGTTTTCTTCATTTTCAAATACCTTGTGTACATTGTCAGCTGTACTTTATACTTAAACATGTCTCGCTTTTTTTCTTTCATAGTTTTTCTTTTTTGGGGGAGGGGTTTCTCTTTCTCTTTTCATTTTTATACTTTCCAGATACACTTGTATATGGCTATTACATTCGGGTTTTTTTACTAAGATGGTTTCCCCTTTTCTTCTTAGTTTGTGATCTACTTTCTGGAACAAGCAGGCCAAAACACACCCAGGATCTCTTTTGATGTGTTTCTTGTTGTTGTGGCCGCTACCGCTGCTGGTACTACTACTGCTACATTTGTTTCACTATTACAGTTCTTTTTCCTTTTCTCTCCTTTTCTGGACAAAATGACCTGATGGAGAAATTCACCCCTAAAGGAAGATAAGGATGTCTTCCCCACAGCCAACGATGGATCCCATATGGAACTAAGTCAGACGAAAAAACTAGCATTTGAAACAACTGAAACATACTACCAGAGCTTGCAAAAAAGCAATGAAGACACTAGAAGCCCCCTCACTCTAGAGACAAAAACCCTCAAATCCACTCTGGCTGAAATAAAACTTGTAGAACCAAGAGGCAGTCCCATGTGGAGACCATAAAAACAAAGAATAAATCAAAATTGTGCATCAGTGACTTACCTAGTTGAGAAATTAAACAGGGGTGGGGGTGGGGAATGAGGTTCAGGAGAACAGGACAAGAAAACTACTAGATCACAAAGTACACTGAAGGAACTTGGATATGCCCTAAAGCAAACTATATCCACGCTGTACGAGACTCAGGAAAAAAAAGAGGGGGTGGGGAAAGGATGCAGAAGATTTACTGGAACCAGTTACAGCTGGTATACATGTATTTCCCTAATACATGAAAGGACATAGAGAGTCAAGAGGCATAGAGAAATCCCCTTAAATTCAGCCAAAAGAGGTCAAGCCCATGACTTATCAGAAGGAAACTTGCAAATGACAAAGAGAAAGGGAAAACTGAAAGCAGCTAGGGAGAAGAGGTCTGGAACTGACACGGGTAACACATAAGCCTCCCAGCAGGGCTGTCCACAGAGATCTGGCGGGCCAGGAAAAGACTGGCATGACAGACTGGTGTGCTAGATCAGAAACATGCAGCCAAGCTTCCCTGAGCCAGCAAGGCTGTCATTCAGAACACAAGGAGAGATGAGGAGTTTCCATGACCAACAAAAACAAAAGGGATTTCGGATCAACAAACCAGCTCCCTAGAATAAAGGGCACCCTCTGAGTGGAATGAGAGAATGAGAGACCAAATGTGACAAAGACTAGAAAGGAACACAAACAAGCTACAGGAACAATGACTTGACAGGTTATACAATGGCACTAAATGCAATTCTCTCCATCATTACTCTGAAATGTTAAAGGACTAAATGCTCCAGTCAACTTAGGGTATCAGAATCAATAAAAAAAACGAAACAAACAAAAAACAAACAAAAAAAACAAACCAAGAAGGCTACAATACCTATCGATAGCTGGCCCACAAGAGACTCATTTCTTTTATTTTTTTTATTTATTTTTTATTTATTTATGATAGTCACAGAGAGAGAGAGAGGCGCAGAGACACAGGCAGAGGGAGAAGCAGGCTCCATGCACCGGGAGCCCAATGTGGGATTCGATCCCGGGTCTCCAGGATCGCGCCCTGGGCCAAAGGCAGGCGCCAAACCGCTGCGCCACCCAGGGATCCCAAGAGACTCATTTCTGACCCAAAGATACCTTCTCATTGACAGAGAGAGGGTGGAGAAGCATTTGCCGGGCTAAAGTGACATCCACAGAGAGCTGGAATAGCCATACTTCTTTTGAACAAATTAGATTTTTTTTAAGACTTTATTATTTATTCATTCATGAGAGAGAGAGAGAGACAGAGAGAGAGAGAGGCAGAAACATAGGCAGAGGGAGAAGCAGGCTCCATGCAGGGAGCCCGAAGTGGGACTCGATTCCGGCTCTCCAGGATCAGGCCCTGGGCTGAAGTAAGCCACGGTAAACCTCTGAGCCACCCGGGCTGCCCAACAAATGAGATTTTTGACCAAAAAATGTTAGAAGAGGTGCAACAGGACGCTATGTCCTACTAAAGGGGTCTGCCAAACAAGACTTTTTTTTTTTTTTTAATTTTATTTATTTATGATAGTCACACAGAGATAGAGAGAGAGAGAGGCAGAGACATAGGCAGAGGGAGAAGCAGGCTCCATGCACCGGGAGCCCGACGTGGGATTCGATCCTGGGTCTCCAGGATCGCGCCCTGGGCCAAAGGCAGGCACTAAACCGCTGCGCCACCCAGGGATCCGAAGACGGTTTTAACAATGATGTCTGGGCCACTTTTCGTTTGTTTGTTTTTTCAGTTGATTATGTGTCCCCTAGAAAGTTTATCTTATCATTTTTCAAATAAAGATTCTTTTGAGGGGAGTGCCTGTTTGGCTGAGTTGTTGGGCATGCAACTTTGATCTTGGGGTGGTGAGTTCAAGCCCCACATTAGATGTAGAGCTTACTTAAAAAATAAAAATAAATAAAAATTTAAAATTCCCCCTCTCAAAAAAAGATTTTAACAATGGAACATATCTAGGCCTCTGACGTGGAAAAAGCCACATGTATGAACTCAATAGATCACAACCTTAAAGACTCACTGATTATAATACAATAATAGTAGGGGAGAGGACCCCCACCCCCCACCCCCCACTACAGCCAGTGGACAGTTGCTCTCACTAGAAGATCAAGAAGGAAAAAGAGATTGGAAGGACACCCTGGACCAGATGGACCTAACACATATATTCAGGGCATTTCCTCCTAAACAGCAGAAATATCCATTCTTTTCCAAAGCACAGGGAAGAATCTGGGTCACACATCATGGCTCTACTGACACTAAAAGACTGAGATCCTACCATGCATATTTTCAGGCCACAATGCAATGAAACTTGACATCAATGGCAAGAAAGCATTGGGAAGGACCAGAGTGCCATGGAAGGAATGTCCTACTAAAGAGTGGATGGAAAAAAAAAAAAAAAAAAAAAAAAAATAAATAAATAAATAAATAAATAAATAAAATAAAGACTGGATGGGCCAAGCAGGAAATCAAAGAATTTAAGCCCAAGTACATGAAAGCAAAGGAAAAGGAAAACTGGAAAGTCCAAGGCCTTTGGCATGCAGCAAAAGTGGTCCTAAGTGGGAAGTCTCTAGCAAGGCAGGCCTTCGTCAAGAAGCAAGAGAGGTCTTCAAGACACAACCTACCCTGACACTGAGTTAGGTGGGACAAGAACTGAAAGGAGACCCTACCTCCAGCAGGAGAAGAGGAATAATACCAATTAGAGCAGAATTCAATGAAATAGAAACCAGAACAGTGGAACAGATCAATGGAAGTTGGAACAGGCAAAGAGAAATAATCAAGAGAAGAGCAGAAATCCATGGTATCGAAAGCAAAAACAAAACCGAACCAAACCCACTAACATAGATCATGAAACTAAGAATGGATGCCTTGAACGAATGAACCGACAGGTAAAGTCCTAGGCTTATGAGAAAGAAGAGGCAGGACCTCAATAATTATACTCATGGGGGGCAGGCCAGGTGGCTCAGCGGTTTAGCACCGCCTTCAGCCCAGGGCGTGATCCTGGAGACCCGGAATCGAGTCTCATGTCGGGCTCCCTGCATGGAGCCTGCTTCTCCCTCTGCCTGTGTCTCTGCCTCTCTTTGTCTCTGTGTCTCTCATATAAAATTAAAAAATAAAATAAAATAAAATAAAATAAAATAAAATGTAAAATAAATAAAATAATCAAATAAAATAATAAAATAATTATACTCATGAATAAAAGAGGACACATTACGACCAACACCACAGAAAGAAACACAATTCTTTTTTTTTTTTTTTAAGATTCTATTTATTCATGAGAGACAGAGAGAGAGAGACAGAGAGACAGAGAGAGAGAGAGAGAGAGGCAGAGACACAGGCAGAGGGAGAAGCAGGCCTCATGCAAGGTGCCTAATGTGGGACTCAATCCCAGGTCTCCAGGATCACGCCCTGGGCTGAAGCTGGCGCTAAACCGCTGAGCCAGCGGGGCTGCCCAAGAAACACAATTCTAAGAGAATATGGCGAGCAATGATATGCCAACATAGTAGGTGATGAGGAAAAAGAGGTAAAATTCCTACAAACATACAAACTACCTAAATTAGAGCTGGAAGAAACAGAAAACCTGAATAGACCCACAACCAGGAAAGAACTTGAAGTAGTCAGCAACAAGAGTCCAGGGCTGGATGTCTTCCAGGGCAATTCTACCTGTCTTTTAAAGAAGACCTAATAATACTCGCTCTTTTGAAACAGTTCCAAGAAAGAAATGGAGGAGAAACTCCTAAACTCATTCTCCAAGGCCAGTGTTATCTTGATCCCAAAAGCAGACCAGACTCCAAAAGAAGGAGAATTACAGGCCACTATCCCTGAGGAACCTGGATGCAAAAATTCTCAACAAGATACTAGCTCTGCAGATCCAACACGACATTAATAGGATTACTTTTTTTTTTTTTAAAGATTTTATTTATTCATGAGACGCACAGAATGAGAGGCAGAGACAAAGGCAGAGGGAGAAGCAGGCTCCACACAGGGAGTCCGCTGTGGGACTCAATCCCAGGCTCCAGGATCATACCCTGGATTGAGGGCGGCACTAAACCGCTAAGCCACCCGGGCTGTCCTAAATATAGTTTTTTTTTTTTTTTAAGTTTTTTATTTTTTATGAGAGAGAGAGAGAGGAGAGAGAGAGGGGGGGGGGGCACAGACACAGGCAGAGGGAGAAGCAGGCTCCATGCAGTAGGCCTGATGTGGGACTTGATCCGGGGCCTCCAGGATCATGCCCTGGACTGAAGATAGCGCTAAACTGCTTAGTCACTGGGGCTGCCCAGGATTATTCTTCACAACCAAGTGAGATGGATTCCTGGACTGCAGGGCTGGCAAAACATCCACACATCCATCCATTTGATACACCCCACTACTGAAAGGAAGAACTATGTATAGCATTCACTCAATAGATATAGAGAAAGCATCTGGAAAATACAGCATTTTTTCTTTATAAAAACCCTCAATGGGGGATCCCTGGGTGCCACAGCGGTTTGGCGCCTGCCTTTGGCCTAGGGCGCGATCCTGGAGACCTAGGATCGATTCCCACGTCGGGCTCCCGGTGCATGGAGCCTGCTTCTCTCTGCCTGTGTCTCTGCCTCTCTCTCTGTGACTATCATAAATAAATAAAAAAAAAAAAATTAAAAAAAAAAAAACAAAAAAACCCACAATGGAGTAGGCATAGGGGGCATATACCTCATCATCATATATAAAGGCCATATATGAAAGACCCATAGCTCATATCATCCTCCAGGGGCATCACTTTGAGCTGCCCCCCTTGCCCCCCTGGAAAAGGACAGGACAATGCCAAGATGTCCTCTTTACCCCTGCTGTTTAGCACAGTCCCTGAAGACAAAGTCTCAGCAATCAGACCACAATAGTAAATAAAAGGTCCTTATATGCTCACTAGACACATTTAAAAATGCTCAACATTACTCAGCATCAGGGAAATACAAATCAAAACCATAGTGAGGTCTTACATCACACTTCTCAGAATGGCTAAAATTAACGAGTTGGGAAAAATAGCATATATGGACTGGACTCAGAGGAAGGGGAAGGTACATTGTTGATGCAAATGCAATCTGGTGGAACCACTCTAGGAAAAAACAAAAAACAAAAAAAAAGGATCTTTTTTTTTTTTTTTTTTTTTTTTTAACCATGGCTCAAATATGTGGATTCTGCCTTAGAAAAAGCAGCTTGAGAATGTGCATTGCAAAAAAGTGGCTCATTCTACTGGTACTAAAATGAATAAATATTGACTGATTGAAACAGAACAAAACCCATCTCTGGTGAGATGAGTCTTAGCATGAGTCTAAGTCTTAGGTAAGTTACACTATTGTCTGCTCTGAAACCCTGCATAGCTTCTATTTACTAAAAAACCAAGGTCCTCAACCTGATATTCTGGCCTTCCTTTGGTGAATTAAACGTTGCCCATCTTGCCTTTCCAATGGTGTCCTCTAAAAATACATATTTTGAAATCCTAACTCCCACTGCAGAATGTAATGCTTTTAGAAACTGGGTCACTGAAGATGTTTAACTTAGAGAACTGCAAAAGTAGGTCTTCTAAGTGAAGTAACTTTTTTAAGAACAGTCCATAGGAAGATAGAGACAGATGTAATGTCCAAGGTGGAGACTTGAGTTCTCAAGCTGCAAGCCAAGAAATGCCAATGATTGAGAACACACCATTAGGAGGTAGGAAGAAGCAAGGAAGGATTGCCTACTGGTTTAAGAGGGAGTGGATACCTGCAAACACTTTGACTTTTGGTTTCTATCCCTGAGGAGCTTGGATACAGGCTCCAGAACTGAGACAAACCTCTGTGGTTTTATACCTAGATGGTATTATATCATAATTATTTACCACATCATATTATGTATATATGATATCTACAAATTAACTTTAAATCCAAAAATACAAATAGATTAAAAATGAAAGGATAGAAAAAGACTGTCTATGCAAATAATAATGAAGAGTGCCGAGATAGTTACAGCAGTATCAGACAGAATTAAAGTCTGTTTAAAAATAAAAACCATCTAAGTGATCTTACAGGATTTATTCAACAACTCATCAATCAGTCTGATAAAAAGCAGCTACACTGAGTATACAAAATGTTAGATTTTTTTTATAGCCAGAAGGGAGTGGGAACAGTAAGTTATAATAGGCCAAGAAATGGGTTGATAATTGTAAGGTCACTTTCCTTTAGGGGAATGACTAGGGTATATCAGTGCTGATCTAAGCAGTGCTGACCAGGCAATTCTTTTTTTTTTTTTTTTTTTTTTAAACTTTTATTTATTTATGATAGGCACACAGTGAGAGAGAGAGAGGCAGAGACACAGGCAGAGGGAGAAGCAGGCTCCATGCACCGGGAGCCCGACGTGGGATTCGATCCCAGGTCTTCAGGACCACGCCCTGGGCCAAAGGCAGGCGCCAAACCGCTGCGCCACCCAGGGATCCCTGACCAGGCAATTCTTGACTGACTTGTATAACGTTCCATTTCTCCCCATTTTGGAGAGTCAAAACTATAACCAACAAATTATCCCAATCTGGTGAGATGGGTCTTCACATGAGCCACTGCTTTTTAGGAAACTAAAAACTCCTGTTTTGCAGTTGACAAGTTAAAACTATTACAGGAGACAAAGGACATATTTTGAAAGATCAATCAACCAAAAATATATGACAATCAGATACACATCAAAACACATAGCCCCAATATCTTTGAAAAACAAACCAGGGCAGCCCCGGTGGCGCAGCGGTTTAGCGCCGCCTGCAGCCCGGGGTGTGGTCCTGGAGACCCAGGATCGAGTCCCACATTGGGCCTGCATGGAGCCTGCTTCTCCCTCTGTCTGTGTCTCTGCCTCTCTCTCGCTCTCTCTGAATGAATAAATAAATAAATCTTAAAAAAAAGAAAAGAAAAACAAACCAAAAGCAAAACCACTGACAGAACTGAAGGGAGAAATAGATATACAATAATAGTGGAATAATCCACAGTCAGTATTGGATAAAATAAGTAGAAAAAAAGATGAAAAAGGAAATGAACTGACAAAACAAAACACTGCCAACTCCTTCCTTCCAAGTGCACACGGAACATTCTACAGGATAGACCATATATTAGGTCATAAAACAAATCTCAAAAGTTTTAAGAAGTTGAAATCATATCAAGTATCTTCTACAACCATAATGGAATACAGCTAGAAATTAGTAACACACAAAATCTGCACTTCCCCTCTGGATAATTATCAAAAATGTGGAAATTAAATAACGTACTACTGAGGAGTGTTTGAGTGGCTCAGTTAAGCGCCTGACTCTTGATTTCTCCTCAGGTCATGATCTCAGGGTCCTGAGACCAAGCCCTTTATCTGGACTCTGTGCTCAGCAGGGAGTCTTGCTTGAAATTCTCTCTGCCTCTTCCTCTGCCCATCCCCTTGCTCACATATGCTCTCTCACTCTCAAATAAATAAATAAACCTAAGAAGAAAACAAAACTCAAACCATTAAACTGCCAATGGATCAAGGAAAAAAAATCACAAGTGAAATTAGGAAAAAAAACCCTTTAGTAAAATGAAAATGTATTTAAGAAAGCAAAATTACAGAAATAGTGAAAACACTTCTCAGAGGGATATTTTGTGAATACTTTATTAAAGGAGAAGAAAATTTCAAAAAGTAACCATTTAAATCCTAAATACAAAAAAGTTGGGCAATCTTTATAAATTAACTATTTAAACTGTAAAGTACTAGAAAAAGAGCAACAAAACTCAAAGAAAGAAAACAAAGATAAATGAAATAGAAAATAGAGAATTAACAAAACCAAAAGTTGATGCTTTGACAAAACTGTTAAAATATTAATTAGCTAGATTTTAAAAAGTTCGTTAGAAAAGTAGCTAAAAAAAATACAAATTAACAATGAACGTAGGGATATTACTACTAACCATGAACAATTCAATACTAGCTCTTTAAGTAATCTAGGTGAAATAAAGATTTTCAGAAATGCACAACATACTAAATCATGAAGATCTGCATACCTATAACAAGTATAAATTAGTTAACTGTCACAAAGAAACTCCCAACAAAAGGAAAGCTCAGAATAAGATGATTCTGGGGCGCGTTGGTGGCTCTGTTGCTTAAGCATCTGCCTTCAGCTCAGGTCATTATCCCGGTCATGATCAGCTCAGGTCATGAGGTCATGATCCTGGGGTGGGGGGGTCCTGGCAAGAGTCCCGCATCTGATTCTTCCCTGCCCAGCAGGGAGCCTGCTTCTCCCCCCGCCCCTCCCCCAACTTGTGCTCTTTCTCTCAAATAAAATCTAAAAAAAAAAAAAAAAAAGATGGGCTTTATTAGTGAAATTTAACATTAAGGAAGAATTAACACCAATCATGGAGGTCTTCTGGAAGTGCTCTCCTATGAAGCAGCATTATCTGATACTAAAGCCAGACAAACATTACAAGAAAATTATAGACTAACATCCCTGATGAATACTAATACAAAAATCCTTAATAATAACAAACCTAATGAAGTAGCATATTAAAACAATTATACACCATAATGTTATATATAGCTAAGGATAAATGTTAATAGACTATAAAGAATGATCTATAATCAATCCTTGTAATATATACTACATTAACAGGACAAATGACAAAAACACTACCATGTCAACTGACTCAGAAAAACACTGGACATAATTCAATACCCCAATAATTCATGCTCAAAACAACGAATTACGAATAGAATTACCTCAAAATAATAAAGGATATATATAAAAAGTGCATTGCTAAATTCATGCTTACTGGGGAAACCTAAAAACTAAAATCAGCATCAAACAGAGATGGTAGATGAATAAGCCAATCACACACAAAATCAAATACTGTACAATTCTACTATTTATGAGACAAACCTAAGTCATCATTTTACGGAAAATAGAATGGTGATTACTAGAGACTTGGTGGGAGTGAAGAAAGAAGAATTAATGAGTACATTGCTTCACAGAATATGCAAGATGAAACAGTTATGGAGATCTTTTTCACAATACTATCAATATACTTAATTTATACTTTATACTTAAAATTGGTTAAGATGGCAAATTTTTTTTTTTTTACAATAAAAAAGATTGCTGAATTCAGTGCAATTTTGATGTTATAGGTACAGAGTGCATCCAAGATTTTGCACTTTAAACAAGTTTCCAAGTAATGTTGGAAGCCCCTGGCTCACAGTTCAAAAATCAAAGCTCTTAAATATTACATCTTTAAAATACTGACTGGTCAAAATGCTTCACCTTATACAAAACCTAGAATTTGTGGAAATAAATGAAATTACAAAATTGAGATTCCAAAGAAACAGGGCAGTAAATTAGCAGACTATTTGGGGTCACAGGCAGGGTTGTTTTTGTTAAGTGCTCTAGAATAGCTATTGAGTGGTTTGTAACTCTGATCAGTGATATTTATATTCTCAACATTTAGCTCAGATTTTTTGTTTTTTGAACTATTAAGCAACATATGCTCCTCTTTTAGAGTTTAAAGAGTGAAGAACCTTTAAAGATATTTTTTAAAAATCAAAGGTATTTTGGAACTAAGTAGTTATGGTTGCAAGACATGGTCAGTATACTAAGAAGCACTAACTGTATGGTTTCACTAGCTTAACTTCAATTCTGTAAATTTTAATTCAATATCCAAATATCTTGACCTTTTAAAAAAAATTTCTGCTATAGACCCAATGTTTAGTCCTCCTAAAATTCTAACACTGAAATCTAATCTCAATATGATGGTATTATGGTGAGGCCTTTGAGAGTTGAGTAGGTTTTGAAGCTGGAGACCCCATGTCTGAAATTACTGCCCTCATAAAAGACATCTCAAAAGAAATCTCTTGCTCCTGCTATCATACGAAGAGGCCATCTATCAACTGCGTCCTGATCTTGTTCCAACCTGCAGAGCTGTGAGAAATAATTTGTTGTTCATAAGCCACCCAGTCTGTTATTATAGCAGCACAAACAATATAAGATAACCTCTCATAACTTTTTTTTTAACCTCTCATAACTTTTACAGAACTTTAGATTCTTACTATCACAAAAACCAACTAAAGTGTGTTAGTCTGCTAAAGCCCTCCAAACTAGCCACAAAGACAACTATATAATGGGTCTTTTTCTATGGAAATAATAATAATAATCACTGACTTGTATGGAGTTATACTAAAATGAACTTTAAGTGCTCTAAAACATCACTTCAGGGGCAGTCCAGGTGGCTCAGCAGCTTAGCACTGCCTTCAGCCCAGGGTCTGATCCTGGAGACCTGGGATAGAGTCCCATGTCAGGCTACCTGCATGGAGCCTGCTTCTCCCTCTGCCTGTGTCTGCCCCTCTCTCTCTCTCTGTGTGTCTCTCATGAATAAATAAATATTTAAAAAATAAATAAAAAAACATAATTTCATGCATAGTTTCCCTAAGACCAGAAGAAATGAAGAGGGTAAAACAAATCTTTTATGAAAATAAAAGAAAAAAATTAATTCATGGATATATTCATCAAAGAAGTCACCAATTAGCTCTTTACTACTCTAAAACACTAATGGTAAACTCATAGGACTAATTTTACATCCAAGTCAGAAAATCAAAAGCAATTATGCATTTTACATTCCATTCTAAGAAATGGAGAAATAAAAATAGTTTTAGGTTTATTAGATTTAACAAAACTCATTTTTTTTTAAATACAAACTTTATTAATTTAAGTATTTTTTTAAATTTTTTATTTATTTATGATAGTCACAGAGAGAGAGAGAGAGAGAGAGAGAGGCAGAGACATAGGCAGAGGGAGAAGCAGGCTCCATGCACCGGGAGCCCGACGTGGGATTCGATCCCAGGTCTCCAGGATTGCGCCCTGGGCCAAAGGCAGGCGCTAAACCGCTGCGCCACCCAGGGTTCCCCAAAACTCATTTTTTTTTTTAAAATATTACCTTAGTACCAATATGAAATAGACTAAACGCTGATTAACAAGAAAATATTTCTGATTTTTATTTTTGAATGTTATTCTCAAGTACACATTTACAATAGTGTCACACTTTTCTATATGAATTTATCAAGTATGTTACTTTTAAGTATTTTACAGTGTGTACAGAGGAAGAGACATATAATATTTAATAGGCTATTTCAACAAAACAATAACTTATGTTCTTGTAAAAATCTGTACCTCTTTAAAATATTAAACTGAAACATCCAAACTTGCTTATTAGCTTTGCTAACCATATTGTTTTAGGAACCAAAATGGCCTGCAACGAATATGAGTAAATAACAGCAAGTACAATTGCATGTTTTCTTTATAAACACAAATGTTTTATCTTATTCATTTGACCAAATCTTTAATTACCTTTTAAAGGTTTCAATATTGTGCTTAAAAAATAAAAACAAAACTGTGTAAGACTCCAGACTAAGAAAGAAATATAAAGTATGTCAAGTGTTGTGTTCTTTAATCTTTCAGTTTCTTTTTAAAATATAATTAAATAGTTATTTATCTGTATTAATTTTACAGAATGTTTTAAAATTCTTAAATGTAAACTTTTATTTAAACATTTCCTTTTATAATACTCCAGGGCAAAACCAAATGAAAGGAAAACTGAAAAGATTCCCAAACAAAAAATAAAGAGTTTTTAAGAACAGGACAATGGATACTAAAAATGGGGTGAGACATACATGGGAGTCAAGAAGTCTTAAGAGGTTCCAAATCCATCCTGTTGCTTAGTTGGCACTAGGTTTAAATTCTATGTGCCTAAAGCATTCGATTTAAAAAGACTAAATTATTCCAGCCTTCAAATCCCCCCAATATTTAGATTTCTAATCCCATAAGTTTCTGAATATGAATATTAGTGGCACAGAGAAAAGGCAAAAGGCGAAAACTTTACAGTAAGAGTAGAAGGAAGCACCATAATGAAGTTGCGCTATCAAATGGGAGGGGAAATTCCTATTCTTGTGTAATGTGCCAGTACGTATGTGCCAATACCCAATATAAGTAAACGAAAAGTTTCCTATTTTTGAAAATTCATATTAACACAAACCAAATTCTAATTAACTTTTCATTTTATATCTATTTGTGACCCCTTGCTGCTTAAAATATGCCAACTCTCAAAAAAAGTATGAAAGACTTGTTGATATTGCAAATAGTCTCACATTTTCATTACATACTTTTAAAACAATTCTTCTAATCAAAGCTAACTTGAGTTAGAAACTTGAGTTCAAATTTGCTAAGAAATTAAAAAAGTCTCAACTTGCCAATTTTAATTACCACCCATTCTCTGCAGCCATTCATCTTCTTAATTCTCCTTACTTTGTGAGAAGATATTTACTTTACATGCTTCTCAGTGACCACTGAGACATCTGTCATCAGATAGCTGTTAGCTTTTCAGAAAAACTTAAGGTTTATGAAGCTAAACTTATATAAAAATATTCTTTCTAGAAATACCTTAACTCTTCTTTTCAAATTACCAAAGACATTTAAGGAAAATATCTTCACTCTTTAAAAATACTACTGTTCTTACTTTCCAATTTCCCCCTCACTCAAGTTTAATTTAATCTTCCTGAATAGGAAGTTTGCAAAATGCTCTTTCATACATCCCTGGATCTTCATTTAATTGTACATTTAACACTTTTCATTATAGACTTAAATTTGAAATTGTGTGTGTAAATATGTAGAATAAGTAACACAGGCACATATAAAATCTGGTGTACACTTACAGATCCAGTTGTAAAACAGCCTACAAGCCACCATTTATCTCTAATATTCCAAAACTCAGTTCACAGTTAAGTCTTGTTTGTAGAATCCAAGTATTCTAAAACAAAACTATATAGATGGAAGAATAACAAACAGGAGTTATGTAAAACCTTTCAGTAACTTTTCTAAAAGTGTGCTATGCTGACAAAAGATGTACTATACAGAAAGTTACAAGAAAGCTTCTTTTGTCTTTTCAATAAAATGAAAATTAAACACAAACCTAGCAAAGGTACTAGATTTAGCAGTGCTACAGGCTCAAATGGAAAAGTTTCATTGTCACATGGTCTTGAAATATTAATTAAGCAAAACAAGGAAATTACTTTCATGTAATAATTAGACCCAACAGTAAAATCTGTTTGTATTAACAGATGTTCCTATTTAATGTGAAAGAATTATAAGGGAAAAATGAGTCAAAGTAATTCAATTTAGTTACCAATCCTATGTTGTTTTTTTATCTTTAAGTGGTCTTAGAAAAGTACCATCAATATGAAAAAAGTAAATATTTAAAATGAATAAGAAAACTTCTAAGACTGAAAATTCAGTACAGAATCAGGGATTTTTAAAAAGCAACTTCAATGTTGCTACTTTTTGCCACTGAACAAACTGAATAGGATCCAGAACACTCTAGTAAAATGTAAAGAAAAGTTGACTAGAAGCAATAATTCTATTTGTATACAGCATAAATTGATGTACAGTATTGCATTTCAATGAGATTGATTGGCTTTGAAATGAGATTGCTGCTTTAAGGCCAACATCTCCACAAATGTCTACAGAAGTACTATTAGGGCAGGCCAACTTCTTTATGATGTCGCATTATGTGCTGGTTCTTTTCTGAAGGTCTCCGGAACCCTTTCTTGCAGTACTCACAACGATGAGGATAGTCTTTCGTATGAATGGAGATAACGTGCCGTTTAAAGCCTGAGGCATCTGTAGTGCTGTACTCACAATATTCACACTGATACACTTTCCTGCCACTATGTGTCTTCATATGCTTTTTAAGCTCATTCTGTTGCCTAAATCCCTTTCTACATCTCTTACACCTAAATGGAAGATCTTTTGTGTGAACTGACAAAATATGGCGACTTAGAACAAATGGATCTGCAATCTTAAAGTCACAATGTCTACACTGGTGCATTTTCTTACCCTTGTGGGCAGCCACATGTTTCTTGAGTTCGGAAGGCCTGTGAAAGCCTTTATCACACATGTCACACTTATGGGGGTAGTCCTTTGTGTGAACTGAAATTATGTGTCGTTTCAAATCGCTTGAGTTCGAACTCTTGTGGTCACAATGCAAACACTGGTGTGTTTTGCTTTCTTGGTGGATGACAGCATGTTGCTGCACCTCTTTGGTATCTGAGAAAGTCAGAAGACAGATGTCACACTTGAATGGCATCTCTTTACTATGCTTGGTTTTCACATGTGTTTTTAAGTTAGAAGAGTCTGCAGACCTATATTCGCAGTATTGGCACTGGTATGGCTTCTCGCCAGTGTGGATTCGCATGTGCTTTTTGAGCTCTGACGGGTGACGAAAACCTTTACCACACTCCACACAAATATGAGGAAAGTTCTTGCTGTGAACCGCCAAAAGGTGGCGATTCAATAAGCCTTGTTCAGCTGTCTCATATTCACAGAATTTACACTTGTGCATTTTGTTGGTTCCCTTTTCCTTATGCACCATTTTGTGTGTAAACAAAGCCCCAGCGTGAGAGAAATGCTTCCCACACTCCTCGCATTCGATAGACTTTTCTGCCTTGCTTGTTAGCTTGTGGCTCTCCAGGTGGTTGTGTAAACTTATCTTCTTATTTGTAGTGTAATCACAGTCAGTACAGCGGTACTTCTTCTTGGAAAGGTGTTCAGGATGGTTTTTCATGTGCCTTTTCAAAAAACCTCTCGACTTAAATTTTTTTCCACAAATCATGCAAGGATAGACAGTCAAGGGATGTCCATCAGGGCCAATAATTATTGCTAAGAAAGGGAAAGAAAAGAACATGAGTGATCAAACCAAGTTCTGCTTTGGTTCTTCAACCACTTAAAGTGTGTGCTCTGAAAATAGTGCTAAAGTACTCCTAAAAGCTAATATTCTTTCGTTTTTCAACAAAAGAGGATAGAAAAACCCAGTAATGAAGAAACTGTTGTTCAGAAACTTCATTCAATGTAACTACAAATCTCATTTCCAGTTTAAAAGACATTTAAAGCCATATATAGGGGTGTCTGGGTGGCTCAGTGGTTGATTTAGCAGTGCTAAATCTGCTTAGTTCTTAGTATCTGCCTTAGTTCAGGTCCTGATTCTGGGATTCTGGGATGGAGTCCTGCATCTGGCTCACTGCTGAGAGCCTGCTTCTCCCTTTGCCTATGTCTCTGCCTCTCTGTGTCTCTTATGAATAAGTAACAATAAAAAAGCCATATATACTTGGGAATCTATAGAAAATAATTCATAAAAACAATTCATAAAACCTTTCAGTTTCATTACTGCAAACCAAATTTATGCTAACTTGAAATTGAACCATACCTACTAAAAAATTATTACAACATACAAGATTATACTGGAAAGAATTATCCAATGGACAACTGATATATTTGTCCTCTGCTTCTATAAATAATGCCTGCTTTATAGCATAAAGCTGACAAAAAAGTTTAAATTTCTTCACTCAGATGAAATAACATTAATTTTAGGGATTTATTTTAATTTCCACTAAAATATCCTGAGACTTTACTCTGTCCTCAATGTCTGACTCAAAGCCTATTTGTTTTTATTCCAGGAAATCATTCATGAATATCACTGAATTCTTAAAATTATTTTTTTAATACACATAAAAGCTACATATGGTCTAAACTATGATAACACTTCTGTGGATACATACTATTTACATCTCTGAGCTTGCAGAGCACACTGTATTATGGAACTTGTGCACCCTCACCTGTTTGGTACTGCCTGGAATCAGGTCTTCTTCTTTTCTTTGGTTTTTGTTTAGCCAGTCTGCCAAGCCCAGCAGACTCATCTATGTGCAAGAGGGCACTTGCAGTGCCATTCCGGTTTTCAATGCCATCAGAATTATTACCTAACAATGTGTATTAAAAAACAAAATTATACAGTATTCTTTATAAAGAATTAGGGATTCTTTATTAACCATAACAATGAAAAGCCACGATACTCATGAATGACAAACTCCCTATCCACGTAATGCGCTATAAGGGCATATTATGTACTGAACAACATGAAAAGCCTAGCTTCCAAATGTAGCAGCATTTTTCACCTTGATGACACTCAAAATTATAAAATCATGACCCAGATACTGAAGATAAAAATTCCACCTTTAATGTCTATCTCTTAGATAACATAGGCGAAGTAAATTCCTATTAAAATTAAAGGGAGGGATGCCTGGGTGGCTCATTGGTTGAACTTCTGCCTTTGGTTCAGGGTGTGATCCTGGGATCCTGGGATCAAGTCCCACATCAGACTCCTCACAGGGAGCCTGCTCCTCCCTCTGCCTATGTCTCTGCCTTTCTTTCTGTGTCTCTCATAAACAAACAAAATCTTGAAAATAATAATAAAATGAAAGGCAAAAATAGGCAGAATATACATTCTCTGTGTCCTTAAATCACTATATTGATACTTCCTATTTCTGAAATCTGAAACTACTGAAATTATTCTCAATGGTGAATTCGTATTCCACAACTATGCAATCCTTTGAGCTACTGTATGTGACTCACCATAAGCTGCTGCCCATGCTATTGGCATGAAAGTTTTTATTTCATTGTCATCCATCTGCTGTTCATGAACAGCAGCTGCTGCTGCTGCTGCAACTGCTGCATCCTCCTCTCCTACTATGACTTCCATATAAACTTCATCAGCAATTTCAGCAACATCTAATTAGAAAATTAGTAAAACGTTTATAATCAGGTTTACAAAGGTCAGACAGAAAAAGATACTTGTTTGAATTCAGACAAACAAGTTTCAAATGTTACAGACTCATTAACATTATTTTCATATATTACTGTAAACAGAAACAAAATTTTCTCCCACAACAAAGGCACCTACTTACTTAAATCTTCATCTTCTTGCTGAGAATCGTTAACAGTCATATAAACCATCTTTTCCCTTGGAACTCGAATACTGCTATTCTGATCAAGTAATTCAACTCCATGGTCATTCTCAGGCTCACTCTCCACAATGTCCACAGTGCCACCTATCAGGGAAGATGACAGCTCCAAATTTAATGTGAAAACTTCATTTCCACCTGTTTAACTTATTACACTTTCTATATATTTTTCTACTGCCACAATAAAATTCTTGATTATTATTATTATTATTTTTTGTTAATGAGAGATACAGAAAGAGAGAGGGAGGCAGAGACACAGGCAGAGGGAGAAGCAGGCTCCATGCAGGGAGCCCGATGTGGGACTCGATCCCGGGTCTCCAGGATCATGTCCCAGGCTGAAGGCGGCACTAACCGGGCTGAGCCACCGGGGCTGCCCTAAAATTCTTGCTTAAAAGTTCTCTTCAGAAAAGATTTCAGGGGCACCTGGGTAGCTCAGTCACTTCGGTGAGTCTGCTTTTGGCCTGGTTCATGATCCCATAATCACAGAGCCCCACATCAGGCTTCCTGCTCAACAGAGAGCCTGTTTCTCCCTCTCCTGCTCTCCCTGCTTGTGTTTTCTCTGTCAAACAAATAAATACAATCTAAAAAGAGCAAGAAAGAGAAAAGAGGAGAAGAGAAAAAGTATCAAACGTCCTCAATCTAAACCACCCAAAAGAAATCAAATTGAAGTGTATCTGATCAGGATGTATAATATGCTGAAGCTTTCTTCTTACCTAAGTCATCCTCTCCAGGGTCAGCTTTAAAAATGTATACCTTGATGACTTCAGGGCAAGTGCCATCCACCTTACAAGGATCAATTTCGGACTCCGTGTCGATGGTCATTCCGGAGGAGCCACCATGTTCTATTTTGCCAGCATCATCCACTGAAAAGAGAAGAAATACAGAAGTAACAGTAACAGACATGTAAATAAATTATTACCTTTTTGGAAAGTCCTTTTACAAAAATAATCTCTGCACACAGACACATACATGGCATTTGCATCATACACACAAAACATGCCCATTTGAATTCATAAAACTGAGTCATTGCTGGCAAATGCAGCAAATGTATACTTAAATATATAATATTCTCAAGTAAATGAAAGTAACTTGTTTATGTATATATTCTTAATACATTATAATGTATAATGTATATATACATATTAAAGATTTTATTTATCCATGAGAGACACAGAGAGAGAGAGGCAGAGACAGAAGCAGTCTCCCTCCTGGGAGCCCGATGTAGGACTTGATCCAGTGACCCCTGGATCATGCACCGAGCCAAAGGCAGAAGCTCAACCGCTGAGCCACTCAGGCATGCCACTTGTTTATATTTTTTGGGGAAAAAAAAAAAAAAAGGTACCCCTACCAATAGAGACACATGACTCATGACAGTCAAGATTCAGGGGATATGGAAAAACTATTTCCTAATTTAAGCTTTATAAAAGTAACTAACGAAATACAATACTATACTTTGCATTTGGAAAATTGATAAAAGTAAAAAATAATAAAGAAACAGACTCTGAATTGGAATAAATATCAAAAAATAATCCTCATAAAATGTAATCTTTCATCCACTGCTATCCACCTGCAGTCATCCATTGATGTCTTTAGCTTTAAGGCATCTTAAATTCTTAACAGTGGCTTATAGAGATAGAAGTTAGATTTTGATATCTTTGAAAGAGTTCTATAAATTACCCATAGAATTCTTTTTCAAAAGGTCCAAAAACTCCATTTGTCTAATCAAAATTTTTACACAGAATTACAAAAAATGGCAGCCCAGATGGCGCAGCGGTTTAGCGCTGCCTTCAGCCCAGGGTGTGATCCTGGAGACCTGGGATCGAGTCCCATGTCGGGCTCCCTACATGGAGCCTGCTTCTCCCTCTGCCTGTGTTTCTGCCTCTCTCTCTGTGTGTGTGTCTCTCATGAATAAATAAATAAAATCTTAAAAAAAAAAAAAAAGAATTACAAAGAATATCTTACCGAGACTATTCAGATGAATTTAATCTTTCAAAAGCCAGCATTAAAAAGTGAAAATACACTAATACTGTATTTTTTTTTTAAAGATTTTATTTATTTATTCACGAATGACATCGAGAGAGGGAGGCAGAGACATAGGGAGAGGGAGAAGAAGCAGACTCCACAGGGAGCCCAATATGGAACTTGATCCTGGGAATCCAGGATCACACCCTGGGCTGAAGGCAGGCACTAAATCACTGAACCACCCAGGAATTCTGCAATACTGCTTTCAAACAATATCCTAAAATCTCACAAATATAGAAAATCCTAAATATGGTCCACAGCAATAAGATAAGTACAAAGTCAAGGAGCAACACCTGTAGTGGCTTATACTAACCCAGAGGTCACTCATATTAAGTATTTTAGAGAATGCTATATGGAGTCAGATTCAAGTATATTGAAGATTTGTAAGATGGATGTTAATTTCTTTAAGAAGTTTACTGCAAAAAAGGAGAACAAAATAGTAGTTAGAATGGAATGCAGGAAGAAAGAAACAACTATGTCACTGATACTTAAATATGCTCATAACCTGTGGGAGTAATAAAGAAAAAAAGAGGCTGGAGGTAGAGGACATGGTGATTTATGAGATCAAGATCTCAGACGGAAAGGAACAAGATAAAACAAGGAGCAAAAACAAAGAAATTTTCCTTAAAAAAGAAAGCACTTCTTCTTTAAGCACTTCTTCCAATCTCCTTCTGAGATTGGAGGGCAGGGCTGAAGCTCAGAAACCAGAAAAACATCCTATCTTTTTTTTTTTTTTTTAAAGATTTTATTTATTTATTCATGAGCAACACACAGAGAGAGATAGAGAGAGAGAGAGAGAGAGAGAGGGGCAGAGACACAGGGAGAGGGAGAAGCAGGCTCCATGCAGGGGGCCTGATGTGGGACTCCATCCCGGGTGTCCAGGTACTCTGGGCTGAAGGCGGCACTAAAGCCGCCTGAGCCACCCAGACTGCCCCCAGATATCTTCAACCATATACAAAGCATAGAGGAGACAAGGATTTAGGCTAAAGAATGGGAAACCAGATTAAGAACCTGAGAAGTGAAAGAGAGTAAGCTGCAGTAGGATGAGCTTAATGACATAAACTTGGTTAAGCTCTTTGCATTTGGTACATACATAACACAGATACATTTATGCCCCTTCTGTATATCTTGAAGTTAATCAGGATATTTACCTATATTTTATAGTGCTTGTTGGTAAAGTAGCCTTAACTGTGATCTTAGGCATACTTCTTTTCTTCAGAGCTAAATACATGCTTTTTTGACATACCGAGCTGACTGAGCTGAGGTCATTTCTCAAAGGTACCTTTGAAATGTCAACTGAGTCAGCAATTAGAAGACAGAGATCTTGGCAAATCAGACAGGGAGAGCACTTGAATAAATCTAAAGCTTCTTTAAAGGATTAATCTTTGATAATACAGATAAAGTTTGGAAGTCTGTACAAGTGATTCTAAACAGATACTGAAAAAAATCTTAATACCTGTGTTTACATGGTCACCCAAGATCTTCATGGAAGTATTAGTTTATGGGTAATCATGAGATAAAACTCAAAAACCCCACCATCTAATGACTGTGGAACTTGAAAAATGTTAATATTTACTTGTAGCTTATAAAAGATATTTTGGGTTACTTATATCTTTTAAGAAATATGTTAGAAAAACACAATCAGATTTTCACATTTACCTAAGAGCAAAGCTAATTTATTTCCAGAGAAAAGTAGAATTCACCTTGAAAATTCCACCTTGAAAAAGTGTCTAATTCAACTACTAAATTATCTAAATGAAATATTACAAAAGCAACTTAAAAAAAAAAACCCACAAATCTTAAATGTCCTGTTACCACGTAAAATCTCACTGTGGTTTTATTATTTCTTTTCTTAATTTTATTTATTTATTCATGAGAGACAGAGAGAGACAGAGAGAGAGAGAGGCAGAGACACAGGCAGAGGGATAAGTAGGATCCATGCAGGAAGCCCGACATAGGACTCAATCCTGGGTCTCCAGGATCATGACCTGGGCTGAAGGTGACACTAAACCATTGAACCACCTAGGCTGCCACTCTCACTGTGGTTTTAAATCTGCCATTAAAAATTAAAATTTAAAAACAAAGAAGGCGGCTTGGGTAGAAATCTTGAGACATCACCAAGTGATTTATATACAATTCTTCTTTTAAAAAAAAACATACTAATGGACTAGAGCCTCTATGGTTTTTAGTAAATTAATGTACTTTGCAACCATCATCTAACTCCAGATTATGTACATCACCCCCTAAAAAATACCTCTACGTTCTTTTGCTAACTCCTTTCTAGAACTTATTCTACAATTAGACTAGGAAATCTACTTTTCTCTTTATAGATATAACTAGTCAACACATTCCATATACCTCTTCTTTTCTTTTCTTTTTTTTTAAAGATTTATTCATCCATGAGAGGCAGAGACACAGGCAGAGGAAGAAGCAGGTTCCCCATGGGGAGCCCAATGCAGGACTCGATCACAACATGAGCCAAAGGCAGACAACTCAACCACTGAATCACCCAGGTGCCTCATGTCCTCTTATCTTCAAAGTTCATCTGTTTTGTAGCTTGTACCAGTGCTTCATTTCCTTTTCATTACCAAGTAATATTCCACCACATGATGATGCCACATTTTAAACATCAATTCATCAACTGAAAGCATTAAAAGTTTGTTTCCTTTTTTTTTCTCTAAATTCTTCTGTGTTTATGCTTAGTAGTAGCAACTGGGTCATATTTTAATTCAATGTTTAACTTTTTTTTTTTTAAGATTTATTTATTTTATGATAGAGAGAGAGAGAGAGAGAGGCAGAGACACAGGCGGAGGGAGAAGCAGGCTCCATGCCAGAAGCCTGACGTGGGACTCGATCCTGGGACTCCAGGACCGCGCCCTGGGCCAAAGGCAGGTGCCAAACCGCGGAGCCACCAGGGATCCCCCAATGTTTAACTTTTTAAAGATTTGTGAAATCTTCCCAAAGTGGCTAAACAATTTTACGTTACCAATCCCAATTTATGGGTTTTACAAAATGTCCCCATTCTTGCCAAAACTTATTTTCCATTTTTTAAAATAACCATTTCAGAGAATGTGAAGTGTCTAACTGATTTTGATTTGTATCCCTCAAATGACTAAAGATGTTGAGTGTCCTTCATGGGCTTACTTTCCTCTTTGGACAATGTCAAGGACTTTGTCCATTTTTATTACTCAGTTGCAGACATTCTTATAAGGACTGTTCCCTAGATGCTTAGACAAACACATTACAAATATTTCCTTCCATCCTGTTATTGTATCACTTTCTTTACAGTGTTTTTGGCAACAAAAACATTTTCAAACAGAAATACATGTGTATTTTTCTTTTCCTGTGCTTCTGGTTACCTATCTTAATAAACATTACCTTCAAGAATACTTAACATCTCTTCCTTTTTTCTAAGATGTTTTGAATTTTAGTTACAATAGACGTCTTCAGTTGGTTTTAAGATTTTTATACATTTTGCAGTAGCAGCCCAACTTTGTTCATTTACATGTGAACAAGCAGTTATCCCAACATCACTTGCTGAAGATATGACTATTGTTTCCCCTTACACTGTGAAAAGTTTAAGTTTTAAAAATTCAATTGGGGGCAGCCCCACCGTTGGCCCGGGGTGTGATCCTGGAGACCTGGGACTGGGTTCCACATCGGCTCCCTGTGGAGCCCACTTCTCCCTCTGCCTATCTCTCTGCTTCTCTTTCTCTGTGTCTCTCATGAAAGGATAAATAAAAATCTTTAAAAAAATAAAAAATAAAAATTCAATTGGCTATGGATGTATGTCTCATGATTTTTGTTGAAAATTAAGTATTTTAAGTAATATGGCAATTCTTTTTTTTTTAAGATTTTATTTATTTATTCATAGAGACACACACAGAGAGAGAAGCAGAGACACAGGCAGAGGGAGAAGCAGGCTCCATGCAGAAAGCCCGACATGGGATTCGACCCAGGGTCTCCAGGATCACGCCCTGGGTTGCAGGCAGCGCTAAGCCACTGTGCCACCGGGGCTGCCCCTAATATGGCAATTCTTTTTTTTTCTTTCTTTTTTTTTTATTTATGATAGTCACACAGAGAGAGAAAGAGAGAGAGAGAGGCAGAGACACAGGCAGAGGGAGAAGCAGGCTCCATGCACCGGGAGCCTGATGTGGGATTCGATCCCGGGTCTCCAGGATTGCGCCCTGGGCCAAAGGCAGGCGCTAAATTGCTGCGCCACCCAGGGATCTAATATGGCAATTCTTGATATCACAGTCTCCCTAAAAATTTAATTGCTACCTCCTTTTAAGTTTATGGTAATATCTCTTTTAAGATATTTTATATCTACTTTCATATTTTGGAAATACATTTTAGATTCCTTTAAAGGCATCAATTCTAGTCTAATAATAAAAAGTTTTCTTAACTTTATCAAAGCAAACTTTAAAAATCTAATCAAGACATTTTCCCTAAAATATCCTTATTTATATTACTGTGTTCTATTAGATTAAAAAAAATGATGAATATTAAAACAAAACAAATCACCTGGTAAGGAGCTTATGAGTATAAGCTACATACGTATCCAATAAGTTGCTATAAAACTAGAGAATGAGTTAAATATAGAAATAAAAAATAAGTGAAATAAATATTTTACCATCCCTTCTGCTCCAAAAACTACTAGAAGCAATAAATGGTATTGTGATCCTCATCTTTTATACATCAAACAAGAGAATTTAAGTTTCATTTATTCACTGAAACTTGTTTTACTGACATACGACAAAACTGATAATCAGAAATAATACCAGGTCAAATGATAAAAATACGTAAATTAGATGGCCTTTGAAGCAGGATATCCACAGGATTTTATCTATACAGTTAATAAATATGTTTATTCAACAAATAATTCACATGGAATATGTATAGGGTTTGGTGGGGGAGATACCTAAGTGGGTAAGATATATACATCTGTTCTCAAGAAAGATCTACTCAGGCACGCCTGGGTGGCTCAGCAGTTGGAAGTCTGCCTTTGGCTCAGGGCATGTTCTCACGGTCCTGAGATGGAGTCCCATACTGGGCTCCCTGCAGGAAGCCTGCTTCTCCCTCTATCTCTGCGTCTCTCTGTCTCCATGAATAAATAAAATCTTTAAGATAAACAAACAAATAAAAAAAAAGTGAGATCTTCAAAGGAAGAAACTTGCTGAGATGGATTCTAAACACTTTTAAAAACTATCAGGCATTTAGATGCATTAACTTACTGAAGTATTTAAAGAAAAAAGTAGACATTTGTTTAAACTCTTTAGGCTGTACATGCTAAATAAATGAAAGACAAACTATTTCCATGTCTCATGCTATGAAAAGCATTGAAACAGGTAGTCAATATAACATTTCAGTTTCTTCTTATAATGTATAAAATCAGATCAGTCCACGATTCCTCTACATACTTAACTAAAAACCAGTCAACCCTAGTTTCTCCTCTATTCCTCCCTCCCCAAATAGGATTTTATTTTATTTTTTTTAAAAGAATTTATTTAATGAGAGACACGGAGAGAGAGGCAGAGACACAGACTGCGGGAGAAGGAGGATCCCTCGATGCAGGACTCGATTCCAGGACCTCAGGATCATGCCCTCAGTCGAAGGCAGATGCTCAACCACTGAGCCACCCAGGTGTCCGCCCCGCCCCCAACCAATAGGGTTTTAAATTATAATGCAGCATTAGAGGAAATATCTTTCCTAGAAGATACCAAGAAAACAGAAATGTCTAGATAAATTTCTTATAAAAATTTTGTTCTAATTAAATTTACTGCCAAAGGCAGGAACTAAGCTGCTGAGCCACCCAGGGATTCCCTGTTTTTGAAAATATGATCATTACTTTGCAAGGGAAAGACTACTGGTATAGAAGAAAGAAAGGTCAGAAGTGACTGCATAATGAAAGACAAAATTTTTTTTTTCAAGCTGTAATCCATTCAAGGCTCAATGGTGATTCTGATGAGAGGTAACAGCCTAATCACACCATTTATGATTTGTAATAGTTTTTCCTTTCAATCTTTTTCTCATCTTTTTAAAGCAGGCTCTAGACAGAGAGCCCAATGAAGGCCTGAGCTCATAACACTGAATTGAAAACTTGAGCTGAGATCAAGAATTAGATTTAAGCAACTGAGCCACCCAGGTGGCCTAATTTTTCTCATCTTTGTAATCCATTCTCACACAGAAATAACGGTTTACTTTTACCATTTTAGTTTTCTTAATTATGGTTTATTGTAACAAAATCCATACTAAAAGAATGCATAGTCTTATCACATTTATCTTAATTTTATATAAGTTTAAGTGAAGAAAATATCATCCTGATGCATGATAGAAGAAAGCTTTCAAAGATAAAATCACTTTACCCAAGACTTACATGAAATCATAAGGTAGTCCTCACAGTTGTTTTTGTCATCATCTTGCTGCTCCACAGGGATCCCACTGGCATCTATGACTGCTTCAGACGCACAATCTGCTACCAATACTTCTTCTGAAATGACGTCTGTTGTCAGAGGATCAGTAATAATTTCTGCTGCTACTACACTATCATGAACCACATGTTCAACATGTCCAACATCAGATACGTGTATAGAATCACTTGTTAATACATGTTCTGGCATAGACATTGAGGCTGAAGTAATGTCAGAAGCTAAAACATCATCTGGGACTGTGCAGTGTGCTAAAGAAACTTCTTCGGTTACATCTGAGCCAAGCACTTGCTCGGGAATGATGACATTTTCAGAAACATCTGCTTCTTCTAAGATATCTGAGCAGTGAACATCCTCAATAACAACATCCTCAATAACATCTTGGATTACAACTGAGTCTGGGTCATCAGGAACAAAGTTATGTACAGTTATATCTGAATCCACAACATCTGAAACAAAAACAGTTTCTTGAACTTCCACAACAATTTGATCACCATCCATGTGCGTAGCGTCAGTTCCTTCAAAAAACAAAAATTAAAATGAAAAATTTCAGGTAGGCATGCATAACTCTCTTAAAGGATATATAAATTCTACTTAATTTCTACTAGTAAACAAAATAGATCCTCAGTTTTTCTTATTGAAGGAGATTAAGGAAATAGGGAATCTATTTTTGACTCATCGTGTAACAAATAGAAATTAACATAAGAACTGCTTTTATTTGACCCTAGTCAGTTAATAGGTAAAAAGATAATAGTAGGAAACAAAAAATGTGAGGCAGTTGCAGAAGAAAAGTATTTTTAGAAAATAATCAACATGGAAAGTTTCAAGGAAAGTAAAATGAAATAAATCTTAAGGAAGTAAGATAAATTCAGAAAACGAATAAATCATTTTCCTTCATCTATGTTTCATTTTCCCCTTTTTCTATAATCCTTAAATCTATCAATTTTCTTCTTTTCAACACTACTACATATTTTTTCTTCCCTTCCTTTTCTTCTTTCACTCTTTAAAATCAATGCATCTATTCTGGTGTAATGTTCCAAAAGTTTCCTCTGTATAGGACTAGAAATTTAGAAATTAAACTATGACTTTAGCTAAAAAGGAACTGGGGCATAAATGAAAATAGAGCTAGAAGACTACGGATAAGGAAAGACCACTGATTAAGGATCTCTGTGGATAGGAAGATGAATAAAAGCGAAGTTGCTCTGGAGCACTGGAGGATGAGGTTAGTAGAGATGGGTCATATCAACTTGGCAAAGATACACAGCTTCCATATAGCCTCCTCCCATCACCCACACTCCCAATTCCAAGAAGTTCCACCAAGTTTAAGAAATCCTATTTGTAGTCCAGTTTGCGATTACAGAAAAAAAGGTATAGGAGTGAAACAGTCGCAGCCCAATGAGATTAAATGACTTCACCAAAATCACACAATTGTTTGCACACATATTGTGCTCAGTAAATATCACTCTGAATGAGTGAGATGAGTGGGAACAGAAAGAAGACTGTCCTTTCCAAATTATAACATAAAATAAAACAAAACAAATATGGTATTTTGGCTCCTGGTCCACAGAACAACAAGTATGAAGTCTTCCCTTAAAAAAAACTACTCAATTATCAGTTGATCCTGGTTGTGACTCAGAACAGTTGACTTTAAGCAGCTGCCTAATTCATGACTGTCTCACTGGCTAGGCCATCAGAGAAACACAGATTATTCAACAAACAAAAAGGATCAAAAGAGCCAAAGAATAATAAAAGTTCCAGAAAGTCTTTCATATTAATTATCCCCACTTGAATTACATATAGAAATAATGAAAAAGTTTTCTTTCATTTCTGCAGAATTACTATTAAATGCTTTGAATCATTTGTCTTTGATGTTTAATAATTCACATCAAGCAATATATAACATTAATCTTAAAGACATAAATACAAAAACATTTAAAGGCAACAACACTGCTTAATAGGTGCAAGTCAGAAGGAAGTGTTTAGAATTTATTCATTTTGTGACCTTTGGCAAGTCATTTAACCTCTGAGTTTCTGTTTCCTATTAGTAAAATGAGGACAGTAATATCTGCCATGCATACCTCACAGGACTGTTGTGATGACCAAATGGGAATGTATGGCAAGTGTTCTGAAAAACTGTAATGAGAGGTTTCATTATTATTAGGACATATGAAAACGGAGGCCCTGGCAGATTAAGTGACTTGCTCAAAGATGAATGAACACCATGAAGTGTTAATAATCAGGGCTAAAATGCAAACAGTCCTTAAACCTACCACTTAGTCCATGACACAAGATTAAGTTTTTCTCCACGGAACAGGAGGTTCTCTTTCAGTCACATTTTTACATTTTATACTTCACTATGTTCAAAGGAAGAATTAACTTTGCATTTACCGTCATCAAAATGACAGTACCAAACAGGAGTCAAAACACTATCCCAAATTGTTTTAAGATACACATGTGCGCATAAATACAAACAGGGGATTTAGAGAACACATTAAAAATCTTCATGTTTCTTGATAAAATCGTATCTATTGCACTAATACATGGTAAATGTGATCACAAAATTCAATGAATAAAATTTTAATTAGCAAGAATAGCTATGTAATAGTAAATAATTTTATATTATGAAATCTAATGTAATCGTTTTCAATCATAATCCTAGAATGTTGGGTAATCTGGTTACTCATTTTTTCCCATTGTTATAACTTCATAAATATAATTTTCCTTGTGTAGCTGGGGAAACCAGCAAGATTCTATGTGCCTAATGCGGAAGGCTCCTTGCGAAGTGTTTTTGAGAAATGGTTGTGAAAGAAGGAAACTGCCAAATGCAGAGGAGCTTTATACCTGAGCAAAGAAAAAAAGTGAAATGACATGTTCCAGGTATTTCTCACAGCTCCTGCTGTGAGAGATAAAAGACGGAAACTGAGAGCAAGGAAAATAGGTTTTAGTATTACAGATTTAGAATAAGATAATAGTGCCTGGGCAAAGTGGTAGGAACTGCAAAGTGCAATGTGTTAAGCAGTAAGTAGATTTCCTTGCTTATCCACTTAACTTATCTTACCCACTCTGTAAGATATTCACATCCTAATCACTGGAACTGTACATATGTCACATTATGGCTTATGCCATTAGGATTTTGTGTATATAATTAAGGTCATAAATCTTGAAAATGTTAAGTCAGTCCAATTCACATGAACTCTTAAAAGCAGAACTTTACCAGTTGGCATCAGAGTTGAAGCAGAGCTTTGAGAGACTTAATTCACTGTTTTTATAGAAGACACAAGGAAAGCCTAAGAAGGAACACAAGATAGCCCCCTCATCTGACTACTATGAATGAAATAGAGACCTCATTTCTACAATTTTAAGAAAGTTAATTTCAGCTAATCACCTAAATTATTTTGCAATCAGAATCACAGCCAGAATCCTAGAAAGGAACTTAATTCTGTTCACATCTTTGTTAGATCCCTGTGAAATCCAGAGCAGACAGCCCAGTCATGTCATGACAGAAACTGTGAGACAATGAATTTCACGGATTTAAACTGCTGAATTTAACTTATAGTGTTGTAATAAAATAAACCAGATTTGGATATCAGAGAGAGGAGTGCTGCTATACAAATATAAAAAAAATGTAAAGCAGCTTTAGAATGGAATATTCCCTTGAACAGACAAATAAGGATATTACCCAGTCATGCTAGTGAAAACTAAGAAGAAATAAGCAGAGTAGAAAAGTCCTCCATAGACTCAAAGAACACCAAAGTCACCATGTACAGACTATTTTTTTAAAATTTTATTTATTTATTCATGAGAGACAGAGGGAGGGGGGAGGGAGGGAGAGAGAGAGAGAGAGGCAGAGACACAGGCAGAGGGAGAAGCAGGCTCCATGCAGGGAGCCTGACGTGGGACTTGATCCCGGGTCTCCAGGATCATGCCCTAGGCCAAAGGCAGCACTAAACCACTGAGCCACTCGGGCTGCCCCATGTACAGACTATTAATGGAAATCTAGACTGTAACAATTCTGCTAGTAAGGGCTCAAAAGGAAGATAGATATTGCTGGAAACAGAAAGAAGGAATATCTTTCTTTTGTTTTTTTAAAGATTTTATTTATTTACTTATGAGAGACAGAGAGAGACAGAGATAGAGGGAGAAGTAGGCTCCATGCAGGGAGCCCAATATGGAACTGGATCCTAGACTCCAGAATCATGCCCTGAGCTGAAGGCAGACACTCAACCACTGAAACACCCACGTGTCCCAGGAATGTCTGTTATATGTTGTGACAAATGCCTTAACAAAACTGTATGCTGCAGTTATGTGACAAGAATAATTCCTAACAATGAACTCAGATATTTAGGTAAGGGGATGTCAGCAGAGTGTGAAGATATGGCCTGCTTTCTTCTTGCTGCTTATAGTAAACATCAAGAAAAGAAAGTTAAGTTGAAACAAAAAAGTAGCATGACTTTATAAACTGACAAATTTTTAGCTATCTGAATAGCACAAGAAAAAAAATTAAAATTCCAGGAAAGAAAGTTCTAGAAAGAAAGTATTTTATGTATTAAAAAAAAATATATATATATTTTATTTATTCGTTCATGAGAGACACAGAGAGAGAGAGAGGCAGAGACACAGGCAGAGGAAGAGGCAGGCTCCATGCAGGGAGTCGGACATGGGACTCGATCCCGGGTCTCCAGGATCACGCCCTGGGCTGAAGGTGGCGCTTAATCACTAAGCCACCCAGGCTGCCCGAGCATTTTATGTTTGGCTTTACGACTCTTCCCAGAAGATGGGAAGGTCCTTTAATGGCTCTTTGACCTAAAATTCAGTCCTTTAGTGGCTCTTTGAAGTCATTAATAGTGTGCCTCATAGATACCCTTAAAGTACTTGGTCTTCTTATTCTTTTTTTTTATTTGAGAGAGATAAATAGAGAGAAAATATGACCAGGGGAAGGGGAGAGGGAAGAGAAGCAGGCTTTCCCACTGAGCAGGGAGCCCCATAGGGCACTCATTCCCAAGACCATGACCTGAACCCAATGCAGAGGCTCAACTCACAGAGCCATCGAGTTGCCCATAGACTACTTAGTCTAAGGAGCTTAAGAGCAGTATCCTTGGGATGCCTGGGTGACTCCGTGGTTAAGCATCTGCCTTTGGCTCAGGGCATGATCCTGGGGTTGAGGGTTTAGTCCTGCACTGGGCTCCTCATGGCAAGCCAGCTTCTCCCTTTGCCTATGTCTCTGCCTCTATCTGGGTGTCTCTCCTGAATAAATAAAATCTTAAAAAAAAAAAAAAAAAAAAGGCACTATCCTAATCCATCTCCAAGAAGAAATACATTTTCTCTGAAAGCTTTACAGATCAATCTCTTGTCTATAAGGTCAATTCTCATGACCTAGGAGATACACAAAATTATTTTAAAAATTTATGTCATCAAGGGTGCCTGGTTGGCTCAGTCAGTTAAGTGTTTGCCTTCAGCTCAATTCATGATACAAGACACTGATATCAGGCCCCTAGTCTGCCTCCCTGCTCAGTGGGTAACCTTTCCCTCTCCTTCTGCTGCTCCCCCTGCTTATGCTCTCTGTCAACCAAAAATATCTTAATTTTAAAAATCTTAAAAAAAAAATCTTTAAAAAAGTTTATACAAACATACTATCTTGGTTTAGGGGCTTGGACTGAAAGGGATACAGAAGGTACTAAAGAATGATATTAAGAATTGCTGGGCTTCCAAATTCTAGATGCCTGAAGGTTAATTAAAACTAATCAGTTAAGGGCAGCCCCGGTTGCACAGGGGTTTAGTGCTGCCTGCAGCCCAGGGCGTGATCCTAGAGACCCTGGATCGAGTCCCATGTCAGGCTCTCTGTATGATGCCTGCTTCTACCTCTGCCTGTGTCTCTGCCTCTATCTCTCTATGAATAAATAAAATCTTAAAAAAAAAAAAATCTGCTTAAAAAAACCTAATCCAAGATACCAAGTTAAAAACACTTGGTATCTTTTTTTTTTTTTTTTTTCTTCAAGATTTTATTTATTTATTCATGAGAGACACAGAGAGGAGAGAGAGAGAAAGAGATACAGGCAGAGGGAGAAGCAGGCTCCATGCAGGGAGCCTGATGTGGGACTCGATCCCGGGTCTCCAAGATCACACTGAAGGGTCGCTAAACTGCTGAGTCACTGGGGCTGCTCAAATACTTGGTATCTTATATGAGAAACCCCCCCACAAAGATGACTCAAAGCAGGGAGCTATCAACCATTAAGGATTAGTCCCAAGGCTTAGAAACTAACAGGAGTTTGCCTATCTAGATTTCAAAATTTCTTTAATCTACAGACTTCATCTTTCTTCCTTTTCAAACTGTTGTAACCAGAATATTCAAACTGCCCTACCACTAACGATGGAAGCAAATACCTTTTTTCTCTGGTTTTATAAGTCCACAATGAAGAACTGTGCCCCAAAAGTTGTACTTAATGAACTACAGCCAGTGTATTATGGATCCCTGATTTAGATGCTATGAGATTTCTGAGCTGCTTAATTTGGGGGTGGGGGTAGGGGTAAATATTAAATATTTAATATGTGAATATTAAACAATGTAATACTACACAAGCAATGGGCAAAATAAAAAAGCAAATCAAAAAATGTCTCAAAACAAAATGAAAAGAAAACACAATATTCTAAAACTTACGGGTTGCAGCTGAGCTGTTTAATTTTGGAGAATTTTGGATGTTAAGGTGAAAACCTCAGAAAGAGTGAATTTCACTGTTGGAGGAACATAAATGTTTGAGAGCAGAATGCAAGAAATGTTAAGCAGAACAGTCTTCCAAAGATATCCAAACCTTAATCACTGGATCTTGAAAAATGTTATGTGACATAGTAAAAGAAACCTTGCAAAAAAAAAAAAAAAAAAAAAAGGAAACCTTGCATATCTAATTAAGCTTATAGATATAAGATTAAATAAAACATAGATAATCCTAGATAAGCTTCTGGCTAGAGGGAAATGTGATATGAATGGGAATGCCAAAAGATTCAAAGCATGACAGAGACAACTGATTGGCGCTATAGGATATTCCATGTAAAACATGAGAGGGAACACAAGCAGTGTCCAGAAACATAATAAGAAAAGTAGAAAAGTTCTACAAAGAAATTAAATCTGGCCAAAAGTTTGAATGTCCATGAAAGAGGATATTCCATCAAAGCCTCCAGAAAGGAATGCAGCACCCTGCCAAAACCCGATTTTGGCTTTGTGGAATTCTGCACTAGTTGAGCCACACTGTAAAAGCACTTCTGACTAACAAAACTGCAAGGTGACAAAACAGCACTGTTTTGATCACTAAATTTGTGGGAAAATGTATTGCTGCAACAATACAAAAGTAATTACAGGCAAAATAAACAAGACAAACTTTCAAAGAAAGAACTAAGAGGATTTAATAGGATAACTGGAGAAAATGAAAATAACAAGACAACAGTAACAGATATTGATGCAGTTACTGTCAAGATTATGAACTGACAAGATTCTGACAGGGTAGTAAGATATTAAGTACAAATCAATCAATGTAAGACCTAGCAATTATCATCTTGACAAGCAAACTCCAAATTTGGCAGATAAGAAGTGGAACAACCCAAGAATTAGATATACCTATTCCATCAAAAAAGGAGTTTGGCTCTCGTGGCTGCAATGCAAGTTCATCTTCATCCATGGCCTTTGATTCTCATTTGTCACAGCTCCTAAGCCAGGAAATAAAGTATACCAAATATTAATTATATTAGATCACATACTTAAAATGTCATCATGTTCTTTACATCTCTGAAATGCTCAGATTTCCTATCAATGTAAAATCAAAGGGAATATCCTGATTTCCAGTGATGTATATGTATACATATGTATATGTATTCTATACATAAAGGGCAGTTAAAGAGGTTGACACTATTTGGGGATTTTTGTTTTATTTGCTTTAATTAGAGTTAGTTACATAAAATGCACAAATCTTAATTGTTCTGCTTAATAATTCATATATAAATTATACAAATAAATGCATATTTAAAATAATGCTAATACAATAGCATTATTAAGACTGAGATATAGAACTTTGCTTATACCCAAGATGACTCCCTCTTACCTCCTGCCTACCAGCAATCCAATGACTCTTTGAAGTTCATCTTAATACACTGGGTTTTGCAGGAATTTCAGCAAGGTATTATTACATTTTAAAAATATAATGTAGTCTGAATCTTCCTACCAGTAAATTACAAAATGGTAAAAATTCAAACTTTTTAACAATAGTTAATACTATTTGGAGATCTCTGTGTCGCTTACAATGACCTATCTTAACTGACCTTCTGACTGCAGAAATAATTCTCTCAGTATATTTAGATTCTCCAGGCCACAGGTGAATTGGTATCAGCTACAAAAGGTAAAAAATAAATTTATCTTTGAACAAAGTAAAATTAAAGTCCCACATATAAGACACCTGAAACCATAAGCAAGACTTGTTGAAGGTGCTGTTTACCTCTCCCTCCCTTTTACTCACTCCCTGCTCCCTTCCTTTCCCTTTCCTGTTTTTCTCCAACTATAGTACATGTAAGCATGAGAGTTGAAGTCATTTACCAAATTTGCCTTACAGTCAGCAAGAGAAACAGCTAGTTTATAAGAAAAAAAAATACAAATACAAATACACAGCTAAAAAAAAAAAAAGCTAAAACAAACAAACAAACAAAAACGAGTAAGTGAGTACATGGAGGAAAATGGGAGACTTCTCAGGGGCCGGACCTCTCAAGCTTTCTGACAGATTTTCCCACCACCACTTTCTTGCTTTCTAATTCATTTTCAAAAGTGCTATTAGATCGTTTCTAATCTTTGTAATTTTTGATGACATAAAAAATGTGTATCAAATTTTCAAATAATGTAGTATATTGATGATATAGAGGCTCTTACATCCTACAGAAAGCAAATGTCTCCCCAGTGAAGTGCACCACCATAATACAAACAAACCAATCAGAGCCCACACCCTCAACTATCAAATTTACATTCCAACCTAACATTCCCCCCTCAATAAAATACCCTAAGAAAATTATTTAAAGGGTCTCAAGCAAAAAAAAATAATAATAATAAAAAAATAAAGGGTCTCAAGCCATTATGTCCCCTCTTCTGATCTAACCTTTCGTCCTTTCACTTCTTGCCCCTTCATGGAATGACATGCCTCAATCTTAATCCTCTCATCTCTGTCATTCTAAACCATCTTCTTCAAGACAATCACCTTCATATCTGATATGTTACACTATTTAATTAAAAAAAAAACTTGGGTACTTCCTAACACATGTAAAAAATGAGTGAATTTTCTAAAGCATAATTTAAATGATGCTAAACCTATGTTGATAAACGTTTTAACAGCTTTCTGCTCATTCCAAACAAAATTCAAGCTTCTTGGCTAAGCCTCTAAAATCTGGTCCTATTTACCCTTCCAACATCTTTATACATTCTTTTTTTTGTACTTTTTTTTTTATTGGAGTTCGATCTGTCAACATATAGTATGACATCCAGTGCTCATGCCGTCAAGTTATACTTCCCCTTTAGTTATCTTCCCCTCCATTCCAACCAAAGGAACTTCAGCCAAACATAAATACCTGACATACATCTGGGTCTCCATTAAGACCTACATCTATATTTGGTTTTGGTTTTCTTCTATTTAATTTTAATATAACTTCAAATATATATAATACCTGAGACCTAGCCAATCCATTTCAAGAAATAGCATGCTTTATGGTATTTATTCAAAATGCTTCAAATAAGGCCATGATAACCACATTAATAAATATTTTTAACCATAAAAAATCTCTTTCCCCTCTTCAAAAAATTATAAAAGGACAAACTTTAAAAATTCTATAAGTGAAATTAAACTACAGAAAATTAAAACAGTTAAGGATGGCATAAAAGTAATTTAGTATTTTAAGTTATCTTCAGGTTTTCCTAGAAAATAAGTTTCATTAGCTCCAATAAAATTCAAACTAGTTCATCATGCTGGAAAAAGATTTTTCTAGGCTTCCAAAACATCAACTAAGACAATCACCAAGAGATGAGAGTCTTGTGCAAGTCAAACAATCCAGCGGAGAAGTTACAGCACTCCAGGGGAAAAAAAAAAAAAAAAGAAAATGGAGACTGGATGCATTAATGAGTAAGAGGAATAATTTCTCTTTACTCGAATCACTCCTCCTCTACAGTAGCACCACTAGGTGATTTCTCTCATGGGAGAAAAAAGAGGCTGTGAGTGAGTGCCTGGCTTCCCCAGCTGCGTTACAATACTGTCAAAGAGGCCCATTTTTTTCTTAGCCTATCTAGAATACTGAGCTTTGTTTCACGACTGGGGAGAAGAAAGCAACTACCAAGAGTAGGACTCTTGGAAGGAGGGCACCAATAGGATGCAATCCTACTAACTGCTTCATGATTCTATCAGGGAACTTATCCATAAGATGCCCGGGATGCCCTTAGTTATGGATTCCATCAACTAGCCGAAACAACGCTTACCTGCATACACCCCCAACCCAATGGCTGGCTTCATGTGTGTACTGCTCTAAGAGTAGGCTTGATTCTGCAAGATTGGGAGAAACCAAAGGAACTTAAGGATTCAGCACCTCCTAAGAAAAGCAAACTTGAGGCTATCAGTACCTATCCTCACTCTGTAGGACTGAGAGAGACACAACCCTAGGAATGCTGCAAAAAAGTGAGCAAATACACAATAATCTATTAATCAACCTCAAAGTCATGGAGATCTGTAATTTGCCATATAGTATTTAAACTAGTTGTTTTAAGGAAACTCAGTAAGCTACAAGAAAACACAAATTCACAAATCAGAAAAATACATCAACCAAATGAAAAGTTTAAAGGAGAGGCATCATAAAAAAAAATTACATATCCTAGAAACTTAAGAATACAGCTAACCCTTGAAGAAGGGTTTAAACTATACAGATCCACTAATATGCAGATTTTTTATAGGATGGTACTATAAATGTATTTTCTCTACCTTATGACTTTTTTTTTTTTTAAAGATTTTATTTATTCGAGAGACACAGAGTGTGTGTGCACACAAAGGAAGAGAGACAGGAAGACTGCCTGTCAAGTAGGTGGCATGACTTGGGGCTTGATTCCATCATGACCTGAGCTGAATGCAGATACTTAACCAACTGAGCCCCCAGGGTGTCCCTACCTTAGGATTTTCTTAAATCATTTTTCTTCGGTGGTTTACTTTACTATAAGAATCCTAACACATCCTAACACATATAATATACAAAATACATACATTACATGTATGTACATTACATCCTAACACATATAATATACAAAATACATACATTTGTATTACTGGTAAGGCTATTAGGAGTTAGGTTTTTTGAAGGAGTTAAAAGTTATATGCAGATTCTGACAGTATCCTGAACCTCCATGTTGTTCCAGGGTCAACTATACAACAAATTAAAAATAACAGAGAAAGCATCAAGAATGAACTGGATCAAGAGGTGCCTGGGAATTCAGTCTTTAAGTATGGACTCTTGATCTCAGCTCAGGTCTTGATATGCAGGTAGTGAGTTCAAATCCTGTGTTCAAATCCACACTGGACCTGGAGCCTACTTAAAAACAAAAAGAATAAGCTGAAGTATAAGAAGTACATGGAAGAGAAAAAATAAAAAATAAAAACAGTGAAGATAGTTTACATGAATATAGGACACCTTTAAAGAAAATAACTTACACATTATTGGAGTTCCATAAAAGATACAGAAAGAGAAAAGAGAGAGAAGCTAAGATCTTAAACTGTGGAGATGTAGATATTCAAGTATAAGAAGGTCATAAAACCCCACATTAATTTCAACCCCAAACAATCTTCACCAAGACATATTATAATACAACTGTCTAAAATTAGAGAGGACTATAAAAACAGCAAGAGAAAATAATTTCATTCATACAAAGGAACCCTCAATATGCTATCAGTGGGCTATTTTTTTTTTTTTTTAACTAGCAGAAATACTGCAAGCTAGAAGTCAGGATACTACACTTATAGCACTGAAAGAAAAATTACCACGTATACAAAACTGCCAAAACTGTCTAGAAATGAATGAAACATAAAGGCGTGCCTTAATAAACAAAAAGTTAGGGAGGTCAACATCCACTAAATCTGTCTTACAAGAAATGCCTTTTGAAAGGAGCTTTTCAGGCTAACATGAAAGTAATTAATAAGTAATCAGTAATAAGGCCAATTAATGACATAAAAACATATGAATATATAATGTGCTGCAGTAAAGATAAGCAGATAGTTAAATTCAGAATAATCAAATATTGAAATATTAACTGTAATATAAATTAAAGGACAAAGTACTAAAATAATTATACATATAATCTATTACTGAATATACAACATGAAAAAAGGTAAACTGTGACACTAAAAACATAAAAATTGAAGAAAAGAGTAAAAGCAGAGCATCCGTAGGCCATCAAAGTTAAGGCTGTATCAAAGTTAAGTTTAAAATACATTATTAGGGGGCAGCCCTGGTGGCGCAGCGGTTTAGAGCCGCCTGCAGCCCAGGGCATGATCCTGGAGTCCCGGGATCGAGTCCCACGTCAGGCTCTCTGCATGTAGCCTGCTTCTCCCTCTGCCTGTGTCTCTGCCTCACTCTCTCTCTCTCTCTGCATCTCTATGAATAAATAAATAAAATCTTAAAAAAAAAAACACATTATTAGGTCTATAAAATGATGTCAAGTCTCAGAGTAACAAAACATTCAGTAGATTCAAAAGATTAACAGAATCAAATCTTACCAATATGGAAGGAAAGTCACAAGACAGGAAAAAAATAATACGAGAACTACAAAATACCCAGAAAAGAAAAGCTACAAGAAATATAGGGTGGTCCCAGTGGCTCAGGGGTTTAGTGCCGTCTTCAGCCCAGGGCCTGATCCTGGAGATCCGGGATCAAGTCCCACATCGGGGTCCCTGTATGAAGCCTGCTTCTCCCTCTGCCTGTATCTCTGCCTTCTCTCTCTGTGTCTCTCATGAATAAATAAATAAAATACTAAAAAAAAAAAAAAAAAAAAGAAGAAGAAATGGATACAGCTCCTGATACACACCTTCCTAAGACTGAATCCTGAAGGTATACAAAGACTAAACAGTCTAATAATGAGTAAGGAGACTGATTCAGTAAATAAAACCTCGCAAAAGAAAAGTCCAGGGCCAGATGTTTCAGGTAGACAATTTTACCAAACACTTTAACACCTATCTAAAGTCTTTCAAAAAACTTAAGACAACACTCCAAACTTATTTTCTAAGGCCAGTGTTACCCTTATGTTAAAGCTAAATAAGGACAATACAAGAAAGACAGACATTTCTGTATCCCTGATGAATGCAGAATTTCTCAGTAAAATTCTAGGAAAAGGGGATCCCTGGGTGGCTCAGCAGTTTAGCGCCTGCCTTTGGCCCAGGGCGTGGTCCTGGAGTCCCAGGATTGAAGCCCACTTCGGGCTCCTGGCATGGATCCTACTTCTCCCTCTGCCTGTGTTTCTGCCTCTCTCTCTCTCTGTCATGAACAAATAAATAAATAAATCTTTAAAAAAATTCTAGGAAAATGAGTTCAACAGCGTATTAAAAGGATTCTAACCGTAAAAGTGTTATTTGATTTTGGAAATCCAAGGATGGTTCAACATATAAAAGCCAATAGATATGATATACCACATTAAAAAAATGGAGGACAGAGGCTCCTGGTTGGCTTGGATCATGATCTTAGGGCCCTCGGATCAAGCCCCACATTGAGCTCCCTGCTCAGCGGGGAGCCTGCTTCTCCCTCTCCCTCTGTCTCTTCTCCTACTTGTGCTGTCAAATAATAAAATATCTTTAAAAAAATTAAAACTGGAGGATAAAAATCTTATCTACCAAGTCCACAGCTAGTAATCTCAGTGGTAAAATACAAAACAATGTCCTCTATGATCAGGCATAAAATGCCTACAATCATCACTCGTATTTTACATAGTATTAGAATTAGCTTAACCAAATAGGCAAGATAAAAGAAATAAAAACCATCAGAATTGGAAGAAAAGGGGAGCCTGGATGGCTCAGTTGGTTAAGCATCTGCCTTCTGTTCAGGTCATGATCTCAGGGTTTAAGAAGGGAGCTCAGATCAGGTTCCCTGTCGAATGGGGAGCCTCTCTCTCCCTCTCCCTCTCTTCACTGCTCACTTTTTATTCTCTCTCAAATAAATAAAAAAGTGGAATAAATTGGATTTAAAAAGTAAAACTTTCTATTTGCAGATGACACAATTTTATATATAGGAAATAATAAAGACTCAAAAAACTGTTAGTTGTAATCAACAAAGCTCAGTAAAACTACAGGATACAAAATCAACATGCAAAAAACAGCTGGGTTTCTAATAATGTACTATCTGAAAAACTGAAAACAATGCCATTTACAACAGCATTAAAAAAATACTTAATAGGGATTCCTGGGTGGCGCAGCGGTTTAGTGGCTGCCTTTGGCCCAGGGCGCGATCCTGGAGACCCGGGATCGAATCCCACGTTGGGCTCCCAGTGCATGGAGCCTGCTTCTCCCTCTGCCTGTGTCTCTGACTCTCTCTCTCTCTCTCTGTGTGTGTGAGACTATCATAAATAAATAAATTTAAAAAACATTAAATTAAAAAAATACTTAATAAATTTAGTCAAGGAAGTGAATCAGTTCACTGCAAAGTACAACAGTTTGATAAAAGAAACTAAAGAAAAAAAAAAAAAAAAGAAACTAAAGATAGAAATAAATGGAAAGATATGAAGCACCTAGATGGCTCAGTTGGTTAAGCAGCTGACTTTGGCTCAGGCCATGGATCTCAGGGTGGCAGATGAAGCCCCCAGTCAAGCCCCACATCAGGCTCCATGACTGCCAGGAGAGTGCTTCTCCTTTCTCTCTCTGTGACCCTCACCGTGGCTCATGCTTTCTCCCTCAGATGAATAAGTTTTCAATTAGCAATAATTGCACCTCGGATGAACCTCATTGGCTACGATAATGCCACTGTACAAAGCTCTCATATTATTAAGTAAAATCTAAAAAAATTAATGGAAAGATATCTGTTAATACATAAAAAGAATTTAATTGTGAAATGTAGATTCAGTGAAATTCCTACCAAAATTCACTCTAACAGAAAAAACAATACCAAAATCCCTGTGGAATCACTTGACTCTTTAATGAATCAAAGCAACCCACACATATACTGTTAAGTAATAATGTACAAGAGAGCTAGCAAAATTCTGTAAGGAAATGAATCTCTTCAACAAATATAGCTGAAAAAACTAATCATATGCTAGGAATGAAATAGGACTCATATCTTACACATTCCCAAAAATTAACCTGAAATGCATTAAATATTTCAACATAAGTCCTGAAATCCTAAAACTTCTAGAGCAAAATATAAAAAGACACTGACACTGGCCTTTGACATTAGCCTTGGCAATGATGTTTTGGATATGAAGAAAAAAGCACATAACAAGAAAAGCAGAAATAATGAAATGAGATATATGAAACTAAAAAGCTTCTGCACTAGCCTTTTAACCTGAAACATAAATATGAAAAGGCTACGTATGGAACTGGAGAAAATACCTGCAAATAGAAATCTGTAAGGAGGGGCACCTGGGTGGCTCAGGGGTTGAGCTTCTGCCTTCGGGTCAGGTGGTGATCCCCAAGTCCTGGGATCAAATCCTGCACAGGGTTCCCCAATGGGGAGCCTGCTTCTCCCTCTGCCTATGTCTGTGCCCCACTCTCTGTGTTTCTCATGAATAAATAAAATCTTAAAATTTTTTCTGTTAATGTGCTAATATCCATATTATAAAAGGAACTCCTACTAATCGCAAGTAAAAAATACCCAAATAAAAGTCACTGAAATATTATTTACAATAGCCCAAATACGTAAGTGTCCATCAATGGATGAAGAGACAATATGTGGGATATCGTCAACAGAATGTCATTCAATCATGAAAGTAAGGATATACTGCCAAATTGTAACATGGATGGACTCAAGCAAAGTTGCTTAAAGAGTAAATATTAATGTTCTCATCACAAATTTCTAAAAGTAATTATGGGATGAACATGGAAGTGTTAACTAACCTTATTATGGTAATCATTTTACAACATATACACATTACTAAATTATGTCATTGTACACCTTAAACTTATATTATTCTAAATTAATCATGTTTAAATAAAGGACAGGTTAAACCTGAAGAATAACATTTTTTCTCACTCATCCTCTTTGGCATTTCTACTAGAGTTTGACACATAACTTCCTCACTTTTGGAATTCTCTCCTTCCTCAGTATTTTAAAGTAACATGAAATAAGGAAACAGATGAAAAGACGGTTTCAACTACCAGTGGCACAGATGATTCCTCAAATCTAGATACAAAAGGTAGAACCTAACACTAAACTGTCAGCTGGGGCAGCCCTGGTGGAACAGCGGTTTGGCGCGGCCCGCAGCCTGGGGTGTGATCCTGGAGACCTGGGATCGAGTCCCACATCAGGCTCCCTGCATAGAGCCTGCTTCTCCCTCTGTCTGTGTCTCTGCCCACCCCCTCTCTCTGTGCCTATGAATAAAAAAAAAAAAAAAAAAAAAAAAAAACTGTCAGCTGAATATTTTCATTTGGATAAAACCTAGCTTCCTCTTGACCAGAGCAAGATGGCCTCTTCTTTCTTCCCTATCAGTTGGGAGGACTGATCTTGTCTATTCCTTTTCACACTTGTCGATTATAAGTCCCTTTCTTTTATTTGTAAGATTACTATTTTTTTTATTTTTTTTGAATTACTATTTAATTACAGATCCTTATTTCCTGATTCCTGAGGATGAAAAGAGCTTCTCAAATGGCTTTGCTTGTGTCTGCCATTCCACACACACATACGAAAGACTAGAAATCTTATCACAAGAAAAGGGTTAATGCCGAACACTGAAACATTCCTGCAATCTGGAAGCCTAATCCTTCTAAAGCACTGTTTTAATCATGACACACCCTGCTCAGAAAAATTCATCAGTTCTCCAAAACTCATAATTTTCTACAATATATTTTTTTTTTTAAGATTTCATTTATTTATTCAGGAGAGACTGAGAGAGAGAGAGAGGCAGAAACACAGGCAGAGGGAAAAGCAGGCTCCATGCAGGGAGCCCCATGTGGGACTTGATTCCAGAATTCACGCCCTGAGCCAAAGGCATACACACTCATCTGCTGAGCCACTCAGGCGTCCTTATACTTTTTTTTTCCTTAAGATTTTATTGGGCAGCCCCGGTGGCCCGGCGGTTTAGCGCCCCCTGCAGCCTGGGGTGTGATCCTGAAGACCCGGGATCGAGTCCCACGTCGGGGTTCCTGTAGGGGGCCTGCTTCTCCCTCTGCCTGTTCCTCTGCCTCTCTCTCTCTCTGGGTAATAAACAAAATCTTTAAAAAATATATATTTATTTATTCATGAGACACACACAGAGAGGCAGAGACACAGTCAGAGGGAGAAGCAGGCTCCATATGAATGAAGCCTGATGTGGGACTTGATCCCGGGGCCTCCAGGATCAGGCCCTTGGCTAAAGGCAGCGCTAAATCACTGAGCCACTGGGCTGCCCCCCATTTTTTTTCTAAAATTCATTCATTCATTCATTCATTCATTCATAGAGAGAGGCAGAGACATAGGCCGAGGAAGAAGCAGGCTCCACGCAGGCAGCCCAACACGGACCGATCCCAGGTCTCCAGGATCACACCCCGGGCTGCAGGGGGCACTAAACCACTGCGCCACCAGGGCTGCCTGGCTGCCCCCAGTTTTATGTTATTTCTTCTGGGCAAGTTTCAGCACAGTATTTGTTTAACACGACACTTTTTACAAAATCATATGCAAAAATTATTTTTCTGATGGTCTCCCAAACTTATAATAATGCCTTTTAAGATACCTTTAATTTAGGTTTCCCTCCTTGCTCAGAAAACAAAAAAGTTAGGGGTGCCTGGGTGGCTCAGTGGTTGAGCCTGACTTTGGCTCAGGGCATGATCCTAGGGTCCTTGGATGGAGTTCCACATCACATTCCCTGTGAGAAGCTTACTTCTCCCTCTATGTCTCTGCCTCTGTCTTTCATGAATAAATAAATAATAACCTTTATATGAAAAGAAAACAAAAAAATTATACAAGGTAAGCACAGTCATTTAAGTTGCTAGAATCTAAAGAGAGGTAAAATTGTCCATAACGATTTTTCAGAGGAGAAACTTAACTGGTAAATAGAACTGAACCAAATAACAGCAAGCATTTTCTTTTCATACAGGAAAAATTCTCCTTAGCAAAGCATAGGAAGCAGCTAAACATATTGCTGTTAAATCCAAACTTCACTTTTTCTGCCATGGGGTATGATGAGACACAAGAAACTAAAAGATAGTAACTCGAAGGGGGAAATAAACTGAAAAACACATTTCAAAATAAAAAGAAAAATAGTCATAAAAATTTAAAATTGCTTACATATTATTCATCATTCTATACTAGTACCGGAAAAGGAATTTTAAGATCTACTGGGATACCTAAGGAAAAAAGTTACCAGTTGCAACCTAACGAAAGACAGAAAATTCAAGCAAGCACACATACACAATAAAAGTTATGTTGTCTATTTGTTAGCATTCCAAACACCTTGATTTTAGTGTATGTGCTGCCGAAGCAAGCACTTCAAACACCTTGAAGCCAAACAGTACCACAGGGGAAATCTTTTGCAAAACCAGTAAATCACCAAAATCCAAAGCTAACAAAATAATGCAAATCAATCTAAAACTCCATTACTTATGACACAGGTCAAGTACTTACAAATGCAATCCATTATGTAAAGGAGAATAATATATACATCATTTGACAAGGTAAGGTTTTTGAAGAAATGGAGACAAAAGATAGGGTCCAACAGACTACATTTTTTTTTTTAAAGATTTTTATTATTCATGAGAGACACAGAGAGAGAGAGGCAGAGACACAGGCAAAGGGAGAAGCAGGCCCCATGCAGGGAGCCCGACGTGGGACTCGATCCTGGGTCTCCAGGATCACACCCCGGGCTGAAGGCTGTGCTAAACCACTGGGCCACTGGGGCCGCCCCAAAAGACTATATTATTAACTGAAAAAGAAAAACTGATACTCTAAACAATGAAAGGTTAAAATTCAATATTTTAAAATTTTATTTCTTTTTTTTTTAATTAATTTATTTATTTATTCATGATAGAGAGCGAGAGAGAAAGGCAGAGACACAGGAGGAGGGAGAAGCAAGCTCCATGCCGGGAACCCGATGTGGGACTCGATCCTGGGACTTCAGGACCGCGCCCTGGGCCAAAGGCAGGCGCTAAACCACTGAGCCACCCAGGGATCCCCTATTTTAAAAATTTAAAACAAAATATTCATTCCAATGGAATAAAAGATAACAGTAAAAATGTGTTTGTTAACCTGTGCAACTATACAGAATTTCAAAACCAAACTGCCACAATAGTATTTCTACAATATAAATCAGCTCATACCACTGGAAAAATGTTAGTATTCTGAAGTAAAACATCATGTGTTAAACTTAAGGAGAAAACACTACATTCAATGTAGTCAGAAATAAAACAAAGATGCTCTTAACACTATTGCATTTTAACAATGGAAACGGATAACCAATGGAATGAATAAGATAAACAAATCCATGTTTATAGTCAAACTTCTAACTTACATATGATCTAGGCAGGAAATCTGAAACAATCAACTGAAGAACTATTATGAGTTCATAAAAGTCTATGTGTGAGTATACTAGTACAAAATTAATCCTATTACAGAAACTTTTTTATGTAACACTTAATGGAATATCCCACAGGCCATATTAAATGAAATGCAAGATTCTTTTTAAAAGACAAATAAATGAAGAATTATCTTGCTCTTGAAAATATCAGAGGAATGTCAAGTTCCCCTAAATTAACCTCTGGATTCAATTACAATCTTATCAAATTATACTCATACATCTATATTTAACCGGAATATTTACACACTGGCACCAAAGAATGTATATATGTATGTCCTTCAATGGTATTCTCTGAAATTGCCAACAATTTCTTTATAATTTCTTACTTAAATGGTAATCAATGTCGGAAATTATGTTAATTATGGAGTATTTATGTAACTGATTATGTATAATTAGAAAGAATGAATGACTACCATATGCAATTTCATGGATGTAATTCACAAAATCTCTAAAAGCTACAAGTATGACAAAATATTGTCATATTACTATGACAATTCATTTAAAGTTCACAAACTAGCAAACCAAATTAATGGTGATAAAAGTCAGAAGAGCAGTTCCTTCTTCAAGAAAGCAGAATAACTGACTGGGAAGGGGACACGTGGGTAGCTTCTATGTAACATCCTTTTAGAAAAATAGGGTAAGAGGATAGGAATGCCTGGCTGGCTGAGTCGGCAGAGCATGCAACTCTTGATCTCTGGGTCATGAGTTCAAGTCCCAGGTTGGATGCAGAGGTTACTTAAAAAAAAATCAGGGTAATGGTTAGTCAGTCACAGGAGTGTGTGTATATGTTTGTTACTGAATGTAAATACCAAAGAAATCTCTCATAACACCATTTAGTATCATGATGCCAACCCAATGAAGTCAAGATAAGTAACTCGGCATTTTATATAACTACCTTTATTATCTCGACACCATTAAGATTAAAGCTTCCTGGTAGGGCTACTTCTCTCTACAAAATAAAAATCATTAAGAGATGTTCCTATCCTATTAGTTTTTTGAAAAATAACTTTTATAATTTGTTAAGTAGATGTAGTTTGGTATGGGTATGCATGATGCTGCCAAACTGAATGACAGAAATATTGGCTTACATTTTTCTCAGTATCTTATTATGCAATGCTGTAATAAAATCAGCACATTTAGTGTCTTCTTATTGTTGTTACATGTTGGCAGGTAATTTCCACAAGAAAATTTAAATAAGGTCATCTGCATCAGAATACTTTGTACACATAAAAACTTGGTATTGTTAATAGCGGCTCTCTACAAAGGGCTATTAATAATTTATATGCTTTAAATGCTTTTACCAGTCATGTAAAAGTACCTATTTCCCTAACACCTAATAAGCACTAGAAATAATACTTTAAAATTTTCCAATCTTACTGAAAAACAAAAACAAAAAACATTTCTATCCTCCTTTTATCTGTAAATAGTTTTCTTAGGAGTTTTACCCATCTCTCTATTGAGTCTTAATACCCTAATTCTCTAGTTTCAATTATTTCCTAATATCTTCTGAAGCCTATGTTAAGTTTCTGAGCTTTCATGATCTGAGTGTCAATAGTTTTAACAGCTGCAAAAGAAGGCAGAATTCTTAAAATAAATGCATTTGGTATGCCACTGGTCTCCAACATAATTTGTGTGCATGTCATGGAATGTGGAAAGACAAAAAGCCTAACTGTATATATTTTTTATTTTTTTGATATTTATTTTAAGTAATCTCTATAGTCAACATGGGGCTCAAAATCACAATCCTGACATGAAGAGTCACAAATTACACTGAGCCAGCCAGATGCCCCAAAACTGTCTATATATTTTTAAATCTGTTAAAATGTCTCCATGTACATACTTAAAAATACAAATGGTCTAACAATATGGGGGAATAAGCTAATGATCTCTAACACTTCTCCTTGATATGCAACTCTGCTGTTCCACTCAACACACATTTTTGTTAAATCAGTCTTAATGGATAAATTCCTTAAACATAATGACAATATAAAATAAATGCTAGACAATTATATTTTAAGGCAAAAGATGTATAAAAAGTTGGTAAAAGTGAGGGGATCCCTGGTGGCTCAGTGGTTTACCACCTGCCTTTGGCCCAGGGTGTGATGATGGAGTCCTGAGATCGAGTCCCAGTTGATCAAAAACACTCCCCATCTCAAGATCCTCAATGTTATCACATCCATAAAGTCCTTTTTGTGTAAAGTAACATTCACTCATGGGTTTTGGAGATTGAGATGTGAACATCTTTTTCCAGACCATTATACTATCCACTAGAAGGAGTAAATGGACAAGATGAAGGGCCGAGAAACCACTACAGGAAGTGTGTTCCAGACTGTATGTCAGAGAAGCAAATAGTTGAGGGGGGTCTGACCCTAATCCAGGCTCCTGAGAACCCCGTCAGGCTCTGGAAGCTTGTGGAGGGTAGGGGTGGGGGTAGAAGGCAGTTTCATCCTGGAACCCAGGGTCATGCCATAGTGGGAGCAAGAGAGGACCGAGTAGAGGTATCTGAGTGGCTCAGTGGTTCAGTGTCTGCCTTTGGCACAGGTAGTGATCCTGGGGTCCTGGGATTGAGTCCTGTATCAGATCCCCACAGGGAGCCTGCTTGTCCCTCTGCCTAGGTCTCTGTCTCTCTCATGAATAAATAAAATCTTTTAAAAAGAGAGAGGACAAAGTAACCAAAGACAAGCCCTAGGATTTATGCAGCTACCCTGGGAGTGAAAGCCAGGACTGTAGCCTCCTGAGATGTGATTAAGGGTAAAGTGGTACGAGCAGCACTTGCAATTCCCTGTCCTCCTGCAGCTGCTACCTTGATGGACAAAGACTGACCACAGGGACCCATGGGGAGATAGGTCCCAGGGTGGGCCCATCTAACAGGTGTGTGACCACTGCAGTCTCCCAGGGCTCTGTGCTCAGGTGGCTCCAAATTTGGCAGTTAATGCTCTGTGGTCATCATCTTGAAATTCTCAATGATCTGGGGTACCTGGGTGGCTCAGCAGTTGAACATCTGCCTTTGGCTCAGGGCGTGATCCTGGTCCTGGGATTGAGTCCCACATCAGGCTCCCTGCATGGAGCCTGCTTCTCCCTCTGCCTGTGTCTCTGCCTCTGTCTCTCTGTTTCTCATGAATAAATAAATAAAATCTTAATAAAAAAAAAATAGGTTGGTAAAACTGAGAAAGAAATGCGCATTCTTGGTCATGGCCAATGACTTAGAATAAAAATAATCAATTAATACCAATAGAAGAAAAATCCACAAAAAATGAGACTTTTTCAAGAGAATTACATGAATAACCCTAGCAAAAGGTCTTAGAAACTTAACAAAATCCTGAATATAGACTCCTTACAAACATGCTACAATTACATTAAGTAGAAAAAAAACAAACGTGATCATACAATTAAATGAGAAATTTGCCAAAATACAACCCATCACTTAATCCATTTTCTTCAGAGATATGGTTCAACTTTCAAAATGGTAACTAAACCTGGATTTTAGGGCAGCCCTGGTGGCTCAGTGCTTTAGCGCTGCCTTCAGCCAAGAGCCTGATCCTGGGGACATCGAGTACCACGTCAGGCTCCCTACATGGAGCCTGCTTCTCCCTCTGCCTGTGTCTCTGCCTCTCTCTCTCTCTCTCTGTGTCTCTCATGAATAAATAAGTAAAATCTTTAAAATAAATAAATAAACCTAGATTTTAAAAAATAAAAGTGTCGGGATCCCTGGGTGGCTCAGCAGTTTAGTGTCTGCCTTTGGCCCGGGGCGCAATCCTGGAGTCCCGGGATCAAGTTCCACGTCAGGCTCCCGGCATGGAACCTGCTTCTCCCTCCTCCTGTGTCTCTGCCTCTCTATCATAAATAAATAAATCTTTAAAAAAAATAAAATAAAAAATAAAAGTGTAATTTAATAACTTTTATTTCATATATGGAAATGAAATACCAAGTTCTTTTGTCACTGTATATTCCAAAATCTTCATCCTGGTTTTCCATTGCCCAGCCTTGTTTCCGTATAATGTAATCGCAGAAAACATTAAATAATATATCCATTTTACAACATATACTTTGAGCTTCTATGTATTTAGTTTTCCTCCAACTTACCTAATTTTAAGTCTCTTCATTTTAGTCCTTTTTTTCTTATCCAAACCTCATATTTGATCCTTTCATCCTTTGGTACAATTAACTTTAATTTTTTAAAAAGATTTTATTTATTTATTCATGAGAGATATATAGAAAGAGAAGCAGAGACACAGGCAGAGGGAAAAGCAGGCTCCACGCAGGGAGCCCGACGTGGGACTCGATCCCACACCGGGACTCCAGAATCACACCCCAGGCCGAAGGCAGGCGCTAAACTGCTGAACTACCCAGGGACCCTGGTACAATTAATTTTTTAAACTTCCTTTTTTTTCTGTCCATTAAACCATTACCTTAAAAATATATTTTTTTTAAGGTTTCATTTATTTTGAGATAGAGAGCATTTACACAAGCAGGGGGAGAAGCAGAGGAGAGAGAATATCAAGTAGATCGAATGCCTGCGTGGAGCCTGATTGCGGGGCTGATGACCCTGAGATTATGACCTGAGCAGAAATCAAGAGTCAGATGCTTAAGCGACTGAGCCATCCATGTACCGCATAAACCCTATCTTAAAATGGAAGGTTAAAACTGTGGAAGGAACCTCAGTGTCCATCGAAAGATGAATGGATAAAGATGTGGTTTATGTATACAATGGAATATTACTCAGCCATTAGAAACAACAAATACCAACCGTTTGCTTCGGATGTGGATGGAACTGGAGGGTATTATGCTGAGTGAAATAAGTCAATCGGGGAAGGACAAACATTTTATGGTCTCATTCATTTGGGGAATATAAAAAATAGTGAAAGGGAATAAAGGGGAAAGGAGAAAAAAAATGAGTGGGAAGTATCAGAAAGGGAGACAGAACATGAGAGACTCCTAACTCTGGGAAACGAGCTAGGGGTGGTGGAAGGGGAGGCAGGCAGGGATGGAGGTGACTGGGTGAGGGGGGCACTTGAGGGGATGAGCACTGGGTGTTATTCTATATGTTGGCATATTGAACACCAATAAAAAAATAAATTAATAAATAAATAATAAATAAAATAAAAAATAAAATAAAAAACAAAAATAAAATAAATAAAATAAAACAATAAAATAATAAAATAAAATAAAATAAAATAAAATAAAATAAAATAAAATGGAAGGTTAAAGACCTTACATTGCCTAAATTCAATTTAAGCATGTTTAACATTTCAAGCATAATAACTCAATGAATAGAAGTAGAAATAATTTATAAGCCAGTGTTTAAAAAGATGGTGAGATAATTCAGTAAAACAAACAGTTTTTAAGAGATGGGAACAGAAATGAAATCCAAATAGAAAATACAAAATGTAACAGTGTCAAGAGATTTAAAAGTTTCTCTGAAAGGTAAGAGATTAAATATATTTCTTAAATGAAAATCTCTCCTTGGATTATACAAAAGACTCCTTCTATACTATTTATAATAGAACTAAACAAAAAACGCTATATGCTATTTCAGAAGTGTCTATGCTCATTATAAGAAGTAAATTAAACATAATAGGAAAAAAGGAAAGAAGAAGGAGGCACAAATTAATTACAACAAATAAGTAGTTGTATTATTAGACAAAATAGATTTAAGCCAAGTAGCTTCTCTTAAGTACTAAAACACATTCATTTCTTAATGCAGGAAACATTATCACTAAGATATAAAAGTGCTGAAAAGCACATAGCTGGCTCAGTCAGTAGAACATAATTCTTAATCTCAGGGCTGTGAATTCAAGCTCCATTTTGTAGAACTTTCTTGAAAAAAAAAAAAAGAGAAAAAGATGTTAAGGAATTAAAAGAGGTGTAAGCTTAACAGAGAAATCCAGAAATTTGAAAAGAGGGGAAAAGATCCTTCTGGTTAATGCAAGGTTAATAACGAAAAGTATTACGAAATCACACCACACTTAGAATTGAGCAATAACAAAATCCCATTTCACATCAAAAGTCAGAGTATTCACCTACAATTAATTTAGAAGATAATTTACTTTTAAATTAACCTACTATGAAAACAGGTATCACATACTAAAGAGCTAAAGCCTCAAACACACACACAAAATTTAAAAAGGAATGGCAGAATAAACTCAAATAATTCAAAAGGAAAAAATGATACATAAAAGCAGGAAAGATCAATAAAACATTTGAAAAGTCTAATTAAATAAGGTCACAAGTTGCAACATTTTTAATTGAAAAACCCCCAAGTTAACAATAATATTTTTAAAATTTTAAGACAAATCTACTTGTAAATGTACATTTTAATCAAAAAACTTAAATTCTAAATAAGTAACAAAAACAGATTGAAGAAAAAATGCTAAAGGCCTGTCAATAAGCAACTACTAATGAATGAACTGTCAAAAATCCACTTACAAAAAAGACAATTTTACAAGTGAGTAATAAGGTCCAATAGCTAATCCTTTAAGAAATAACCTATTTTAGGAAAAATACCTTCTTGCCTCCACTAATTTTACGAGTTTAAAACAACTTCAATTCAAAATAAATAAAATAACTAAAAAGAACAGACTGAGGGGATGCCTGGGTGGCTCAGTGGTTGAGCATCTGCCTTTGGCTCAGGGCATGATCCTGGAGTCCCAGGATAAAGTCCCACATCGGGCTCCCTGCAGGGAACTTGCTTCTCCCCCTTCCTGTATGTGCCTCTCTGTGTCTCTCATGAATAAATAAATAAAATCTTTAAAAAAAAAAAAAAAAAAAAAAAAAGGAACAGACTGAGAAAGGAAAATTTTAGGACAATGAAAGGTGATGTGAATGCTAAATATTCAGGGACAATTTAAAGTTAAAAACGGGGATCCCTGGGTGGCGCAGCGGTTTAGCGCCTGCCTTTGGCCCAGGGTGCAATCCTGGAGACCCAGGATTGAATCCCACGTCAGGCTCCCGGTGCATGGAGCCTGCGTCTCCCTCTGCCTATGTCTCTGCCTCTCTCTCTCTCTCTCTCTGTGACTATCATAAAAATAAAAAAAAATAAAAAATAAATAAATAAAAAGTTAAAAACGATTTTTTAAAAAAATATTTTATTCATTTACTCATAAGAGACACCCAGAGAGAGAGAGAGAGGGAGAGAGAGAGAGAGAAGCAGAGACACATGCAGAGGGAGAAGCAGGCTCCATACCAGGAGCCTGACATGGGACTCAATCCCAGGACTCCAGGATCATGGCCTGGGCCGAAGGCAAGGGCTAAACCGCTGAGCCACCCAGGGATCCCAAAAAATGATTTTCTAATAAAATTCTCTGCACATTAACACACGGGAGGAAAAATATACATGCATCCAAAATATCCTGAAAAGTCAACTTGTGCATTACAAATAGAACCTAAAGAATACTTAATCAAAAACACCCAGTACAATACAGTATTTAAAGGGGGAATCCCTGGGTGGCTCAGCGGTTTCGCACCTGCGTTTGGCCCAGGTCGCAATCCTGGAGTCCCGGGATTGGGTCCCACGTCAGGCTCCGGGCATGGAGCCTGCTTCTCTCTCTGCCCTGTGTCTCTGCCTCTTTCTCTATGTCTATCATAAATAAATAAAAATAAATCTTAAAAAAAAAAAGATTAAATATTAGGGATACCTGGTGGCTCATGAATAAAATCTTAAAAAAAAAATTAGAAAGAAAAAAAAATTTTCTTAAAAAAGAAAATTAGAAGAGGAATCTTATCATCATTCACAAAAAAATCTATCTATATATATATTTTTAAAGATTTTATTTATTTATTCATGAGAGACAGGGAGAGAGACGCGCAGAGACACAGGCAGAGGGAGAAGTAGGTTCCATGCAGGGAGCCCAACATGGGACTCGATTCCGGGTCTCCAGGATCACACCCTGGGCTGCAGGCGACGCTAAACTGCTGCTGAGCCACCAGCGCTGCCCCACAAAAAATATTAACTATAAAAAACAAAACAAAAAAAACAAAAAAGAAAACAAGGAAGCATTAACTAGGATTACTATTGCATTTCATGGATTCTAAAGATATTGTCAATTAAATAAGCCATTACTTTACTTGTAGTAAACAAACAAACCACAGCCAAGTAAAATGATATAAGTTAATTATTATTTAAAATTTCTGTTTTCTGCATAATGGGAGTTTTTTGACTCATTTACAGAGAAAATCAAAATCAGGGACCCCTGGGTGGCTCAGTGGTTGAGTGTCTGCCTTCAGCTCAGGACGTGATCCCAGGGTCCTGGGATCCAGTCCCACATTGGGCTCCTCCCAGGAAGCCTACTTCTCTATGTCTATACCGCTCTGTGTCACTCATGAATAAATAAAGGAAAGAAAAGAAAAAAAACAAAAGAAATTGCTTTAGATCAACACATTTAGGCTGTTATTTGGCTCACTTCCCTACTAATCAGAACTGTTCAATGTCTAGGTCTAGCAATAGTGTCCTCTTGACAAAAGGCATGCTGTCAATAATAATACAATAAACATCTTACTATCTACAGAACCTTCTTTCAAGTTAATGACACCTATTTTGCTAATTTTGATGGTGGCACTTTCATTTCATGTTTTTGCTAATGTAAAGGACCCACAATTCAAATTTCGAAAATTCGCAATAAAAAGACAGTCAATGGGATCCCTGGGTGGCGCAGCGGTTTAGCACCTGCCTTTGGCCCAGGGCGCGATCCTGGAGACCTGGGATCGAATCCCACGTCAGGCTCCCGGTACATGGCGCCTGCTTCTCCCTCTGCCTATGTCTCTGCCTCCCTCTCTCTCTCTGTGTGACTATCATAAAAAAAAAAAAAGACAGTCAATACATGACCAAGTATGTTGTGATTAACCTACAAATCAATCTAGTCCCTGATTGCTTTAAAACTCCTTACTCTTCCCAGGACAATTTACTCTAACTTGAGTTTTATTTTTTGACAAGTATTAACAACAGATGAAGTATCCATAGTGGATTAACTCATTTGAAGTAATACAAAATAACAGTTCATGCACGCAGTGATAAATCATGATCAATGCCTTAAAAATACTCATTACAGGAACCCTCAGTTGGTGAAGCATCTGCCTTCCGCTCAGGTCATAATCCTGGGGTCCTCGGACTGAGCCCTGGGTCAAACTCCCTGCTTAGTGGAGAGTCTGCTTCTCCCTCTGCTCCTTCTCCCTTCCCCCACTAATGCTCTCTCTCTCAAATAAACAAATAAAACATTTTTTAAAAAAACAAAAGAGAGGGATCCCTGGGTGGCGCAGCAGTTTAGCACCTGCCTTTGGCCCAGGGCGCAATCCTGGAGACCCCAGATCAAATCCCATGTCAGGCTCCTGGTGCATGGAGCCTGCTTCTCCCTCTGCCTATGTCTCTGCCTCTCTTTCTCTCTCTCTGTGACTGTCATAAATAAATAAAAATTAAAACAAAACAAAAAAACAAAGAAGGAGCAGCCCCGGTGGCGCAGCAGTTTAGCGCCGCCTGCAGCCCGGGGTGTGATCCTGGACACCCAGGACCGAGTCCCACAACGGCCTTCCTGCGTGGAGCCTGCTTCTCCCTCTGCCTGTGTCTCTGCCTCTCTCTTCGCGCTCTCTGAATGAATAAATAAATCTTAAAAAAAAAAAAAAAAAAAGAAAAGGAGGGCAGTCCGGGTGGCTCAGTGGTTTAGTGTCCCCAGGGCGTGATCCTAGACACCCGGGATCAAGTCCCACATCGGGCTCCCTGCATGGAGCCTGCTTTTCCCTCTGCCTGTGTCTGTGCCCCTCTCTGTGTCTCTCATGAATAAATAAATAAAATCTTAAAAAAATAAAAATAAAAAAACAAAAGCTAAACATATGAAGAGCAACACAGTACAAAAATAATATTAATTCAAATAGACTCTGAGGCTAAATAATAAAACTTAAATGGATGTAGTACTTGGGGTAGGTGGTGCCGTCAGTTAAAGATCTGACTCTTGGTTTCATTTTAGTTTATCTCAGGATGGTGACATTGTGTCCCAAGTAGGCTACAGGCTCAGAACAGTGGCTTAAGATTCTTCCTCCATTTTTTTTTTTTTTACCTTCTGTCCCTCCCCAGTTGCTCTCTAATAAATAAACCTTTAAAAAATAAATAAATAGGGGCACATGGGTAGCTCAGGGTTTCAGTGTCCACCTTCGGCTCAGGTCATGATCCCAGGGACCTGGGATGGAGTCTCACACATCAAGATCCCTCAGGGAGAGGCAGCCCGGGTGGCTCAGCGGTTTGGCGCCACCTTCCGCCCAGGGTATGATCCTAGAGACCAGGGATAGAGTCCCACATGGGCCTCCTTGCATGGAGCGTGCTTCTCCGTCTGTGTCTCTGCTTCTCTCATGAATAAATAAATAAAAATTTTAAAAAGGGTTCCTTAAAAAAAAAAAAAAAAAAGAGATCCCCCAAGGAGTCTGCTTCTCCCTCTGTCTCTATGTTCTCATGAATGAATAAAAAAAAAACAAAAAAACTTGTTTTTCAAAGATTTTATTTATTTATTCACGAGAGACACAGATTCGTATCAAAAAGATGTAGAATGACCCTTATTTTAGGGAGTTGACATACGGATTTAAAAGATTATTATTAGAGATGCCTGGGTGGCTCAGTGGTTGAATATCTGCCTTTGGTTTAGGGAATGATTGCAGGGTCCTAGGATCAAGTCCCACATCCCGCTCCCTCAAGGGAACTGCTTCTCCCTCTACCTATGTATCTGCCTCTCTGTGTCTCTCATGAACAAAGAACACTTCAACATTAAAAAAAAAAAAGGTTATTATTAAGACCTAAAGAGTAATGCTTAAGTATTCATGATGACAAAGATGACATGATAATAGAGAAAATTTAAGGTAATGGAAGGACATTAAAAATGCCCAGAAATGGGATGCCTGGATGGCTCAGCGGTTGAGCGTCTGCCTTTGGCTCAGGACGTGATCCCAGAGTCCCAGGATCGAGTTCCACACTGGGCTTCCTGCATGAAGCCTGCTTCTCCTCTCCCTCTGCCTATGTGTCTGCCTCTCTCTCTGTGGGTCTCTCATGAATAAATAAAATCTTTTAAAAAAAATGCCCAGAAATAAATGACAACAGACTTTTTTATGAAAGGGGGAAGGGCTAGAGAGGGAAAGAGAGAATCTTAAGCAGGCTCCAAGTCAGGCATGGAGCCAAACAAGAAGTTCAATCTCACAACTGCAAATTCATAACCTGTCATTAAGTATCATTCAGCAAAATATACCATATTATACCAAAATATACTACAGCATAAGTGACCAGGAAATATTGATCTGTTTGCTGCATAAAATATACGTATGTTCTGCATAAATACCTGCAAGTAATAAAAATAGAAACCCATTAAAAATGGGTCTAAAATAAGAACAGGCAAATTACTAAAAAAGACCAACCACCAATTAATATATGAAGGTGGGGAAGGAATGAGATGGGGAGGAAGATGTTCAATCTCTACCAGAACTGAATCAATTAAAACACTGAAACAGCAGTAAGAAAACATATAACGCCCAAAAGGCATTAAAAAAAAAAAAAAAAAAAGGAAAGAAAAGAAAAAACGAAAAACAAAAAATAACAAAACAAAACAAAACCCTGTTAAAGCTTTGGCAATGATTTGGAGAAACAGAAGCTCACAGACAACTTAATATCAAGTTACAACCGCAATAGGAAAACATTTATAATGCCTAGCAAGGTTGATGATGCATATACAACTCAAAGTACCAATTCTATTTTATAAACCCAAGAAACAAAATTCATGGACAAAGATGTTCCCAATAGTACTGTTTTGAAATTTCAAACAATGGAAACCTAAGTGTTTCTAGAAATAAACCAGGGCATATTTATCTGTTACAATATAAGTAATAATTTGATTAGTAATTACTCAGTTTTTCTTACCTCAGGAGTACTTTATGAAATAAAATTCAAGACTTTCAAAGAGATTTTGTTTGCAAGTCATGCTATCAATACTCCATTTAAAAAATTACCTATAGGCAAGAATAGTGTATTGTACTGGAGATGAGCTTTTTTCTGATCCTGACCCACAGAAATACTTTTTACATTGTAGCTCAGGACATATGTACATATAAACAGATACAGATAACATACATGTCTGCATCTATATATCTATATAAATATTATTGAACACGTTTAAAATTAAAATACATATTAAAGCCAAGTAATTTTAAGAACATCTCATTCATTTCTAGTTAAGTCACTAACATGAATATAATATTTGCTTTAAGTATTTGCCAAATTAAAAATGAAATCTTTTAGAGGGAGGGGAAGAAGGCTGAGTAGGATTGTAGCATCCAGTCCCATTAATGTAACTAGAAAACTATCGATTAACCCTAAATACCCCAGAAACTGATCTGAAGACCCTACAAGTAAAGGTAGAGAAGAGGCCACACTGAAGAAGGTAGGAAGTGTGCAGATATGGTTTAGGGAAGAAGGGTATTGGTGGCTTTGGGGCGAGTGGGTGGGGAAGCTGCAGTGTCTGAGAACAGTGAGACAAACTAGCACACATGACAATGCACCAGTATAAACAAAGCTCCTTATCAATTTGTCTGAAATGCAAAAGAGACTGGATTTCCAGCTTAAACTTTGCAACCAGCTTAAATTTGGGGTCACAAGGCAGGGAAGTTAGATGCTCACCTCAGAGTATGTCCCAAAGAGGCAGCTTTCAAAGTAGCAGGCACCATTTCCCTTCCCTGTCCCTTAGAATAAGCACAGGGCCACCTGTGGTAAATAGCACTAGCTAGTGCACACACTAGCTACCTAGTTGGCTACAACCAAGCCCTGCCCTACCCATGCCACAGTCCAGAAGAACTGCCTTTTCCAGTCTCCCTTGCCTCACTACCAGGATGGTGTCCTCCCCCAGAAGACCAGCTCAAAACCCTGACAACAGGCATCTCATCACCCACAGTTTTGCAATGCTTTGTATCTGGCAGCAGTGGCAACACGTGTCATTTTGGAGAACACAGTTAAAATGTGTCACATTTAGGCCTGAACCAAACACTGCCCACAGCTGACAAGGAGAGCCTCTACAGACACCTGGCCTGAAATAATAGCCAAGACTACAGCAACAGAGTGCAGGAAGCACATACCAGAGATACTCCCTGAAGCATGAGGCCCTAGGGAACAGGGAACACTATTTGGCAGGGCACTTCAGGACCTCTTCCTCATAAAGCCATTACCCTCAAGAACAAGAGACACAGGAGACTTTCCCAACACAGATACAGACACAGAGACTTAGACAAAATAAGTCAGAAGAATTTGTCCCAGGGACGCCTGGGTAGCTCAGCAGTTGAGTGTCTGTCTTTGGCTCAGGGCATGATCCTGGAGTCCCGGGACTGAGTCTCCCAATTGTCTCCCTGCACGGAGCCTGCTTCCCCTCTGCCTGTGTCTCTGCCTCTCTCTCTGCGTCTCTTGTAGATAAATAAAATCTTAAAAAAAAAAAAAAAATTGTTCCAAATCAAGATGAGAACAGAGCTGTGACTAGAGAATAAATGAAACAGATACAAATAATAGATACAAATAAGTGACAGAAAATATAAACCTAATGATCTAAAGAATACTCACTAGACTTGAAAATAGTGTAGGACATAAATGAGACCTTTCACATAAAGATAGAAAATAACAAAAAGTAAACATAAAGGGATCAATAAACAAAATCAGAAGCATGCTTAATGGAATGAACAGCAGGCTGGGAGAAACAGAGAAAAGAATCAAGGCAGAGTAACTGAAACAAAAGAGAAAAAACTAAACAAAAGAAATAAATTACACAAAATAAGAAGAGAACTTAGAGAACTCAGTAACTCCATCAAATGTAGTAATACTTGTATTACAGGATTATAGAAGTCCCAAAGAAGTTCCAAAAGAAGAAACAGAAAACAGGGGAGAGAATTTACATAAAGAAATAATCACTGAAAACTTCTCTAATGTGCGGAAGGAAACATCTAGATTCAGGAGGCACAGAGATCGCCCCCAAAAAACAAAAGCAAGCCCATACCAAGACATAGTATGATTAAAAAGACAAAATATGCTAATAAAAATATTAAAAGTAGCAAGACAAAAGAAAACCCTAGAAGATTACTAACAGATTTTTCAAGCAGAAACTTTCCAAATCAGAACAGAGTGTCATCATATAGCCAAAGGGCTGATAAGGAAAAACTTGTAGCGAAAAATAATCTATCCACCAAGTTTCCCAGACAAACAATTAAAGGACTTTGTGGCCACTAAACCAGCCTTGATTGTAATATTAAAGGGGACTCTCGGGCAGCCCAGGTGGCTCAGCGGTTTAGTGCTATCTTCAGCGCAGGGCCTGACCCAGGAGATCAGGGATCAAGTGCCATGTCGGGCTCCCTGCATGGAGCCTGCTTCACCTTCTGCCTGTGTTTCTGCCTCTCTCTGTGTGCATCTCTCATGAATAAATAAATAAAATATTTTTAAAAAATAAAACTAAAAAAAATAAAGGGGACTCTCGGAGTGAAAAAAAGACCAGAAGTAGAAAACTCAAAAGCAATAAAAATGAGTTTCTATAAAAAGTCAGTAAGGAACACACACACACACATACACAATGTAAAATATGACAGCATATATCTAAAACAGAACCCAACCAGAGAATGGGTTCAAATTTATTTTTTTTTTATGGGTTCAAATTTAAATGATCATTGCTTCTTAAGAGTCTACTAAGTCTACTATATGCAGAGGCTGTATACAAACCTAATAGTACACAAATTAAAAACTGCTATTATTAAAAGAATAAAAAGGAAAAAAAACCTATCAATATCAGTAAAGAAAAAAACAGTAAGGGATCCCTGGGTGGTGCAGCAATTTGGCACCTGCCTTTGGCCCAGGGCGCGATCCTCCAGACCCGGGATCAAATCCCACATCAGGCTCCCGGTGCATGGAGCCTGCTTCTCTCTCTGCCTCTGTCTCTGCCTCTCTCTCTCTCTCTGTATGACTATCATAAGTAAATAAAATTAAAAAAGAAAAAAGAAAAAAAAAAAAAGAAAAAAACAGTAAAACATGAAAGAGAAAGAAGATCAGAGAAAATCTTCAGAAACCACCAAAAAACCCACATAATAAAGTGGCAACATATATCTATCAATAATCACTTTGATTATAAATCAACTAAAAACACATGGGCTGAAGGAATGGATTAAAAAACAAGATCCTGGGTCGCTGAATTGGTTAGGCATCTGGCCTCCACTCAGTTGATCACAGGATCATAAGAATAAACCCTGTGTTAGGCTCATGCTGCTGCAGGGGGTTGAGGGGAGACCTACCTCTTAAGATTCTCTCTTTCCCTCTCCCTCTTCACCACCCCTGGCTCCCATGTTCTCTCTCTGTCACAAAAAAATTAAAATAAGAATGAGGGAAAGGAGAAAATATCTACCATACAAATGGATGTCAAAAAGAACCAGTGTAGGGGCATCTGTGTGGCTCAGTTGGTTATGTTTCAAACTCTCAGTCTGGCTCAAGTCTGAGATTGAGCCCCATGTCTGGCTCTGTGAAGAGTCTGCCGAAGATTATATCTTCCCCTCTCCCTATGGTCCGCCCTCTGCTCATGCTCTCTCTCTGAAATAAACAAACAACACAACAACAACAAAGCTAGTGTAGCAATACTCATATCCAAAAAATTAGACTTTAAAACAAAGACCGTATGGTGCCTTGATGGCTCAGTTAAGTGTCTGCCTTCAGTTCAGGTCATGATCCAGGGTGCCTTTGACTGAGCCCCTCACTGGGCTCCCAGCTATCTGGGGAACCTCTCTCTCTGCTGCTCCCCCTGCTTGTGCTATCTCTCTGTGTCAAACAAAGATGAGTATCATCTTTAAAAAAAATAAATAAATAAAAGACTGTAAACATGAGTTGAAGTAGGGTACTACATAATCATTAAGCAAACATTCCATCAAGAAGATTTAACAAGTGTCTATGCACCCCAAACCACAGAATAGTTAATAAAATTAAAGGAACTCATCAATAATAAACATAGGACTTTAACACCCCACTTGTATCAATGGACATATCACCTAAACAAAACTCAATAGAGAACCAATGATTCTGAATGATACACTGGACCAGATGGACTTAACAGATCTATTCAGAACATTTCATCTACTGTTTTAACAGCAAAATAGATACCGTTTTCACTTAAGTGCACATAGAACATTCTCCATAATAGATCACATGTTAGGCTACTAAGGAAGCCTCAACAAATTCAAAAAGACTGAAGTTGGGATCCCTCGGTGGCTCAGCGGTTTGGAGTCTGCCTTTGGCCCAGGGCACAATCCTGGAGTCCCAGGATCAAGTCCTGCGTCAGGCTCCTGGCATGGAGCCTGCTTCTCCCTCAGCGTGTCTCTGCCTCTCTTTCTCTCTCTCTACATCTATCATGAATAAATAAATAAATCTTAAAAAAAAAAGAAGAAAGACTGAAGTTACACCACACATCTTTTCTGACTACCACAACATGAACCAGGTTTAGAAATCTGAAAAGGCCATAAATACATGAAGGTTTAATAAAATGCTACTAAATAATGACTGCATCAAAAAGGAATCAAAGAAAAATTAAAAAGTACGTGGAAACAAATGAAAATAAAAACACAACAGTTCAAAGCCTTTGGGACACAGAAAAAGCAGTTGTAAGCAGTACATATGGCAATACAGGTCTATCTCAAAATGGAAGAAAAGTATCAAATAAACAATCTAATCTTAACCCAAAAGGGCCAGAAAAAAACAAATTCACAACCATCAGAAAGAAGGAAATAATGTTTAGAGTAGAAATAAATGATATAAAACTAAAAAACAAAACAAAAAAACAAAAAACCACAACACCAAAAGAACAGATTAAGGAAACCTGCAGCTAGTTCTTTTTTTTTTTAATTTTTTTTTTTAATTTTATTTATTTATGATAGTCACACAGAGAGAGAGAGAGGCGCAGAGACACAGGCAGAGGGAGAAGCAGGCTCCATGTACCAGGAGCCCGATGTGGGATTCGATCCCGGGTCTCCAGGATTGCGCCCTGGGCCAAAGGCAGGCGCCAAACCTCTGCACCACCCAGGGATCCCTGCAGCTAGTTCTTTGAACAAAATTAATAAAACTGATGAACCTCTAGCCAGATTTATCCAGATAGAAAGAAAAAGTACCCAGGGCACGTGGCTTGCTCAGTCAGTGGATCAATGCAACTCTTGATCTCCGTGGTTTAAATCTGAGCCCAGGGCAGCCCGGGTGGCTCAGTGGTTTGGCACCGCCTTCAGTCTAGGGCCTGATCGTGGAGACCTGGGATTGAGTCCTGAGTCGGGCCCTCTGCATGGAGCCTGCTTCTCCCTCTGCCTGTGTTTCTGCCTCTCTCTCTGTCTTTCTCTCTCTCTCATGAATAAATAAGTAAAATCCTCTAAAAAAAAATAATAAATTTAAATAAATAAATAAATAAATAAATAAATAAATAAATAAATAAATAAATAAATCTGAGCCCACACTGGGAATATGTATTAGAACTAGATATTACTTTAAAATAAAATCTTGGGCAGCCCGAGTGCTCAGCGCTTTAGCTCTGCCTTCAGTCCAGGGTGTGATCCTGAAGATGCAGCATCAAGTCCCACATTGGGCTCCCTGCATGGAGCCTGCTTCTCCCCCTGCCTGTGTCTCTGCTTCCCCCCACCCTGTGTCTTGTGAATAAATAAATAATTAAATCTTTAAAAAATAAAATAATCAAATAATCAAATCAAATCAAATCTTCAGGATACCTGGGTGCCTCAGCAGTTGAGCATCTGCCTTGGGTGAAGGTGTGATCCAGAATCTGGAATCAAATTTTGCATCAGGCTCTACACCTATGTCTCTACCTCTCTCTCTGTGTCGCTCATGAATAAATAAAATCTTACAAAGAAAAGAAAACACTAAAGACAGAAGACAGGGATCCCTGGGTGGCGCAGCGGTTTGGCGCCTGCCTTTGGCCCAGGGCGCGATCCTGGAGACCCGGGATCGAATCCCCACATCGGGCTCCCGGTGCATGGAGCCTGCTTCTCCCTCTGCCTGTGTCTCTGCCTCTCTCTCTCTCTCTGTGACTATCATAAAATAAAAATAAATTAAAAAAAATAAATAAATAAAAACAAAAAACAACAAAAACAATTGCTAGAACTGTTTCATGAATTCAGCATAGTGTCAGGATACAAAATCAATGTACACAAATCTGTTGCACTTCTATACACCAATAATGAAGTAGCAGAAAGAAAAACCAGAAATCGATCCAATTTACAAATGCACCAAAAACCCATAATTCCTAGGAATAAACTTTACTCAAGGAGTAAAAAAATCAGTACTCTAAAAACTATAGAACAGTGATGAGTGAAACTGCCGATGAATTATGAAATGGAAGAACATTCCATGCTAATGGAAGAATATTGTCAACACTGTCTATGCCACCCAGAACAATCTATACATCTAATGCAATCCCTATCAAAATAACACCAGCATTTTTCACAGTTAGAACAAACAATTCTAAAATTTATTTGGAGCCAGAAAAAATTCTGTATACACAAAGCAATCTTGAAAAAGAAAAGCAAATCTGGAGACATCACAATTACAGATCTTAAATTATATTACAAAGCTGCAGTGATCAAAATTTACGTTACTGGGACAAAAACAGACACTCGGGCAGCCAGGGTAGCTCAGCAGTTTGGCGCTGCCTTCAGTCCAGGGCATGATCCTGGAGACCCGGGATCGAGTCCCACATCGGGCTCCCTGCATGGAGCCTGCTTCTTCCTCTCCCTGTGTCCCTGCCTCTCTCTATCTCTCTCATGAATAAGTAAATAAAATCTTAAAAAACAAAACAAAACAAAAAACAGACACCTCTATCAATTAAAGAGAATAGAGAACCCAGAAATGGACCCTCAAACCTATGGTCAATTAATCTTTGAATAGTTAAGTTAGAGAATAGCAGTAAAGAATAGCCAATTGAAAAAAAATCTCTTCAACAAATGGTGTTAGGAAAACTGGTCGGCCATGCAGAACAAAGCTAGACACTTTCTTATACCACACAAAACAAACTCAAACTGGATGACAGACCTAAATATGAGATAAGAAACCATAAAAACCCTAGCACAGAGCACAGACAGTAGTGTTCTTTAAAATCAATATGGGAAGTTTTCTGGTATGTCTCCTGAGGCAAGAGAAAACAAAAGCAAAAATAATCTAATGGGACTACATCAAAATTAAGAGATTCTGTGCCGTAATGAAAACAATCAATAAAACTAGGCAATCTGTGGACTGGAAGAAGATACTTGCAAAGGACGTATGTGATAAAAGGTTAGTACCCCAAATATATAAGCAACTTATAAAACTCAACATCCTAAAATGAATAATTTAAAAAATGACCAAAAAAAAAAAAAAAAAATGACCAAAATGTTGGGAAGGGGAAAAAAAACAAAAAACATGGGTAGAGATACAGACATTCATCCAAAAAAGACATCCAGGGGAGCCTGGCTGGCCTAGTGGAGTGTGCAAATCAAACTTGGACCTAAGTTTGAGACCTAAGTTGGGCAGAGCTTAATTTAAAAAAAAAAAAGGAGGGGGGGGATCCCTTGGTGGCTCAGTGGTTTAGCGCCTGCCTTTGGCCCAGGGCGCCATCCTGGAGTCCCAGGATCAAATCCCCCGTTGGGCTCCTGGCATGGAGCCTGCTTCTCCCTCCTCCTGTGTCTCTGCCTCTCTCTCTCTCTCTATGTCTATCATAAAATGAATAAATAAATCTTTAAAAAAAAAGATATGCAAATGTCCAACTCACACATAAAAGATGCTCAGCATTACTTATCATCAGAAACTGCATATCAAAACTGCAGTGAAATACCATTTTACCTCTCAGAATGGCTAAAACCAACAACAGAAAGAACAACAGATAGCGGCAAGAATGTAGAGAAAGGGGAAACTTCATACACTGTTAGTGTGAATGTCAGCTGCTATGAAAAACAGCACAGTGTTTCTCAAAAATTTTTAAATAGAACTATACTATGCTCCATCAATAATACTAGTGGGATTTATCCCCAAAATACAAGAACACTAATTTAAAGGGATACACACATCCCTATGTTTACAGCAGCATTACTTACAGTAGCTAAATCATGGAAATAGCCCAAGTGCCCAACTATAGATGAATGGATAATGAAGAAATGGTATATATGTGTACTGGAATACTTTTTAGTCATAAAATTAATGAAATCTTGTCATTTCCAATGACACAGATAGAGCTAGACACTATCATGCAAGCCTGAGAAAGACAAATACCACATGATTTCTCTCATACCTGAAATCCAAGACACAAAACAAACAATCATACAGGAAAAAGAGAGAGGGGCAAAACAAAAAACTCTTACCTATTAAGAATAAACTGATGATTATCAGAGGGGAGGTGGAGGAAGGAGGAAGAGGGGATAGAAGATGAGGATTAAGGAGGAGTGCACCTGTGGTAATGACCATCAGATGATTAAAGACTAAAAAAAACAAAAACAAAAAAAAAAAAAAAGAAAAAAAAAAAAGGAAAATGAGACTATTCATTCTACATTCTCTTAAAAAAAAAAATTAAAGGGTGCCTGGGTGGTTCAGCCGATTCAGTGTCTGCCTTCAGCTCAGGTTGTCCTCCTGGGGTCCTAGGGTCGAGCCCCACATTGCCTGGAGGAAAGCCTGCTTCTCCAAGAGCACAAGCTCCCTGTTAAATAATAAAATCTCAAAAAGAAAAAAAACAAAGTCAAAATTAAAAGTTAAATCTTTTCCAAGTCTCTAATGTTTAAAGAAAGTTTACTCCTCCAATCTGCTTCTTCATCCTGTTTTTTTAAGCATCATGTTACATCAATCTCTAAAAAACACAGTACACTATATTTATGGCAGGAGGAGAGTATAAAAGGTGAATACTTCTTAGTATTATTACAAAAGTAATCTTTCCCTCACAGGCACTGTGAAAAAGTATCACAGGTCTCCACAAGTTCCAAATCATCTAAGAACTACTAGTAATCTAGAACCAGAGATTAAACATATAAATGTCTCTTTAAAAGTAAAGCACACAAAGACTATTTTTTGGTATACTCGCAAGGATACAAATGACTTCTGGGGGAAAAAAGAAAACTGGGATGAAGTAAGTGAAACCCTTTAAATGAATTTGCTGGCATGATTTCTTTAAATAAAAAAGAAGTGAAGTAAATATGAAAAAAAATGTTACAACTTAATTTGTTTTATTTAAGTGATCCTTTTCAATAACTTTGGAGCATTTTATCATTTGAGTGCTTAATATGTTAATATTAATGATGTTATTTAAAAAAACAAAACTTTTAAGACTGCAGATTCTTTTCCCCCTTAAGTTTTATTTATTTTAGAGAGAGGAGAGAACACAAGTGGAAGGCAGAGGGAAGGAGAGAATCTCAAACTGATGCCTCATTGAGCATGGAGCCCCACACCCACCCAGTGCTTGCTCCCAAGATCCTGAGATCACCACCTGAGCTGGTATCAAGAGTGGGATGCTCAACCAACTGAGCCACCCAGGTACCTGAAGACAGTAGATTCTTTCAGGTACACTCTTCTTCACAAAAATTTCTCCTGCAAAAAAAAAAAAAAAGCAATGAGGAGGACCTGCATGGCTTATTTGGTAGAGCTCAGGACCAATCTCTTGGTGGTCCCAAGCTGGGCAGAGAGACTGCTCAAAACAAAACAAAACAAAAAAAACAACCAGTGACTCATTACACTATAAGTAATAAAAGGTTTTAAAACATGTTCTTTTGAAAAATAATTTGGTAAAAAGAAAAGGCTGCACACATTCCAAAGAAGGTTCCTGACTTTCCATTTTGACCTAGTGCCTTCATGGATACAGTACACTAAAGTCTTTTTTTTTTTTCAAGACACAGTATCTGTTCAGCTAGTTAATTTCAGATGGAAAGTTATTCAAACCATAAAAATCAGTAATAAGTTATTAAGATAAGTTTTTTTTTGGAATATCTTTGTGCCAGATCATTCTGCTGGGTGACAAAACAAGATGAGAAACTATCTCTACAATTAGGATCTTTAAAATTTAGATATCCAAATATCATCAAAATTAGAATACAATGGATTTAACACTAAAGAGGTCTAGTTTGTTCCATGTGACACGTGGAGCATGAATAAACCTGAGAAAATAAAGGAGTCCCAAGCAGAAAGACATGAAGCAAGAGTTTTTCAGAACTCCATGGAAAAACAAATTTTCAATAAACATTCTTGAGCACTAAGTGTCTGGTAATTTTTATTTCAGCCATATAAAATATGGAATATCAACAAACCAGCTGAGTACAGCAGCTGGGTTCAGAGTAGGCAGCTGGAAATGCTAGATAAACTTGACAAGAAGGTAAGCAATAATAAAGGACAGTGAAAACTGAAAAAAAAAAAAAAAAAAGGATGCAAGAATAAACTCAAGGGACAGTCCCTGCGGGCATCTGGGTGCCTCAGTGGTTGAGCACCTGTCTTCAGCTCAGGAGGCGATCCCAGGTCAAGGATTGAGTCCCACATTAGGCTCCCCATAGGGAGCCTGTTTCTCCCTCAGCCTATCTCTTTGCTTCTCTGTCTCTCATGAATAACTAACTAAAATCTTCAAAAAAAAAAAAAAAAAAAGGGACAACCCTTACACAAGCTTTAAAAAGAACCTAGAGGGGGCGCCTGAGGGGCTCAGTGGTTGAGAGTCTGCCTTTGGCTCAGGGTGTGATGCCGGGATCCAGGATCGAGTCCCACATCGGGCTCCTTGCAGGGAGCCTGCTTCTCTCTCTGCCTGTGTCTCTGCCTCTCTCTCTCTGTGTGTGTGTCTCTCATGAATAAATAAATAAACTCTTAAAAAAAAAAGCCCTAGGGATACCTCGCTAGCTCACATGGAGCTTAGACTCTTAATCTTCAGGCTATAGGTTTGCACATTGGGCATAGTGATTACTTAAAAATAACATCTTTAAAACCCAAAAGAAGAACCATAGCAGAGAAAGCAGAACAGTATTGAGGTTCTGAGATTGTTTTGGGGGGGCCTTCCATGGGGCTTGAACTCACAACCCTGAGATCAAGACCTGAATTGAAATCAAGAGTCGGACAAATGATAAATGACTGAGCCCCCCAGATCCCCCCAGAAACACTTTTATGCCTCATCCCAATTAAGACAGTGTGGAAGAGATTCACAATTTGGTAAACACTGAATTGATTAAAAAAAAAAAAAAAAAAAAAAAGGCGGGATAGAGTGAACTAGAAGATTGTGCAAAGAAAAACAGAATAAATGAGATGTTTAGACAATGATCAAACCTAGTTACATTTATGAGGAGAAAGCCATTAGAGGGTCAAAATAAAACACATAAAGAATAGCTGGGCCAAGAAGAAAGGTATACTTCCTGTAGCAAAAGAAAAAAGAAAGCCTGGGTAAAAATAGAAGAGCATAAGTTAATGTTTATGTCAGGAGCACCTGGGTGGTTCAGTTGATTAAATGGTCCCAAGTCATGATCTCAGGGGTCCTGGGATCAAGGCCCTTCCCCACCCCTAATCAGGTTCCCGGCTCAGTGGGGAGTCAGCTTTTCCCTCTGACCCTCCCTCCCCCCCCCCCCCCCCCCCCCTGCCCTCAGTCTCAAATGAGTAAATAAAATATTTATTTAAACGTCTGTATCAGATGTAATCTACCTTTCTTACTTAAAAAAAAAAAAAAAAAGGAATGTGTGGACATGAGGGATTTTTAAAGACTTGCGGTTAAGTTTAAGAAAACTAATAGAGCCTGTGTGCACAAATTACACCCAGATTAATTAGTGAGAATACAAATGTAAACAGTCAAAGCAAACATTCACAAAAAAGCACTGTATGTAAAATAAGGAATACTGAATGTGAAAACTAAAAACCGTTGGTAGTTAGCTAATTAATAATTAACAATCAGCTTTCCAGATCATCAACATTAAGCAAATAACATCTATATTCAAACATTTTCTTTAGGAAATCTTTAAACTTATTCACTTACCTGTCTTCTTAATTAAGCATTCAACTCTAAATTAATCTTGAACATCCACTGTAGCTGTACTGGAACATCTGCTGCTACTGCTGTATGTACTGTGCAGCAAACAATTCTATCTTCTTTAGAGTTCCTCTATGTCTTTCCCAGCTGTTAAGATACAAAGCAACTACATCTACAGTTAATGTTTTCCCTTAACACCTCTATAGCTAGATTGCATTAACAACTTGCTTCTAGTCTGTCTCCTGTAAAAGAGTTTGTCAAACTTTCCTAAATGTGGATTTTCACGAAAAACTTGAGAATCCCTCTCAGTGGTGCTTTACTTGCTGCAATCTAGAAACGTGAAAAAATGGTTTATTATGAAATTCTAGGAAACAAGTGCTACATGTATTTCCTGAAACTTTCTAATCTGGAACATTCACATGTAAATCAAAATATAAGTTTTAAAGCTTGGCTTAGTGAAGAGTAAAAAAGATTATTTTCTGGAAAGAATTAATACTTTCACCAGGTGGAGAAGTTTTGTATAATGCTATTTGGATTTTTTAGGTATTACCCATCTAGTTCTCAAACTGACTTCCTAAAATACTCTTTTAACCATGGTACATGACATTTTATTCACTATAGAAAGTGCAATACTTCTGACCAATAATCAGACCAACAGGTTATTGGAATGAGAATTTAGGATAGAAAAGAACAGGTGTCAAGGAAAGATGAATCATGTGAAAATCAGAAACACTTTTAGTAAGTTTTCCACTAATGGAAAGAGTGATTTACTTACTACTTGCTGTCATTATTTCTCAGGTTTGAAACTTTTCGACTGCATCCAGAACTGGTAAATAAATGAAGTACAGCTGAGGTGTTCCATCATTGGTATAAATCACTCTCTAGATTTCATATCTATCCTTTTTAAGCAGAATTCACACTATTCCCTTATGTATGCTATTCACTTAAGAAAGCTGTAAATATTAACTGTCATCTGTAGAATGTGCTATACTCACTCTCACGTCCACCCAATAAGGTCCTAGGATTCTTTCAATAAGTAATGTATTTAAAATGCTACTTATTTCAGGAATACTTTACAGATGCTAGAAATGAATACTTAACCCTCCTATGGTAATCTAAAAAGTTCTCGTAGCTACCACATGCATTAAAAAAAAAAAAAAACCTTCATTATCTCTTCTGCATCGCTTGTACTGAACTCACCATCAACGTTCGATAATAAGCAATCTGAAGTACAGTAAGGTATGGAAGTGCGCTTTAAAACTCCACCAAGGGCAGCCCCAGTGGCTCAGCGGTTTAGCGCTGTGTTGGGCCCAGGAAGTGATCCTGGAGACCGGAGATCTAGTCCCACGTCGGGCTCCCAGTAGGGAGCCTGCTTCTCCCTCTGCCTGTGTCTCTGCCTCTCTCTGTGTCTCATGAATCAAAACAAAAAAACAAAACAAAACAAAAAAAAAAAAGAAGAGAAACCTCCACCAATAGAAAATCTAAATAGTACCAAGTGAAGCATACGAAACACATCACATTTTGTTGTGAACAGACAGAAAGTCATCTCCTACTCAACAAGTGGTATAAAATCACCAGTAATCATTTAAACAGAACTTTTTAAAAAAGATTTTATTTATTCATAAGACGCACACACAGAGAGAGGCAGAGACCCAGGCAGAGGGAGAAGCCGGCTCCATGCAGGGAGCCTGATGCAGGACTTGATCCAGGACCCCGGGATCACGCCCTGAGCAGAAGGCATACACTCAACCGCTGAGCCATCCAGGTGTCCCTAAACAGAACTTTCAAGAAAGTTTTTACTATCATAAAAAATATCTTCAAAGTTTTACTCTTCCGACTTCAGACTTGCAAAATGCACTTTCACCTACTAGACACTAAGAACTGTTTTCCCTACCAAATTCGAGTTTTATTACGGATTGTCCGAGAGACCACTGGCAGAAAACAATCCCACCATAGGCGCCGCCACCAAAAGCCAGCAGCACGAGGACCCATCATGGCGGGAATCCTAATGGCAGCCATGAGAAGCCAGCACGCCCCCTTCGTCAGCAAATGCTGCAATACCTAGCCTCCAAGCGGCTTCAACCGAGCAGCAGCAGCCGCAGCTGCCGCGGCGGACTCTCCAACACCCCCTCACGGGCTGTAGCGGAAAATTTGTCCAAAACACCGCCTTCAAGATGGCGGTCCCCTCCCGACAATCCCCTCAACGGTCCCAAGCAGCAGCCGTAAACCCGCCACCATCTTGTCCCCCGGCCCTCCCCCTTTCCCCGCCAATATTTACAGAGCGAAAATAGGCCCGGCCGGCCTGAGGCCTTCACCTAACGCCCGAAGCCTTCGCCTCCTAGATAGGCCTGGGCCTCTAGAGGTGTCCTGGGTAGGCCGCCGCACCTACCGGACGCCTCAACAGCGCCTCCCGGGCCACCGGGCGATCCTCGTCCAGTCCCACCCACCCACCCCAATAACGGAGCGCACCTCCGCCGCCGCTCAGGGCGAGCAGGCTCCTCCCCGGGCCTAACTGCGGCCTCCCCTGGGCCTGCTCTCCGCCCGGCGCCGCAACGGCCCGGCCTGCACGAAAGGCCGTCTCCCGGGCCGCCAACCAGGCCACCCCACTACTGCTAGGCCCCACGGCCTCCGCAGCTCTCCGGACTCACCGGACAGGCGTGCAGGCGGTCGACGACGGTGGCGGGTGCTGCAAGCCGGCCTTTCTCTGGAGCACTGGGCCGGGCTCCGGCTGGTGGGGCGGGCGGAGAGAGGGAGGAGGGGCCGAGCCCGGAGCTGACAAAAAGCGGCCCAGCTCCCCGGCACGGGCCCGCCGTCAGCACGTCACGTCACCGCCGGGGAGAGAGACCCAGGAAAATGCGGAAGGATAGATAGGCTCCTTTCGAAGCTTACTTAGGTGTGTCGTGATGGCGCCACTAAGGCCCCGCAACCGGGGAGCCCAATGGCCTCCCAGCGGCGGGGTCTCCGGCGGCCGGAGTCTGTCACAATGTTCTTTCCTCCCCCTCTGCGCTCCCGCGCGTCGCCGCCGCACACGCGCTGCTGCTGCCTGTCGGCCGTAAAGCCTGCGCGAAGCAGTGGTCTGTCCACCCGGCCGCGAAGCGGGTAGCCCGCAGCGGACCAGATCTGGCCGCCCCCCGACTGTCTCTCCTGGGCCGCGGCCACCCGCGGGCTCTCCCTGCAGACCATCCGCTTTTCCACCCGTAGGTGCTTTCTCGAGTGTCTGCAAGTCTTCAAACTCTGCCTCGCAGAAAAATGTGTTTTCCTCTTCCCTGTGACTGCAGGAAAAATTAGAAACCCCCTAAGTTCTTTATCTTTGCTTAAAAAATTATTTGAAATAAAAATAAAAATTAGCTTGTCAGTGTAAATAAGTGCATCGGGAAGAAAAGGAAAAACGCTTATCCTGGAACAACTAACTAACCAATTTAAAAAAACAAATCACAGAACCTGCTTTGATGTAATATGCAAAAGGATCACACTCTGGAAACGGTTTCATACCTTTCAAAAAATAATTGCTAAACTATACTATCTTTACACGAATCTTGATTCAGGATTTGCAAGCCTCCGAAATGTAAGTCTTCATAATTAATATGTAATAGCTTCATAAATAATGTACTTTCATATTTAAGTATTTAATTATTTTCATATTTAAGTTTTTAAGTATATGTAGAGTACCAGAATTATATCTGCATTTTTCTACAAATTGCTTAAACAGCCCTTTAAAATTTAAAAGTTTAGGAAGTTTAAAAAGTTTAAAGTTTAAAAGAAAACGAAAAATATGTTTGATTAAACACGCACCTATCAACTTCAAAAACATGTATTTTGCACTTTCATTACTTTGAATTATGGATGCTATCTTTTTTTTTTAAATTGATTTATTTATTTACTCATGATAGACAGAGAGAGGGAGAAAAGAGAGAGGCCAGAGACACAGAGGTAAAGCAGGCTTCAAGCAGGGAGCCCGATGCTTGACTGGATCCCAGGACTCCAGGTTGTGCCCCGGGCCAAAGGCCAGCGCTAACCATTGGGCTACTCAGGGATCCCCTGATGCTATCTTTTTATACAGATTTTCAGTCTCAAACTATATTCGAAAATTAATAACCAGAACCTAGCTAGGTCAATTACAGAACAAGAGACTCTTGATCTTTTGTTTCAGCCCCATGTTGGGTGCATGGCTTACTTAAAAATAACTTTAAAACTATATTACTGATAAAAACTCAAACAATATTTGTATCCTTTTTTTTTTAAGATTTATTTATTTATTTATTTATTTATAATCCTTTTTTAAGATTTATTTATTTATTTATTTATTTATTTATTTATTTATTTATTTATTTATTTATTTATTTATTTATTTATTCATTCATTCATTCATTCATTCAGAGAGAGCGAATGAGAGGCAGAGACACAGGCAGAGAGAGAAGCAGGCTCCATGCAGGGAGCTCGAGGTGGGACTCGATCCCAAGTCTCCAGGATCACACCCTGGGCTGCAGGCGGCGCTAAACCGCTGCGCCACCAGGGCTGCCCCAATATTGTATCCCTGTACTTTAATGTGGAATTTTACATGCTAAACTTTCTCTATAGGAACCTAAATGATATTACCTGAAACCTTTCAAACAACAAACATGTAAAAATAATAAATTAAGCTAATATCATACTCTTGGCAATCTCTTTAAATGTATAGGCTATCGGGATCCCTGGGTGGCGCAGCGGTTTGGCGCCTGCCTTTGGCCCAGGGCGCGATCCTGGAGACCCGGGAATCCCACGTCGGGCTCCTGGTGCATGGAGCCTGCTTCTCCCTCTGCCTGTGTCTCTGCCTCTCTCTCTCTCTGTGACTATCATGAATAAATAAATAAAAAATCTTTTAAAAAAAAATGTATAGGCTATCTATATTACTTTTTTGTAATACGTATTCTCAAACTTCCCCAATGGAATTCATCCTGCATATATATTAAACTCATTAATTACCTTGAAAACAGAAAAAATAATGGCACAGTCAGAAGAAATCTATAAGGAAGTACTGGATATTAATTTTCCTTTCAAGGTCTTAACTTTTTTCCCCGTCCACATTAAATTTTCTTTTAAAAATTCAAAAGATAACATGTTTTTATTGTTTTTATAAGATTACAAACACACAGTGATACTTTACAGGTAAAATAGAACCAGCTTAACTTCGAATATAATTACCATGATTTCAAAGTAGTAATAGCCACTCTTTAAATATTTTCCAAGGCCTCCCTCAAAAATTACATTATTTCAAAAATGGAGAATCACAACATTCAAGTCTTAGCATACAGTCAGAACACAAAAGCAAGTCACGATTCTTGCTATATCATCCAATTACTATAAAAAATACTAGTAAAATAACCAGCATAAAAATTAAGGGTGATTAAAAAAAATTAAGGGTGATCACTAGCATAAAGGAAGAGATGTTTCCTAATTTAAAGTCATAAGTAAGTTACTATGTTTCTTTTTTTTTGAAAGAGCTTTTAACATTATGCTTCACTTATAAAAGATAGTTAACTTTAGTAGGAGATGAGATAAATGTAATAATATTTTTTTAGATAAACCTTTATTGAATTCAAGAAAGATTATTCTGGGGAATCCCTGGGTGGCTTAGCAGTTTAGTGAGCCACCCTGGCACATTTTATTCACGAGTCTAGGACTGCAAACCAAAACCAGGAAATGGGATATTATTGTCACTCACTATACAGGGAAAGATTAATCCCACGAATTCTCTATCCCAATGATGCTGAGATGCACAGTAAAGGAGATTTTCCAAACCAGGCCTCGTGGCAAAATGGCCTCTGTGTCTGTGCCTTAGGAGCATGGCTACATGAAGCAAAGTGCAGGGCAGGGACCCTCCTTGTTCCCTCCACACAGCCTGCCAGCGTCCTGCTTAGCCGTCACCCCGGTGTCCACAGGTGCTGCCCCCAGCCGCCCGGCCTCCTGTCCTCTTTGCATCACCACTTCCATCCACTGGTCCGAGGCCTGTGCTCATTCCTGTGAGGTACAGAGGCCACGGGGGTATCCTGGCAGCTTTCGTGTACGTTCTCCAACCTTTTTTTTTTTTTTTTTTAAAGGCTATTTATTCATGAGAGACACACACAGAGAGACAGAGACACAGGCAGAGGGAGAAGCAGGCCACATGTAGGGAGCCTGACGCGGGATTCGATTCCGGGTCTCCAGGATCACGCCCTGGACTGAAGGCGGCGCTAAACCGCTGAGCGACCTGGGCTGCCCTAAGTTCTCCATCCTGCCTTTGGACGGTCGCCGTACGGCGTGGATCTGATTATGTGCTCCCCCCACCCCAACCCTCCACCAAATCCAAACTTTAGTCTTCCTTCCTTTGAAACACGTTACTGGGATCCCTGGGTGGCTCTGCAGTTTACCCCTACCTTCAGCCCAGGGCGCGATCCTGGAGTCCTGGATTCAGTCGCGGATCCAGTCCCGGACCCATTCCCACGTCAGGCTTCCTGCCTGGAGCCTGCTTCTCCCTCTGCCTGTGTCTGCCTCTCTCTCTTTGCGTCTCTCATGAATAAATAAATGCAATCGTAAAAGGAAAGAAAGTAAGCTTTTTCTGTAGATGCCTGTACAGATGAAGTCAATGATCTATGTTACTTTTTTAAAATGGAAAGTCATGGGGTATCTGGGTGGGTTAGTGGGTTTCACTCTTGCTTTTGGCTCAGTTACCATCTCAGGATCATGAGGTCCATGCTAGGTATGGCTCTTGCTCAAGCTTCTCTCTCTCTCTCTCCCTGTGCCCCTCCCTCTACATGTCTATGCATGCAGGTGTGTTCTTTCTCTCTCTTAAAAAAATAAAATTGGGGGGTGGGGGATCCCTGGGTGGCTCCGCAGTTTGGCCCCTGCCTTCAGCCCAGGGGTGATCCTGGAGTCTCAGGATCGAGTCCTACGTTGGGCGCCCTGCATGGAGCCTACTTCTCCCTCTGCCCATGTCTCTGCCTCTCTCTGTATCTCTCATGAATAAATAAATAAAATCTTTAAAAAATAATAAAATAGGGATCCCTGGGTGGTGCAGTGGTTTGGCGCCTGCCTTTGGCCCAGGACGCGATCCTGGAGACCCGGAATCGAATCCCATATCGGGCTCCTGGTGCATGGAGCCTGCTTCTCCCTCTGCCTGTGTCTCTGCCTCTCTCTCTCTCTCTCTGTGACTATCATAAATAAATAAATTTTAAAAAATAATAATAAAATAAAAAATAAAATGGAGAGTCATTTGTTTTCCAAATATATTTATTTATAAGGAAATAGCAATATATAAGAAATGTTCATAAAAGTATAGCCTCTCCCTGTACTACATAAAAGTGTAGCCTCCCCCCTACTCATACTCATTCACTCTCTCTTTAAAAAAAATATTTTTTTTTCTCTTTAAAAAATTTTAAAACAGTAGCCTACAGAAGGCTGGGCATAGAGAGTAGCAAAGATGTATATACTTGCCTTTGGGGAACTCCATATAAGGAAATGTGTATGGCAGAGTAAGGACATTCTAAAATGCTTTCATTTTCTCCAAGAAACAGATAAAGACACAATTTGGAGAGATTGAGAACAGAGTATCTCAAAGCAAATGGTATTCATACAAAATACCTGCATTCAAAGCCACCAAAGGAATTTGTTATTATTACAAAAATTTACTTGTTCATTAAAGCTGTTAGTGTATCAGGTAGTTAGAAGTTTATTTTATTTTATTTTATTTTATTTTATTTTATTTTATTATTTTATTTTATTTCTTTTTTTAGAAGTTTATAAATATCAGGGATCCCTGGGTGGCTCAGGGGTTTGGCGCCTGCCTTTGGCCCAGGGTGCGATCCTGGAGTCGTGGGATCGAGTCCCACATCCGGCTCCCGGCATGGAGCCTGTTTGTGTCTCTGCCTCTCTAACATGAATAAATAAATAAATCTTTAAAAAAAAAAGATGTTTATAAATATCAAGATTTTGACACCACTTTAATAAAGTAACATAAATGGCATAAGAGCGAGTACAGATCTTTTCATTTTTTCTAATGAAGAAGCCAGACTACATCTTCAATGTCTTTTTAAGAAATCCTTTTTAAAGAAATCTCTTTAGTCTCTTTGAGGTAATCTAGACTTTTTCTGTCATTATCTCAAAGCATTTCCAGCATCTACATAGTACTGTTTTTATGCTGTTTCCACACTTTTAGGTATTCAATTTAGCAGTATCCCATCTTTCAGAGCAAAAATCTGTATTAGGGTTCTCCAGAAAAACAGAAACAGCAGGTTATATAGAGAGAAAGAAACAGAGACAGAGAAAACACATTTATTTTAAAGAATTGCCTCACAAAATGTGTGGATTTGGGATGCAGGGGTGGCTTAGCGGTTGAGTGTCTGCCTTTGGCTCAGGATGTGATCCCTGAGTCCTGGGATCAAGTCTCACATGGGGCCTCCTGTGTGGAGCCTGCTTCTCCCTCTATGTCTCTGCCTCTCTCTGTGTGTCTTTCATGAATAAGTAAAATCTTTAATAAATAATAATACAATAAAATGTGTGGACTAGTAAAACTGAAGTTTGTACGATAGATTGGCAGCCTGGGGGAATAGTTGATGTTTGAATTTTGAGTCTCAAGAACTCTTTTCCCTTCAACTGATTGAAAGAAGTCTATCTACCTTATGAAGATTAATTTGCAGTACTCAAAACCTACTAATTTAAATATTAGTGTCATCTAAAAAAATCCACTTCACAGAAACTTCTCAAATAATGATGCGTCAAATATCTAGGTACAGTGGCCTAGCCAAGTAACAGAAAACCAACACAATAACCATGCTTTATAAAAATAAACTATTTAACCTACATTATGAGCAAGTTGCATTTTTCTATAATATCAAGTATGAATTTTTATTTTTATTTTGTTTTACGATTCCATTCACTTATTCATGAGAGACACAGAAAGAGGCAGAGACGGGCAGAGGAAGAAGCAGGCAGAGGGAGAAGTAGGCTCCATGCAGGGAGCCCAATGTGGGACTCAATCCTGGGACTCCAGGATCACACCCTGGGCCAAAGGCAGGCGCTAAACCACTGAGCCACCCGGGGATCCCCAAGTATGAATTTTTAACCTGCATATTTAAGATGCATATTCCCTAAATAAAATTAATGATGACTACCAATTAGATGATTTATAAGCAACATTTTCCACATGAGTTATTAGTTGAATAAAATATTAATTTCTAAAAGCAGGGAATCAAGAAAGAAAGAAAGAGAGAGAGAGAAAAAAAAGAAAGAAAAGAAAGAGAGATAAAGAAAGAAGAAAGAAAGAAAGAAAGAAAGAAAGAAAGAAAGAAAGAAAGAAAGAAAGAGAAAAAGAAAGAAAGAGAAAAAGAAAGAAAAGAAAAAGAAAAAGAAAAAAATAAAAGCAGGGGATCCCTGGGTGGGTCAGTGGTTTAACGCCTGCCTTTGGCCCAGGGTGTGATCCTGGAGTCCCAGGATCGAGGCCCGCATCATACTCCCTACATGGAGCCTGCTTCTCCCTCTGCCTGTGTCTCTGCCTCTCCCTGTATCTGTATATTTCATGAATAAATAAATAAAATCTTTTTAAAAAAAAAATTTCTGGGCAGCCCCGGTGGCGCAGTGGTTTAGCGCCACCTGGAGTCTGGGCGTGATCCTGGATACCCTGGATCGAGTCCCACGTCAGGCTCTGTGCATGGTGCCTGCTTCTCCCTCTGCCTGTATCTCTGCCTCTCTCTCTCTCTCTCTCTCTCTTTCTGTGTCTCTATGTATAAAAATAAAAAATAAAAAAATAAATTTCTAAAAGCAGTACCTGCTGAATTCTACCTCATGGATTATAAGTCACAAGACATAGGTACTAACTAAATAAGTAAAAATCAATATGTGAAGCCTAGAACAATGGCAATAGACATCTCTGATACTCAGATTGGTGGGTTTTTTTTTTGTGTGTGTGTGTATATAATTTCCCCTAAGGTTGCCTTAGAGAAATAGTGATTTCCAGGTTAGGACATCTTATCCCAAAAGTAAGAATAGAAAGGCATAGTGGCACCTGAGTGGCTCAGTAGGAGAAGTGTCTGCCTTTGGCTTTGGCTCAAGTCATGATCAAGTCTTGCATCAGGGTTCCTGGTCAGTGGGGAGCCTGCTTCTTCCTCTGCCCCCAACCACCACACTCATTTCTCTCCCTCACAAATAAATACATAAAATCTTACAAAGTATTAAAGGTTATTAGTATCAAAAGATGTCCTAACCCAACCTCAAGAGGCTACTTCTTGCCTACTTGTCCCATCTACTCTGCCTTTTGATCTTTTAGCCAAGAATTAACTGAGTCTCCTTCCCTTCTCTGGATATTTGCTGTCCCTACATGATGGCCAGCTGAGAGTCCAGGGGGTGCTGGAGAAGACAGACTTAACTACCAGTTTACAGTGAAGATAGGTGTCAAGAAAACACAGGGTAGGATGGCTTATAAACTAAATAAATCTGGATGGTAGAAAATTGTACAGGAAAAAGACTTGCTTTCTTCATCTATAAAATAGAAATTACATTCACATTTCAAATAATCCTTATAGGGAAGCCCGGGTAGTTCAGTTAGTTGGCTTGGGTGGTGAACCCCAGGGTCCTGGGATCAAGACCTACAACAGGCTTCTTGCTTGGTGGGGAGCTTGCTTCTCTTTCTGCCTGCTTCTCCACCTTGTGTGTGCTCTCAGTCTTTATGTGTCAAATAGGTAAATAAAATCTTTAAGAAGCCCAAATAATCCTTATAGATAGACAAGTATTACAGATACAGTTGTTCCTTACTTTTCTGTAGATCCAACTAATATCACATATTTTTGAAATAGCTAGCAAAACTCAACAGCCAATTAACAAAAGCAGACAACTTATAATAAAATTAAAATAACAGCAAAAGAGGACATGGGTGGCTCGGTGGGTTAAACATCTACCTTTGCTTCAAGTCATGATCCTGGGGTCCTGGGATCAAGTCCTTGATCAGGCTTCCTACTCAGTGGGGAATCTGCCTCTCCCTCACTTGCCCCTTCCTCTGACTGTGTGCTCTTTCCCTCTCAAATAAATAAATAAAATCTTAAAAAAGAAAATAAAATAACAGCAATAATCCTCAAATTGTGAAGGGCCCATGTTAGTAAAGATCCAGATTCCTGAGCCACTACAGCAAAGAATCAACATTAACAAGCCCAGGTGATACAAGCCATCAGTCCATATATTGAAGAAATAGAAAAATATTAGCATATATTTGCAACTGTGTCCTGGTCCACATTTATAAGACTTTCTCTTAGAGTAAAGAGGTAGAATTTCTGGATTTGGTACATGACGATGTTACAGACCTCATATATGCTCACTCACTCCCTCTTGTAGAATAAAACAGTTACCAATTTCTTACTCCTTGGAAAATTTCTTTTTGGGGATGGCTGGGGAGGCAGGTTTTCATATTGTTATTGAGGGCCACATTGGAGGGGGTGACCCTGTCAATGGAGGGGCTCACAGTTCCTTTAGCCATTCCAAAATTAGGCCCTGTGAATGTTGGGGAGTAGTTCAGCTTGTTCCAATTTTTAGTTGTGGCCTGGTTGCTCATGATGGCATACTTGGTACAGAGGCTGAGGTGAGAAGAGAATTACAATAGGAGCCATTTTGTTTTCCATGGTGGCTCTTGGCTAATATATGATGTATATACTCATTCTTAAAACAATTTATTTTATTTTATTTATTTTTCAAAAAGATTTTATTTATTCATGAAAAACACACAGAAAGAGGCAGAGAGGGAGAGAGGCATAGACACAGGCAGAGGGAGAAACAGGCAGTGCAGGACTTGATCCCAGGACCCCAGGATAATACCCTGAGCCAAAGGCATCTGAGCCACCCAGGCATCTCAAAACAATTTTTTTTAATTGAATTAAAGCTGGCATGCAATGTCAAAGAGTACAACATAGTGATTTAACAATTATATACACTACAAAATACCATAAGTGTAGTTACTATCTGTTAATAAAGTTATTACAATATTATGAAATATATCCCTATGCTGCCTTTTTCATTTCCATGATTTACTTACTTTATAACTGGAACTTTTATACATCTCAATCACATTGACTTATTTTGCCCATCCCACTACTTTTTGCCCTCTGGAAATGACCAGTTTATTTTCTGTATTAATCAGTTTTTGTTTTTTATAGTTCAGATTTACATGAAATCAAACAGTATTTGTTTTTTCTACTTTTTTTCAGTTAACATTATACGCTTTAATTCCATACATTTTGTCAGTAGCAAGATCTTTCTTTCTTTCTTTTTTTTTTTTTAAAGATTTTATTTATTTATTCAACAGAGAGAGAGGCAGAGACACAGGCAGAGGGAGAAGCAGGCTCCATGCAGGGAGCCGGACGTGGGACTCGATCCTGGGTCTCCAGGATCACACCCCAGGCTGCAGGCGGCGCCAAACCGCTGCGCCACTGGGGCTGCCCAAGATCTTTCTTTTATCTGAGAAATATTCACATATATAATATACATATGACATTTTTATTTTATTTTATTATCTATTTATTTTTAAACAAGTTTTTTTTTTTTTAAGATTTTATTCATTTATTAATGAGAGACATAGAGAGGGAGAGAGGCAGAGACACAGGCAGAGGGAAAAGCAGGCTCCAGGCAGGGAGCCCGATGTGGGACTTGATCCCAGTTCTCCAGGATCACACCCTCTTCGTGTTAAGAACACTTCGTATTCCAGTGCCGAAGGCGGCACTAGACCACTGAGCCACCGGCGCTGCTCCATATGGCTTTTTTTTTTTTTTAATTTTTAAAATTTATTTATGATGGTCACAGAGAGAGAGAGAGAGAGAGGCAGAGACATAGGCAGAGGGAGAAGCAGCCTCCATGCACTGGGAGCCCGATGTGGGATTCGATCCCGGGTCTCCAGGATCACGCCCTGGGCCAAAGGCAGGCGCTAAACCGCTGCGCCACCCAGAGATCCCCCATATGACATTTTTATATGTATTTAACATATATATCTCAACTTCTTTATACATCAATGGACACTCAGTTACTTCTCTATCTTCACTATTATAGAGTGTGTATATATACTTTGAATTAGTGTTCCGATTTTCTTTTGGTATATACCCAGCAGTGCATTGCTGGGTTGTAAGGTAGCTCTATTTTAACCCTTTGAGGAACCTCCACGCTGTTTTCCAGAGTGGCTGTACCAGTTCCCATTCCCATCAACAGTGCAAGAGGGTTCCCCTTTCTTCACATCCTCTCCAACATTTGTTGTTTCCTGTCTTGTTAATTATCACCATTCTAACTGGTATGAGATGGTATCTCATTGTGGTTTTTTTGTTTGTTTGTTTGTTTGTTTTGTTTGTTTGTTTGTTTTTTAGTATTTCATTTATTTATTTATGAGAGACACAGAGAGAGACAGAGACACAGGCAGAGAGAGAAGCAGGCTCCATGCAGGGAGCCCGATGTGGGACTCAATCCCAAGTCCCCAGGATGAGGCCCTGGGCTGAAGGCGGTGCTAAACCGCTGAGCCACCAGGGCTGTCCTCATTGTGGTTTTGATTTGTATTTCTCTGATGGCCAGTGATGCGGAGCATTTTCTCATGTGCTTGTTGGCCATGTCTAGGTCTTCCTTTGTGAAATTTCTGGTCATGTCTTTTGCCCATTTCAGGATTGGATTGTTTGTTTCTTTGCTGTTGAGTTTAATGAGTTCTTTATAGATCTTGGATACTAGCCCTTTATCTGATAGGTCATTTTGTTATTGAGGGGCACATTGGAGGGGGGTGACTCTGTCAATGGAGAGGCTCACAGTTTCTTTAGTCATTCCAAAATTAGGCCCCGTTAATGTTGGGGAGTAGTTCAGCTTGTTCCAATTTTTAGTTGTGGCCTGGTTGCTCATGATGGCATACTTAGTACATTCTGTAAGGTAACCATTCTGTGGGTTATCTTCTAGTTTTGTTGACTGCTTCTTTTGCTGTGCAGAAGCTTTTTATCTTGATGAAGTCCCAATAATTCTTTTTTGCTTGTTTTCCTTGCCTTCATAGATGTATCTTGCAAGAAGTTGCTGTGGCCAAGTGCAAAAAGGGTGTTGCCTGTGTTCTCCTCTAGGATTTTGATGGATTCTTGTCTCACATTTAGATCACATTTAGATCTTTCATCCATTTTGGGCTTATCTTTGTGTACGGTGTAAGAGAATGTAAAAGAAAGAGGAAGCCCAAAGAAATAATCCACAAAAACAGGGACAGAATAGGTATTACGATGACACTAAATTCATATCTTTCAGTAGTTACTCTGACCGTGAATGGGCTAAATGATCCCATCATCCTTGTACGGGGGCTATGCTAAGTTTCCCTGTATCATTGAAATTTTAGTACATGTGCTACACAGGTGAGCACTGCTTGTATTTTCCATTTGTTCCCCTTTGATTGCTAATTTAAAATTTTTAATTCCCTCATAGTTAACATACAGTGCAATCTTACTTTCAGGTGTACAATATAGTGATTCAACACTTCCACACAATCCAATGCCCATCAAAACTGCACTCCTTAAAAAAAAGAAAATTGCACTCCTTAACCCCTGTTTCACCTATCCCCTCCCACCCCCCAAATAGCACCCCTCCGGTAACCATCAGTTTGTTCTTTGTAATTAAGGGTGTATTTCTTAGTTTGCCTCTCCCCAGCTTGTGTTCTTTGTTTCTTAAATTCCACATATGAGTGAAATCATATGACATTTAGTTTTTTTTGACTTATTCTGCTTATCATAATACTCTCTAGCTCCATTGCACATCATTGCAAATGGCAAGACTTCTTCGTGTTAAGAACACTTCGTATTCCAGTGTGTGTGTGTGTGTGTGTGTGTGTGTCTGTGTCTATCACTTCTTTTTTATCCTTCATCAGTTGATAGACATTTGGGCTCTTTCCAAAATTTGGCTGTCACAGATAATGCTAAGATAAACACAGGGGTGTATACATCTTTTGGCCCCCAAACACTAAAAGTCAAATTAAGTTTTGACTATCCCCAAAACACAAAAGATTATAGTTAAGGCAATTAATAGATATAGAGAAATCTTAGAAAGAAAATCTGGCAAGGAGTTACTTTCAGGAATAGGGCTTTGGAAAGCTTTTTTTTTTTTTTTAACATAAAAAAGAATTCATGTGCATGTTCAGAAAGGAATTAGAAGTCCCTAGGCTTTCATTTATGGCTTAATCTTTGGGTGAACCACAAATAGGGAAGCAATGGTAATGCACAGTTTAAATGGGTAGCTGACTATTGGAAAAGTACCCCCAAACAGCCAAACTGCAAACCTGGGGGAGTTTTTTGTTTGTTCATTTATTCATTTTATTGTTCATTTCATTCATTTGCTGGATTCTAGGTGTTTAAAGAACTTCCTGTCAAATCACTATAGAAGTACACATACATACAAAAAACCATTCAGGAACTACACACAACAACAAGAAAATAAAGTCTTTTAAAATAATATTAAGAAGTCACTGAACAGGGGATCCCTGGGTGGCGCAGCGGTTTGGCGCCTGCCTTTGGCCCAGGGCGCGATCCTGGAGACCCGGGATCAAATCCCACGTCGGGCTCCCGGTGCATGGAGCCTGCTTCTCCCTCTGCCTGTGTCTCTGCCTCTCTCTCTCTCTCTCTGTGACTATCATAAAAAAAAAAAAAAAAAATATATATATATATTAAAAAAAAAAAGAAGTCACTGAACAAATAAACAACTATAACCATAATATATAACGAAGTAGGGAGAAGGAAAAATCTGAAATTCAGACTACCACATTATAATGTTCAAAATGCTCAGTTTTCATGTGCTTGGGTGGCTCAGTTGGGTAAGTGTATGCGTTCCACACAGGGTCCTGGGACTGAGCCTCACATCTGGCCAAACTCCCTGCTCAGTGGGGAGTCTGCTTCTCCCTGACCCCCCAACTCCCACTCCTCCCCTATGCTCATGCTCTCTTTCTCTCTCAAATAAATAAAATCCTTTAAAACAAACTGTCCAATTTTCTTTCTTTTTTTTAAAACTCTCCTTTGTTTTTGCAATGAATTTTAAGATTTTATTTATTTATTTGACAGAGAGAGTCTGTGCATGAGCAGAGAGGGGAAAGAGAGAAGCAGACTGTCTTCTGAGCAGAGATCCTGACATAGGACTTGATCCCAGGACCCCAGGATCGTGACCTGAGTCGAAGGCAGTCACTTAACCACATGAGCCACCCAGGTGCCCCAAAATGTCCAATTTTCAACAACAACAAAAAAACATGCAGGGACAAATACTGGGGTGGCTCAGTGTTGAGTGTCTCTCAGCCTTCCAATTGGGGCATGATCCTGGAGTCCCAGGATCAATTTCCACATTGGCTCCTTGGGGGGGAGCCTGCTTCTCCTCCTGCTGCCTATGTCTCTGCCTCTCTCTCTCTCTCTCTCTCTGTCTCTCATGAACAAATAAAATCTTTAAAAATATACATGCAGGGCAGCCCCGGTGGCGCAGTGGTTTAGCATGATCCTGGAGACTCCGGATCGAGTCCCACGTCATGCTCTCTGCATTGGTGCCTGCTTCTCCTTCTGCCTGTGTCTCTGCCTCTCTCTCTCTCTGTATCTCTATGAATAAATAAATAAAAATAATCTTTAAAAAAAATAAATAATAAAAATACATGCAAATGGCATACAAAGAAATAATAAAATACAAATAAGATGAGCCCCTTGATCCCAGGATCCTGAGATCATGACCTGAACTGAAAGCAGATGCTTAATCCAGTGAAACATGCAGGTGTGTTTAACAAAAGTTAAAAAAACTTTTAACCAACTTCATTAAAAGTGCTCAAATTATAGAAAACAATGAAAAGAGGATTAAAGGAATAGACCTTCAGTAAGTAGGAAACATTAATGAAAAGATAGAATAAGAATAAACATTTTAGGGTTGAAAAGTGTATTAACTAAGACAAAAGACTGACACTATCCAGCTCCAATACTTACTATAAAGCTACAGTAAGGGATCCCTGGGTGGCGCAGCGGTTTGGCGCCTGCCTTTGGCCCAAGGCGCGATCCTGGAGACCTGGGATCGAATCCCACATCGGGCTCCCGGCGCATGGAGCCTGCTTCTCCCTCTGCCTGTGTCTCTGCCTCTCTCTCTCTCTGTAACTATCATAAATAAATAAAAATTAAAAAAAAAAAAAAAAGCTACAGTAATCAAAACTGGGGATCCCTGGGTGGCTCAGTGGTTTGGCGCCTGCCTTGGGCCCAGGGCATGATCCTGGAGACCCTGGATCGAGTCCCATGTGAGGCTCCCTGCATGGAGCCTATTTCTCCCTCTGCCTGTGTCTCTGTCTTTCTTCTGTGTCTCTCATGAATAAATAAATAAAATCTTAAAAAAAAAACAATAAAAACTGTATTATATTTTTTACAGAATAGACAAATCAGGGGATCCCTGGGGGCTCAGGGGTTTGGCACCTGCCTTTGGCCCAGGGCATGGTCCTGGAGTCCCAGGATTAAGTCCCACATCAGCTCCCTGCATGGAGCCTGCTTCTCCCTCTGCCTATGTCTCTGCCTCTCTTTGTCTCTCTCTCTGTCTCTCATGAATAAATAAATAAAATCTTAAAAAAAAAAGAATAGACAAATCAATGAAATAGAGTCTAGAAATAGACTCATTAATTTGGTCAACTGATCGTTGACAAGGAAGCAAAGAATAAATACAATTAAGGAAAAAGTATTCAACTAATGGTGTTGCAATAATGGGGCACCCATTTATTTAAAAAAAAAAAAAAAACTAGTCACAGGCTTTTCACTCAGCCCCAAAATTAACTATAAAGAGGATTATAGCCCAAGATATGAAATGTAAAACTATTAACTTGCTGAAGATAACATAGAGAACTAGATGATCTTAGGTATGGTTATATCTTCATATGCTATGACTTCTGAAAGAATTGATAAGACAAACTTTATTAAACTAAAAATTTCTGCTCTGTAAAAGACAAGCCATGAATGAGAGAAACTATTTCCAAAAGACATACATGAAAAAAGACTTTTGTCCAAAGTACACAAAGAAATATTTAACATAAGAGCATCTGGGTGGCTCAGTTGGTTGGGTATCGGACTCTTGATTTCCACTCAGTTCAGGTTGTGATCTCAGCGTCCTAAGATTGAGCCCTGCCTGCACTCCTTGCTGGGCATGGAACCTGCTTAAAATTCTTTCTTCATCCCCCCCCACCATTCACACTCATGCTCTCTCAATTAAATAAATAAAATCTTTAAAAAAAACCCTCAAGAATAAGAAAATGAACAAACATTTAAAAATTATCTAAAGATCTAAAGAGGGCAGCCCCAGTGGTGCAGCGGTTTGGCGCCGCCTGCAGCCTGGGGCGTGATTCTGGAGATCGAGTCCCAGGTCAGGCTCTGCATGGAGCCTGCTTCTCCCTCTGCCTCTCTCTCTGTGTGTGTCTCTATGAATAAATAAATGAAGTCTTTAAAAAAAAAAAAAAAAAGACCTATAGAGACTTCTTTTTTTTTTTTTTAAAAAGATTTTATTTATTTATTCATGAGAGGCAGAGAGAGGCAGAGACACAGGCAGAGGGAGAAGCAGGTTCCACGCAGGGAGCCCGATGTGGGGCTCAATCCTCGGTCTCCAGGATCACGCCCTGGGCCAAAGGCAGTGCTAAACCACTGAGCCACCCAGGTTGCCCCGTGAAGAGACTTCTTACCAAAAAGGCATACCAGGGATCCCTGGGTGGCGCAGCGGTTTGGCACCTGCCTTTGGCCCAGGGCGCGATCCTGGAGACCCGGGATCGAATCCCACATCAGGCTCCCGGTGCATGGAGCCTGCTTCTCCCTCTGCCTGTGTCTCTGCCTCTCTCTCTCTCTCTGTGACTATCATAAAAAAAAAAAAAAAAAAAAAAATTAAAAAAAAAATTAAAAAAAAATTGCCATTCTGCGTGTGGCATGAGTTTAATCTTTTCAATGTTGCTATTTCCACTCCTAAGAAATATGACCTATGGCATCTTATGTCTGTATAATTTAAATTGCACAAGAGAGATTCCCCTTACTGAAATTTTATAATCTTGCATACTTGGAATCCAAATAATTATCACCATTGCTACTACCACTAGTAATATCCTTCATTTGCTATTTTTTCCTTATGTATTTCTTATAATTTCTTAGTTAACTTTTCCTTTCTTTTCGGCCTTCTGCTCACTTCTGTCACCTACATGAGATCTCAAAATTGGCTTACACATCAGAAACAGACCACAAACGTGTACGAAAACATCACCCAATGAACTATTTCTACCATTCACGTTTTTCAATGAGGAAGTACTAAGAAAGAAATGACAGGAAAAGCTAGTTTTCAACCATTCATTTATCCTTTGAAACCACCACCTCCCTCTAATACATCTCAGTTTTCTTAAGATTTAGGCCCCTCCATGGCTATAAATGATCACAGTCTTCATAGTGGAACTTTTACTCTTCATATATCAGTTGCAGGAGTCTTTCACACTGAAATATTTTACAACGGGGGTTCCTCGATGGCTCAGTCAGTTGGGCATCTGAGTCTTGATCTCAGGGTCATAAACTCAAGACTATACTTGGAAAAAACATTTTTGTAAAAAGAAATATTTTATACAAAATTAAATTCAGAAGAATTACAGTTGACCTTTTTTTTAAAAAAAAATTTTTATTTATGATAGTCACAGAGAGAGAGGTAGAGGCAGAGACAGAGGGAGAAGCAGGCTCCATGCACCAGGAGCCCAACGTGGGATTCAATCCCAGGTCTCCAGGATCATGCTCTCGGCCAAAGGCAGGTGCTAAACCGCTGTGCCACCCAGGGATCCCTACAGTTGACCTTTGAACAATGCGGGTTTAGGTGTGCTGATGCACAAGCAGTGGGAGGGGCAGAGGAAGAGGGAGAGAGAAGCTGACTCCCTGCTGAGCAGGGAGCACAATACGGGACTGATCCCAGCAGGGATCCCCAGCAGGGATCCTGAGCTAGGCAAGGGTAGATGCTTAACTGACTATGCCACCCAGGCGCCCCTAAATATTTCTGATCTGCAGAAAAAAAATGCCACAAAACTCCCAAATGCTTCAATATTGGCTAAAATTATAGCTGAAACCAAAGGCCACAAATTTAAATATATACTAGGTAGGTACTAACAAAAATTTGCCGGTGTGGATATAGCAGCAGCAGATAAATTTTACCAACCAAAAAACAGTATCAGACAGGTATTTATTTCATTACAATAAAAGACAATTTGTCCAATTTACCTGTACTTAAATCTAAACCTATGAAGCAAGACTCATACAACCACAAAAGCAAATTAACATTAATAGAACAAGCAGTAAAAATGGTAGAACAAGTAGGAAAATAAAGGACGAGTGAAAAGCTTTTGAATGCCATATTTTTTAAGATTTTATGTATTTATTCATGAGAGACACAGAAAGAGAGAGAGAGAGAGAGGCAGAGACACAGACAGAGGAGAAGCAGGCTCCATGCAGGAAGCCTGATGTGGGACTCGATCCTGGGACTCCAGGATCATGCTCTGAGCCGAAGGTAGGTGCCAAACCACTGAGACACCCAGGGATCCCCTGAATGGTATGCTTATGAAGCTTTCTCTCTTTGGAAAATATAAAGCACTGAACCAAACAAAAGCAAAATAAACTGTGCAAGGGAGGCAGTATAACTTTATGGTTAAGGGTGTAAACTTGGCAGCCAAATTCCACAGGCTAGAATTCCAATTCTGTTACTTAGAGACTTGAGCAAACTTCTCTATCCTTCAGTTTATTTATTTATTTTTTAAATTTTTATTTATTTATGATAGTCACACAGAGAGAGAGGGAGAGAGAGAGAGAGGCAGAGACATAGGCAGAGGGAGAAGCAGGCTCCATGCACCAGGAGCCCGACGTGGGATTCGATCCAGGGTCTCCAGGATCACGCCCTGGGCCAAAGGCTGGCGCCAAACCGCTGTACCACCCGGGGATCCCAGTTTCTTTAGTTTAAAGTAGGGTAAGTATACTTGTACCTGGCTGAGTAGGATTTTGGAACAAACTGCTATATATAAAAAACTTCCTGTGATATTTACAGTTAGAGATAATTTTTTAAAATAGGCTCTATGCCCAACATTGGGCTTGAACTCATGATCAAAGAGTCCCAGTCTGTAACCGACAGTGAGCCAGGCATCTCAGTACTTAATTCTTTTTTTTTTTTTTTTTTAATTTTTATTTATTTGACACACAGAGAGCACAAGAAAGCGGAGAGACAGGCAGAGGGAGACTGGGAAGCAGGCCCCACACAGGGTTCTATCCCAAGACCCTGAGATCATGACTTGAACTGAAACCAAGAGTCAGACCACTTACTGGACTGTGCCATCTAGGCACTCCATAAATGTTTTTAATAATGAAAACATTTTTCACCCAGAAATGCATTTAAACATTTGTGCATATCTAGTAGCTTCACAGAGCTACTTGGAGTTCTTCAAATTTCACATTAAGAATCTTTATAGGGGCACCTGGTGGGTCAGTCAGTTAAGTGTCTGACTTCTGACTCTTGGTTTTATCTCAGGTCTTGATCTCAAGGCTGTGGATTTGAGCTCCAAGTTGGACTCTGCGCTCAGTTGGGATTATGCTTCTCTCTCTCTGTAAAATAAATCAATCTTTAAAAATCAATCAATTCGTAGGAGCCTAAATGTTAATGTTTAATTAATTTAAAAAAATTATTTTTTTTACAGTAGAACCAGTAGTGCAAAAGATTTTGTTTCTCTAGTATCACAAGTTACAAATTTGTTTTTTTTTTTTTTAAAGATTTTATTTATTCATGAAAGACATAGAAAGACAGGTAGAGATATAGGCAGAGGGAGAAGCAGTCTCCCTGTGGGGAGCCTGATGAAGGACCAGATTCTGGACCCAGGATCACGACCTGAGCCAAAGGTTGGTGGTCAACCACAAAGCCACTCAGGCATCCTACTAGTTGCCAATATTAAACACTGTTATACACTGTTATAATTAACAAATGCATTCATAATTATTCACTATATGGGAGCTAAGAAAAATAGGTAAAATATTAATTTACTTCCTTGGCAAATTGCTTATAATATCAGCATCTTCTGTAAACTCTGATTTTTTTCAATATGGATTAAAATTATATACCAATTTTGGCAACAATTAATAACTTTAAGTATTTTAAGGAAAAAGACAAAAACATTTGCTACTTGATAGTAGAAAAAATTACTAACATTAGAAACAATGGGGATGCCTGGGTGGCTCAGCGGTTGAGTTGTCTGCCTTCAGCCTAGGGCATGATACTGGAGTCCTGGGATTGAGTCCCACATCGGGATCCCTGCATGGAGCCTGCATCTCCCTATGCCTGTGTCGATGCCTCTCTTTCTGTTTCATAAATAAAGAAATAAAATCTTTAAAAAAACAACTATGTTTTAATTACATTGAATGAAGACTTTAGGAAAACAAAAGGCCCAAGAATATTTGTTCTTCAGAAAAGAGAATCTAGAAGTGGACCCTCACCTTTATGGTCAATTAATATTCAACAAAGCAGGAAAGACTATCCACTGGAAAAAAGACAGTCTCTTCAATCAATGGTGCTGAGGAAATTGGACATCCACATGCAGAAGAATGAAACTGGACCATTCTCTTACACCATACACAAAGATAAACACAAAATGGATGAAAGATCTAAATGTGAGACAAGATTCCATCAGAATCCTAGAGAACACAGGCAACACCCTTTTTGAACTCGGCCACAGTAACGTCTTACAAGATACAGCCATGAAGGCAAGAAAAAAAAAGCAAAAATGAATTATTGGGACTTCATCAAGATAAAAAGCTTCTGCACAGCAAAAGAAACAGTCAACAAAACTAAAAACCTACAGAATGGGAGAAGATACTTGCAAATGACCTATCAGAAAAGGGCTAGTATCCAAGATCTATAAAGATCTTATTAAACTCAAAACCCAAGAAACAAACAATCCAATCCTGAAATGGGCAAAAGACATGAACAGAAATCTCACAGAGGAAGACATAGACATGCCCAACAAGCACATGAGAAAATGCTCTGCGTCACTGGCCATCAGGGACATACAAATCAAAACCACAAGGAGATACCACCTCACACCAGTGAGAATGGGGAAAATTAACAAGGCAGGAAACCACAAATGTTGGAGAGGATGTGGAGAAAAGGGAAGCCTCCTGCACTGTTGGTGGGAATGTGAACTGGTTCAGCCACTCTGGAAAACTGTGTGGAGGTTCCTCAGAGTTAATAATAGATCTGCCTTACAACCCAGCAATTGCACTACTGGGGATTTACCCCAAAGATACAGATGCAGTGAAACATCGGGACACCTGCACCCCGATGTTTATAGCAGCAATGTCCACAATAGCAAAACTGCGGAAGGAGCCTCGGTGTCCATCGAAAGATGAATGGATAAAGAAGATGTGGTTTATGTATACAATGGAACATTACTGAGCCGTTGAAACGACAAATACCCACTATTTGCTTCCACGTGGTTGAAATTGGAGGGTATTATGCTGAGTGAAATAAGTCAATCGGAAAAGGACAAACATTATATGGTCCCATTCATTTGGGGAATATAAAAAATAGTGAAAGGGAATAGGGGGAAAGCAGAGAAAATGAGTGAAAATATCAGTGAGGGTGACAAAACATGAGACATCTAACTCTAGGAAATGAACAAGGGGTAGTGGAAGGGGAGGTGGGCGGGGCGTTTGGTGATGGGCGATGGTGATGGGTGATGGCACTGAGGGGGGCACTTTGCAGGATGAGCACTGGGTGTTATGCCAAATGTTGGCAAATTGAACTCCAATAAAAAATTAAAAAAAGATTTGTTCCTTTTTTTTTTTTGAAGATTTTATTTATTTATTCATGAGAGACACACAACGGCAGAGAAACAGGCTCCATGTAGGGAGCTCCATGTGGGTCTCGATCCCAGGACTCCAGGGTCATGCCCTGAGCCCAAGGCAGGCGCTCAACTGCTGAGTCACCCAGGAACCCTGAATATTTGTTCTTTATCTAAATTATTTGGTAAAACTCTGTTTTCCAATAGGGAAATACTGTTTTGAGTTTCAGGAAAAACCAAAGAGAAATAATTATAGAAATAACAATAGGGTTAAGGACAACTCTTTTTAGCTTTTTGTTTTCCAATCTATGAACAGAGTAAGACAAAGAAAAGTTTGTCTATATAAATGGGCACTCATACTCTAAAAGACAATTTAATTAAACTGTAATAATTTTCATTCTAAAGATAAGGCTACATAAAATATGGGATAAAAAAGGAGCTGATTTTCTTTCTTTTCCTTTTTTTTTAATATTTTATTTTTATTCATGAGAGACAGAGAGAGAGAGAGAGGCAGAGACACAGGCAGAGGGAGAAGCAGGCTCCATGCGGGGAGCCCGATGTGGGACTCAATCCTGGGTCTTGAGGGTCACGCCCTGGGCTGAAGGCTGTGCCAAACCTCTGAGCCACCTGGGCTGCCCAAGGGAGATGATTTTTCTTTTCTTCTTCTTTTTTTTTAATTTAAAAAAAAATTTTAAAAATTTTTATTTATGATAGTCCCACAGAGAGAGAGAGAGAGAGGCGCAGAGACACAGGAGGAGGGAGAAGCAGGCTCCATGTGAGGAGCCCGATGAGGGACTCAATCCAGGGACTCCAGGATTGCGCCCTGAGCCAAAGGCAGGCGCCAAACCTCTGAGCCACGCAGGGATCCCGGGAGCTGATTTTCTTTCTCTTCTTCTTTTTTTTTTTTTTTTATAATTTTTTTAGATTTTTAAAATTTATTCATGAGAAACACAGAGAGAGAGAGAGACAGACAGACAGACAGGCAGAGACACAGGCAGAGGGAGAAGCAGGCTTCATGCCGGGAGCCTGATGTGGGTATCGATCCTGGGTCTCCAGGATCAGGCCCTGGGCTGAAGGCAGCGCTAAACTGCTGAGCCACCCGGGCTGCCCCGGGAGCTAATTTTCAAGGGGCCTTGTGTCTTTAGATTTTTACTGGTGTTAAATTCCTTCAAGCCTGGAGAATACTCAAAGACATATCATAAAAAGTAAGAAGGAAAACTTTATTTGAAACAGGTTGAGTGTGGTACATATATGGCCTTAGCAAAGGCTGGTTTTAACAGGTGTGTCATTTCAAACATGAAGTGATGTATAAATTTGACACCATTTAGCAATAATCAGTTTCTGCTAAAGTGTTCGATTGAACCCATTAATATGCCCATTTGACAACTATTATAGATTCTATTATTTTGAAGTTAAATCTTCATAACAAGGAGATGAGAATAACCTTACAACTTCTACTAAGGTAATGAACTATGAAATATATTCCCCAGTATTGCTTTGAAATTATACCCCCAGGTTGTTAACAGAAACTATAACTTCATCCAGACGTATTATGTAAATAATATTCTTCAGTCATCTTCAACTGTTGGCTTAATAGTTACTCCTCTTCTTATTTGACCCCAACCAATTAAACTGCGGAAAAAACAAAAATCATGATTTTTAAATCTGTGTCATCAGTATTGTCACAAACTCCTGACATACTGATTTGGTTTCCTTTTTTTTTTTTTCTTAAGATTTTATTTATTTATTCATGAGACACACACACACACACACACACACACACACACACACAGAGAGAGAGAGGCAGAGACACAGGCATAAGCAGAAGCAGAAGCAGGCTCCATGCAGAGAGCCTGATGCAGGACTCAATCTTGGGACTCCAGGATCAAGTCCTGGGTCAAAGGCAGGTGCTAAACCACTGAGCCACCGAAGCATCCCCTGATTTTGTTTCCATAACGTGCTTGTCTATAATGAAGAGTCCGTGTAATCTTTGGATTCTTAAACTTAAACATGGGTTTGGCTAGTATGAATAATGAAAGATAACATAACAAGAAGTCATTATCTTAAGTATGTATACATTTTCTAATAATCTGTATCTACCCATTAAGAATCAGCAAATAAGGGATGACTCTGTGGCTCAATGGTTTAGCACCTACTGTCAGCCCAGGGCGTAATCAGATTATCAGGTTATCAGTGGATTTCTCAGGAGATAACTAGATCAAAGGACAGTAGACTGATATATTTAAAATGTTTAAAAGAAAAAACTGGGCACCCTAGGGTGGCTCAGTGGTTTAGCACTGCCTTCGGCCCAGGGTGTGGGCCTGGAGACCTGGGATTGAGTCCCACATCGGGCACCCTGCATGGAATGGAGCCTGCTTCTCCCTCTGCCTGTGTCTGTGCCTCTCTCTCTCTCTCATGAATAAATAAATAAAATCTTAAAAAAAAAAAAAAAAAGGAGGAAAAAAAACCCTGTCCAATAAGAACACTATCTAGAAAATTAATTTCAAACATGATGGAGAAATAAGTATTCTTTTTTTTTTTTTTGGAGAAATAAGTATTCTGAAGATAAAAAAAGCTGAGTAAATTCATTATCACTAAAGCTATTTATTTATTATTAATTATTTAATATTTAATTATAGTTAAATTTTGGTGCATACAATCTAAGAGTAACACAAAAAATAGTAAATTAATAGATATACATGTAAAAATGTAAAACTTTAATGGTATTTAAATGCCACAGCAACAAAAGCAACAGCAACAAAAACATTTACTTTATTTTTTATTTTTTAAGATTTTATTTATTTATGAGAGACACACAGAGAGAGGCAGAGACATAGGCAGAGGGAGAAAATCAGACTCCTCACAGGGAGTCTGATGTGGGACTTGATGCCTGGTGGGGAATCAGGCCCTGAGCCACCCAGGTGTCCCAACAAAAACATTTAAAAAAACTGCCCTACAGAATACAAAAAGGAAACAGTAAGGCAACCTAAATTTGCCACTATAAACCAAACAACTAGGGAGCCCGATGCCTGGGTGGTTCAGTGGTTGAGCATCTGCCTTTGACTCAGGGTCTGAACCTGGAGTCCAGGGATCAAGTCCCACATCCAGCTCCCTGCATGGAACCTGCTTCTCCCTCTGCCTATGTCTCTCTCTCTTGCATAAATAAATTAGATCTTCAGAAATAAATAAAAAAACAAACAACCAAACACAAAAGAAGGTAGTATAACAATAAACAGCAAAACAAAGCTACATATGGAAAACAGTAAGTAATCCCTGGATCAGTAGCAGGTATATTGCAAACCCCCTAGCACATGCCTGAAACTGGATTGTTTAGATTTCAATACATACATACCTACATATCTATGATAAGAGTCTAACCTATAAATCAGGCACTTTGGGAAATTAAGGATAACTAGTACTGAAAAAAAAAAAAACAATTATAACACCACACTATAATGAAATTTATATGGATAAATATAAAAAAATCCCACCCAGGGATCCTAAAAACTTCACTTTTTAATATTAGCGGTACATTAAATACATTTTCTAGGTGATAAATGATGAGATCATCATGGGGCACTGTGCATCAAAGGGAAGCATCAAAAATGAAGATAGAAAGGAACATGAGCTAAAGGAGACTCAGAAAATCATGAGGACAATGAAAATAAGAAGTATACTTATGAGGGTTTATATGAAGAAGCAGAGGAAAAAATCAGATGAGGCAAGGTTGGCATAAAAGCTCTGAATATGGGGATCCCTGGGTGGCGCAGCGATTTGGCGCCTGCCTTTGGCCCAGGGCGCGATCCTGGAGACCCAGGATGGAATCCCACGTTGGGCTCCCGGTGCATGGAGCCTGCTTCTCCCTCTGCCTGTGTCTCTGCCTCTCTCTCTCTCTGTGTGACTATCATAAATAAATAAAAATAAAAACTAAAAAAAAAAAATTAATATTAAGCAATGTGAGCATTGCTACTAGAATTTTTTGAGAATAGTCTGTTGAAATGTTTTGGAGGGATTATATTTGGCCAAGCATTAAAGTCACTGAATAGGGAAAAACACAAGCCAGGAATCTTCCAATAGCTTAAGTGTAAAATAATGACAGAATGGGCTACAATGATACTATTCAGAATGGAAAGGAGAGACTCACTAAATAATCTGGGAAGAAGCAAAATCTGTCACAGATTTTGCCTTTAGAAGCTTGGGAATAATCACCACATCAAGATCTTTTTTCCGAACACAAAGACATAAATACTTGAGTCCAAGAATGGTGCAGGCAGAGAATGGGATGAGGCCAGATGACTCATACTAGAAAGTAAGGAAATGCTCTTGGGTCATTTCAAAAGAACCTGGGAATAAAACTGAAGAGAATCCTACTGGCTAATGTGGGATGACCATCAACATAAAAACGAACAGTGGTAATGGATTATAACTCAATGAGTAAATACATGAGTCCACACTGCATATATACTTAAATAAATCAATGGGAAAGAGGGAATGCCAAACGATTCATGTAGAGAAGTGGCAGAGTTAGAGAAAACAGATATTATTTTGCTATTCTGGGAGACAAGATCAGTCTAGGTAATAATCAAAAGTTGAATTAGTTGGTAAGCATGAGACTCCTGATGTTGCCCTAAACTGGGCACAGAGATTACTTAATTGAAAAAGAAAAAAGAAAGAGTAATCAAAGGGGAAAGTTTGTTGATGAATGAACTATTTGTAGAGTCTCAAAAGTTCTTCCTATTGATGGCTTATTAGATGTAATCATAAAAAGAGAAACTTTGTAATAGACACCTTAATGGCACAAACAAAATTAACTTCACGCTTGAGGTGTAGCCCATTGTGTGTGCTTCTGGAATATGATTCCTAATAAGGACAGACCACCATTTTTAAAGCATTCTAGTCTTGAACCTACAGCCTTAACTATAAGTGGAAACTCACTGGATTGTATTATTTCAATGTCAATTTGTATTAACATTAAAAAAAAGGCTAAGAAAGTTCCCTATAAAAAAAGCTATAGAAACAAAACAGAAATGAAATGTGTGATCTTGGGTTTAAGCAAGAAAAATGCAATAAAGAATGATATTGACAGAAATGACAAAACTGGAATGTGAAGTGCAAGATTTTAGTGGTTTCTCAATGCTAAAATTCCTGAACTATCCTTATTCTTAAGAAATACATAGTGAAATAATAAGAGGTATATGTCACATAAACTAATCAGTGGTTAAAAAATACCCAACTAAGCTATACATGTATGTCTAAAAATATATAGTAATATATCAACTCATTCTAAATTGTTTTTCTAATTTTTAATTTTATTTTTAAAAAGATTTTTATTTTATTATTCAGGAGAGACACAGAAAGGGACAGAAGCAGAGACACAGGCAGAGGGAGAAGCAGGCTTCATGCAGGAAGCCTGACGTAGGACTTGATCCTGGGTCTCCAGGATCACACCCTGGACTGAAGGCAGTGCTAAACCGCTGAGACACTCGGGCTGCCCTAAATTGTTTTGTTTTAATCAGAGGTGTCTGACATTAAACGAAAGCATGTTAGAGTATCTGGAAGAAAAAAAACTGAACAATACAGGCTTACAAATCAGGGTTGGAAATACAGATTCCTAGTTACACAAATATAGAGCTGAGTATTAAAGCCATTAAAACTTCTGAATTCAAGGAAAAGCAAAGAAACAAACTGGTGAGAATGTGGAGAGGAAGGAATCTTCTTAACACTGTTGGTGGGAAGGCAAACTAGTACGCCACTTTGGAAAACAATATGGAGGTTCCTCAAAAGATTAAAAATAAAGGTACCAGGGATCCCTGGGTGGCTCAGCGGTTTGGCGCCTGCCTTTGGCCCAGGGCGCGATCCTGGAGTCCCAGGATCGAGTCCCACATCAGGCTCCCGGCATGGAGCCTGCTTCTCCCTCTACCTGTGTCTCTGCCTCTCTCTCTCTCTCTGTGTCTATCATAAATAAATAAATCTTAAAAATAAATAAATAAATAAAGGTACCCTATGATCCAGGAATTGCACTAGTGCGTATTTATCAAAAGAATACAAAAATACTGATTTGAAGAGAAACATGGACCCCAATGTTTATAGCAGTATTATCAACAATAGCCAAAATACAGAAGTAGCCCAAGGATTCATCCACTGATGACTGCATAAAGAAGACATGGTATATATATTGCTATATATTCTACATATAGAATTACATTTTACATTTTTCTGTATCTTGTATCTTTTTTTTTTTAAGATTTTATTTTATTCATGAGAGACAGACAGAGAGGCAGAGACACAGGCAGAGAGAGAACCAAGCTCCATGCAGGGAACCAGATGCGGGACTCAATCCCGGGACTCCAGGATTACACCCTGTGCCGAAGGCAGGGGCCAGACCACTGAGCTACCCAGGGATCCCCTGTATCTGTGTATTATATATACACACACACACACATATATATGTGTATGTGTATATATATGTATATGTGTGTGTGTATATATATCCTTATTAGAATATATATCCTTTTATTTTTTTTTAAATATATATCCTAATTATATATATCTATAACTATCTACCTACATATATCTATATCTATACATATGAATACACCTCAGCCATAAAAGGTTCAATCAAATCTTGCCACTTGTAACAAGGTGAAGGGAGTTAAAGTCTATTACCCTAAGTGAAATTTACGAACAAAATGAGCAAGCAAAAGGAAAAGCAGAGAGGGGTGCACGGGTAGCTTAGGTGGTTAAATGTCTGCCTTTGGCTCACGTAATGATCTCAGGGTTCTGGAATCCAAACCAACATGCGACATGCGGTTCCTTCTCGGTGGGGAGTCTGCCTCTCCCCACCCCGTTCGTGCTGTCTCTCTCAAATAAATAAATAAAATCTTAGAAAAGGAAAGAGAAACAAAGCACTAAAACAGATCTTTAACTACAGAGAACACCCTAATATTTATGGGAAGGGAGGTAGGAGGGTGGGGGAAATAGGTGATGGGGACTGAGTAGTATACTTTTGATGAGCACTGGGTGATGTATGGAATGCTGAATCAGCATACTGTACACCTGAAATTAGTATCACCCTGTATGTTAACTATAAAATTTAAATGTGAAAACATTTAAGAAGAAGGGAAAAGTGAGCATATATACCATCAAGAATACAGAATAGAAATACAGAAAATGTGTCTGTGTGTGTATGTTTTTTTTAAGTTTAGTTTTATAGTAATCTCTATCCCCACTGTGGGACTCAAACCTACAACCAAGAGTCATGTGCTCTGCTGACTCAGCCAGCCAGATGTCCCTGCTATCTATCTATTCTATCTATTCTATTCTTTCTATCATCTATCTATCTATCTATCTATCTATCTATCTATCTATCTATCTATCTATCTATCTATCTAACCTATCATCTATCTTCCTTTCGTTTCCTTTCCTTTCCCCTCCCTCCCTCCATTTCTTTCTTTTTAATTTTTATTTATTTATGATAGTCACACAGAGAGAGAGAGAGGCAGAGACATAGGCAGAGGGAGTAGCAGGCTCCATGCAGGGAGTCCAACGTGGGATTCGATCCTGGGTCTCCAGGATCGCGCCCTGGGCCAAAGGCAGGCTAAACTGCTGCGCCACACAGGGATCTCTCTCTCCCTCTCTCTTTTCTTTCTTTCCTTTTCCCTCCCCTCCCCTTCTTTTTTCTTTTCTTCTTTCTTTCTCTTTCTTTCTTTTCTTTTCCCTCCCTCCCTCCCTTCCTTTTTTCTTTTCTTTTCTTCCCTTTCCCTCTTTTTCTTTTCTTTCTTTCTCTTCCTCCCTCCCTCCCTCCCTTCCTCTCTCTTTCTTTTTTCTCATTTCTCTTTTTTCTTCCTTCCCTCCCTCCCTTCCTTCCTTTTTGTTTTTTTTCTTTAAAGATTTTATTCATTTATTCATGAGACAGAGAGAGAGAGAGAGAGAGAGAGAGAGAGAGGCAGGGACACAGGCAGAGGGAGAAGCAGGCTTCAGGCAGGGAGCCCGATGTTGGACTCGATCCCAGCACTCCAGGATCATGCCTTGGGCCAAAGGCAGATGCCAAACCACTGAGCAAACCAGGGATCCCCCCTGCTGTTTTTCTTTTTTTTTTTCTTTTTTTTCTTTTTTTTTTTTAAAGATTTTATTTATTTATTCATGATAGTTACACAGAGAGAGACAGAGAGGCAGATACACAAGCAGAGGGAGAAGCAGGCTCCATGCAGGGAGCCCGACGTGGGATTCAATCCCAGGCCTCCAGGATCGCACCCCTAGCCAAAGGCAGGCGCCAAACTGCTGCGCCACCCAGGGATCCCCCCCCTGCTGTTTTTCTTGCAAGACAAACAGTGGCAAAGCTGATAAACTTACCGCCAGTGTTTCTCAACTCTTCGGCTAAGGGCAATTTTTTCTCCCACTTCTGTGCACACAGGATTAGTGAGAACTATTTTACCCAAATCAGCCTTGACTGCACTAACTCTTCCTCCTGTTGACAGGGAACCAATGTTCACCATAAGCACTTCATTTTTAGAGAGCTTTTGCACCTATGGAAATTACAAGAAAAAAATGAAACCATTAAAGTAATAAAATATTTCCCAATACAAAGTGAGAACTTACCAAGTACTTCTGGGAAAAAATTAACTATAAAGAAAAAATAAATTCTGGAAATTAACACTCAATGCGATATGAAGTAAATATATCCTACACAGGCTGAAGTGAAAGTTTTTTTTTTTTTAAAGATTTTATTTATTTATTTATGAGAGACACAGAGAGAGAGAGAGAGAGAGAGAGGCAGAGGGAGAAGCAGGCTCCATGCAGGGAGCCCGACGTGGGACTCGATCCCAGGTCTCCAGGACCACACCCCAGGCTGAAGGCGGCACTAAACCGCTGAGCCACGGGGCTGCCCCTGAAGTGAAAGGTTTACTTAACACCAAGTGAACATACACATTGTCTAACATAAATAGAAAATAAGCTACTAAATTTAACACAGATCAGTCAAATGCTTAAAATTCTGGAGGCTTGTGGCAGAAAGGATTTACACTATTCCTTGAAAGAGTCAAAAGGCAATAGTTAAATGGTTTTAAAGAAGTGTAATTCCATGAATGTAAAGTAGGTACTGAAAATCTTCTAGCTTCTGTAAAATTGGATAACAGTATATAACTCTTTAGATACTAGGTTTCTAGTACTTATAATTATTGGAATTGCCTCTGTACTGCTTACTGCTGTTTATACTTGTAACCTAATGCTCATATTCAGATCAGTGTTTTTCAGGCCTTATTTCATTAAAAGTCAGAAAATACATCTTTTTTTTTTTTAATTTTTTAAAGACTATTTTTTAAAGTTTTTATTTATTTACTCATGAGATACACACAGAAAATGAGACAGAGAGAGGCAGAGGGAGAAGCAGGCTCCATGCAAGGAGCCTGACGTGGGACTCGATCCCGGGTCTCCAGGATCAGGCCCCGGGCTAAAGGCGGCGCCAAACCGCTGAGTTGCCCGGGCTGACCAGAAAACACATCTTTATTAAAAAAAAAAATCTCCCTGCCCCCCTAAACCTCTCCCCCAAATGACAAATTCAATAAATTTATTATTATTAAAAAAAATTTACGTAGGTATTAGAGAGAGAGAGCGCGAGTGAGCACACATGTGCATGAGTGGAGATGGACAGGAGGAAAAAGGAGAGAGAATCTCAAGCAGACTCTGCACTGGGCATGGTGCCTGATATGGGGCTCAGTCTCAAAACCCTGAAATCAGGACCTGAGCTGAAACCAAGAGTCGTTCAGCAGGGAGTCTGCTTCTCTCCCTCTCCCTCAGCCCTTTACCACCTCTCCTGCCCCTTTCTAAAATAAATGCACAAATCTTATTAAAAAAAAAAAAAAAAAAAAGGAAAGAGATTTACCTTTGCTGCTTTTTTGTCGCCTTCTGTGCGTACACCTAGAAGCCGTCTAAGTAGGAAATAGGATATTTCCAATTCTGTGAAGATCTCTGGTAAAGCTCCAACTGCACCAAGCACCTGTCCTACCATTCTGTCAGCCCGGCACAAGGTGGGGTCAATTTTTGTTCCAACTCCTAATATAAAGTAAGTTTTGTTACATATTTCAACTTTGTATTTCTTTCTTTTTCTTTTTTTAAAGATTTTTATTCATTTATTTATTCATTGAGAGTCATGAGAAGATACAAAGAGAAAGGCAGAGACACAGTCAGAAGGCGAAGCAGGCTTCTCGCAGGGAGCCCAATGTGGGACTCGATCCTAGGACCCTGGAATCACCACCTGAGCCAAAAGCAGACACTCCACTCCTGAGCATCCACGTGCTCCATCAATTTTGTATTTCTTAAGATTTTACAAAGGTTAAGTAGTCAAACCAGTAAAATATGTAGTTATACAATTTAACCAAATTATATTATATTGATACCGTCAAAACCACAGAATTAAAATCCTCTACAGTTTCCCTATAACCAAATCCCTGCTTTATCTAAAAAAACAAGAATATTGGAAATAAGCCTTGATGAATATCTAAAAATAAAAAGATAATTTTGATTTGAATTATGAAAAATGGGGAACTGTTTAATAGAAAATACCATTTAATAAGGTATATTATCTTAATAAAAACTGAAAAGTTACAAAGTTGATGATTCATTTGTAGATTAAAAAATTGGTAATTTTTGTCTTAAGATTTATTTATTCATGAGAGACACAGAGAGAGAGAGAGAGAGAGGCAGAGACACAGGCAGAGGGAGAAGCAGGCTCCATGCAGGAAGCCTGACATGGGACTCAATCCCAGGTCTCCAGTATCATGCCCTGGGCTGAAGGCGGCGCTAAACGACTGAGTCACCTGGGCTGCCCAAAATTGGTAATTGTTAATGCTGGTTGGTAAGTATACATGGTTGTTATTACAGTATTCTTGTATTTTTGTAATATACGTACAATGAAAGTTTCCACGAAAATGTTCCAGAATTTCCTTGTTTGTAAAAACAAAACGAAACAAAACCCTGCAGTGATATTCAGTGGACTTATTATGAGCACATAATTAAGTACATCAAAGAAAACATGTCAGTGAAATGATGCAGTCAAGTCTTCACAAGCTCTCTTTTCCACATACATAATGAAAAAACTGACAAAAATGTCAGTTGGAATGGAATGGAATCATGTCTAAAGTTCTGGAATTAAACCAAAGGCTTGCTACAATCTGTGCAGCATTTACTCAAGAAAAACATCCATGTCTCAATAAAAACAGAAAACTATATCACATTTTAACTTGTTCTACTCTTCAACATCTCGTCACAGCACTGTTAAAAACCTGCATTTGTTTTTAAAACCAGCAAGGCTGTAAGAGAACAGGGCTGGAGCTCCTTTAAAGTGTCATTTTCAAAGGGCTATATCATTTGATTACTTTAATGTTTTCCTGGAAAACTCTACTTCTACAACTGTGTGGATGATAATGTGATTAAGTCCTCAGGGAATTGAAGGATAACAGGTGGGGCAAATAACACAATAATCAAAAAGCTTTTTGTAAAAAAATTAATTTATTTATCCATTAGAGAGAGAGAGAGACAGAGACAGAGACAGAGGCAAGGAGCCTGATGTGGGACTTGATCCCAGAACTCCAGGATCACACCCTGAGCCAAAGGCAGATGCTCAACCATGGAGCCACCCAGGCGTCCTAATCAAGGAAGTTTTGAAAAACAAGATATTCCTATAAATCCAATGGGTAATATTTAAGGCTGTGCACATGATCAGAATAGACCTTGTAAAGCTTTAAAGGATTCACATCCACTGGTCTTAAGATGGAAGTGAAGAATGAAGCAGAGTTGTTAACTGCCTGGCTGAGCGCTAAAAGCATGTACCAACAAAGCTCTCTTTCTCTCTCTCTCTTTGTAAAAGAGTTTATTTACTTATTCATGAGAGACAGAGAAAGAGAGACAAAAGACATAAGCAGAGGGAGAAGCAGGCTCCCTGCAGATAGCCTGATGTGGGACTCGATCCCGGGACCCCAGGATCACGCCCTGGGCTGAAGGCAGAGCTAAACTGTCTGAAGAACTAAAGGGAAGTATGAAAATGATATCTCATGAAGACATCATCGACAATGACATACATAGTATATGAGAGAATCAAATAACATTCTGGAGTAAAAAAAAATAATAACTAAAAGGAATAATCACCAAAGGAGGTCAACAGCATATTGAATCAGGAAACAAGAATCAGCAAATAGTCAAGTGAGATTTTTACTGTGAGCAAAAATATTAAGCAAAAATGAACATGGGTGCCTGGGTGGCTCAGTTGGTTGAGCAACCAACTCTTGATTTTGGCTTAGGCCCTGATCTCAGGGTTCGGGGATTGAGCTCTGAAGTCAAGCTCTGAGCTCAGTAAAAAAGGCTGCTCAAGATTCTCCCTCACTTTTACCCATCGCCACCACTCATATGCATGTGCTCTCTCTGTAAGAAAAAATCTTAGGAAAAAAAAAAGAAGTCTCACAGACATACATGACACAATCAAGTGTATCAACAAAAGTCCCAGAGACAATGAAGAGAAAGTAACAGAAAGAATACTTTTAAAAATGATGATAATGGCTGAAACAAAGTAAAATAAAATGCAAACTATGGAATGGGAGAAGATATTTGCAAATAACACTTCGTAAGTTGTTAGTAACCAAAATATATGAAGAACTTAACAAAATTCAACAATCAGGGATGCCTGGGTGGCTCATTGGTTGTGTGTTTGCCTTCAGCTCAGGTCATGATCCAGGGACCTGGGACTGATTCCCGAATTGGGCTCCCCACATGGAACCTGCTTCTCTCTCTCTCTGATGTCTCTGTATTTAAATAAAATCTTTTTTTAAAAAAGATTTATTTATTTATTTAATTTATTCATTCACGAGAGACAGAGACACAGGCAGAGGGAGAAGCAGGCTCCATGCAGGGCGCCTGATGTGGGACTTGATCCCCGGACTCCAGGATCACGCCCTGGGCTGAAGGCAGGCGCTAAACCGCTGAGCCACCCAGGGATCACCTGTATTTAAATAAAATCTTTAAACACAAACCCAACAGTCAAAACCAAATAATTCAATTAAAAAATGGGCAGAAGACATGAATAGACATTCTTCCAAAGAAGATATCTAGATGGCCAAGAGACACATGAAAGATGCTCAACATAACTCATCTCATCAGAGAAATGCAAATCAAAACTCTAAGCTCACACCTGTTACATGGCTAAAATCAAATATACGTCTTTGCGAGGAAGGAGAGAAGGAACCCTCTTAACTGTTCATAGAAAGCAAACTGGTGCAGCTACTCTAGAAAACAGTATGGAGGTTCCTTAAAAACTTAATAAATTATCATGTGATCCAGTAATTCCTCTACTGAGTATTTACCCAAAGAATATGAAAACCCTATTTCAAACAGGTACATGTACCCTTATGCTTACTTCAACTGGAAATGCCCAACAGCATCAATAATATTTATAGCTGATTTCTCATCAGAAGCCAGTGCCAGATGGAAGTTAGATGACACTTTCAGAGTGCTTTAAAATAGACAAAACACATCATACAAAAATATTCTTTCTTTATCCAACATTTTCTTCTTTAATCCAAAGGAAAAAACAAAACAAAACAGAATCTCTCAAAAAGTCTTGACTTTCTCCCCCTAGATAACTGTAATAAGTTGAGTAAGAAATTAGAAAATCTGTATTTTACTCAAGCAATTCCTTCAAAAATAGTATCTTTCTCGGTCAGCCCCAGCATAAACATGATCTCATGATATGATAGTGGTGATATGGCCGGGTAATTTATCATTTTTAAAAATATACATAAAAAGTAACCAAATAAGAAAGAGTATGAAATAGGATTATACTTCTTTATTTTACTAATAGAGATCTCTCTAAAAATCTCTCTTTTGGGGTCACCAGGGTGGCTCAGTGGTTGGAGTGTCTGTTTTTGGCTCAAGTCGTGATCCCCAGGTCCTGGGATACAGTCCTTCATCAGGCTCCTGGCAGGGAGCATGCTTCTTTCTCCCTCTGCCTGTCTCTGTCCCTCTCTCTGTGTCTCTCATGAATAAATATATAGTGTCCCTAGTGGTATTTTTAAAATGCTACATCATGAATTTCTCTCTTTAAATTCACTTATTTATTTGGGACAGAGTGCGTAAGCATGGGGAAGGGAAAAACAAACAAACAAACAAACAAAAAAAACAAAAAACCATGGGGAAGGATAGAGGGAGTGGGAGAAACTTTACCAGGCTCCTCGGTGATCAGAGCCCAGCAGGGGGCACCCCAAGATCATGACCTGAGCCAAAATCAAGAGTAGGAAACTCAACTGATGGCACCACCCAGGGGCCACAAGCATGCAACTCTAAATCTCCGTGTCATCAGTTCAAGAGCCCCATGTTGGGTGTAGAGCCCAGTTTAAAAAAAAAAAGGGAAAAAATGTATTTTCTAAGAAGCAAAACAACTACCTATATATTTGCACATCCCATTTTCCCATATTGAGTGAAACATCTAATTAGAGATATATACTTTTAGATAATCTATTTGACATAAAAAGTAACATGACTAACCACTAATAATAGCTTATTAGGTAAAAGGAAAATTCTTACCAATAAGACCCCCTGGAGCAGCATACTGAAGATCATTGTGTTCTGCAAAAAGTGATACAATTTTGGAAAAGATTGGTTTACACATGAGCTTTCCATCACTATCTTTGGAAACAATACCAGGTCTGACTTCTATTTCTTGGCCCACCTAAAACAGAAGAGAGTAATTAAAATTTTTGAGACATTTACAAGTAAACAGTCCTTACTGATAGACTGCTGAACTGAAAAGGCATCTCCTTGCAACAATAATTTCAAAAGGATTACAAAATTTAAAAATGTAGAAGAGTTATAAAGTTAAAACCACTCAATTATTAACCACTTAACATTCAAGAAATCTGATTTACACTAGACATATTTAAAGTACAGTAGTAAATAATACAATATATATTTTAAAAATTCATTTTTAGATTTTTTTTTACTTTTTTTTTCCATTTAAGAAACAAGATTTACATTTCAGTTTACCTTTAATACTCCCTTTAAAATACTGCCACCAGCTACACCACCTTTAAGGTCATCAACCTCACACCCAGGTTTGTTGACATCAAAAGACCTGATAACTGTGAAGATGATACGGAAGAAGGGAAAGAAAACATAAAGCTCTTCCTGTTAATTTAATTTTTTTCATCCTGTTATTTTAATTAGAAGAAATACTTATTCAAGTTATCTTTTACTAAGAGTAGCCACTTGAAACTATCTGTATCTCAGAGTTGACTTTGTAGGAAAACACCATTAATCCATGGAAAATAAAAATAACTTGATCAGTAAGTGACAATTTATGCTTTGTCTATGAAGTACAATGTAACTATTTTAAAAGAACATAACACTATCTACATGATTATGTGGAAGGATGACTTTCCTGGGCTAAATTATGACCCTCAATAATTCCCACTGATCCTAACCTGTGAACTCATAATACCTTATTATGTTAGTGTATTTGAAGAAAGGGCAAACCAATCATCTAAAAACATTCAGTTAATAGTTAAAGGCCAGGTAGCTCTGGTGGCTCAGCAGTTTAGCGTCGCCTTCAGCTCAGGGTGTGGTCCTGGGGACCCAGGATCAGGTTCCGAGTCAGGCTCCCGGCATGGAGCCTGCTTCTCCCTCCTCCTGTGTCTCTGCCTTTCTCTCTCTCTCTCTCTGTCTATCATAAATAAATAAATAAATAAATAAATAAATAAATAAATAAATAAATAAATCTTAAAAAAAAAAAAAAAGTTAAAGGCCAATGGGTTAAGTCCTTACCAATAAGGCGGGGTTCTGAAGTAAAGTCTCTTAGAGGTACTGGAATTTTCTTTACAATATACTCACAGACAACTTCAATATTATATTTCAGCTGAGCAGAAATCGGAATAATAGGTGCTCCTTCTGCCACTGTACCTATTGGACAAACCCGAAAGATCAAAATTTGACAAAGTTTTATAGCTGTGCACATTAAATAAAATAATTAAGATCACTAAAATACGTATCTAAACATCCCTTTGTAAATGTCAGTAATATATGAAGAGTGATCATTCTGTTTAGACTTGATCTTTTTTTTTTTTTTTTTTTAAAGATTTTTATTTATTTATTCATGAAAGACACACAGAGAGAGAAAGGCAGAAAGAGAAGCAGGGTCCATGCAGGGAGCTCGATGCGGGTCTCGATCCCAGGACTCCAGGATCATGCCCTGGGCCAAAGGCAGACACTAAACCGCTGAGCCACCCAGGGATCCCTTGTTTAGACTTGATCTTAGTCAAAAGGCTGAGAAGTGATTGTGATTTGTTTTAGAAATATTCACAATATTTTGTTTTCCCCTCTAAAAGCGAATATTATGTCCTCCAAGTGAAAAATTGTGAAATTACATTAGTATCCTAAAAGGATAAAATTACCTACATAATCTAACTACTAAGCAAAAAAGACAAGGAACCAAAAGGCAAAAAAGATACATTGTGTCTTGTCCCAAATAAAAACAGTACATTTTACTGAAAGGACCACTATAAAGATTAAAGAATTCACCATCAGTTCCAATTTTAGAAATAGATATTTAGTGAGAAGAAACAGAGTCAGATTAATTAGAACACAGACCAAGAAATAAAAAAGATGGTTTTATTCTTTTTACTATTGTTGGGCTAAGAGTTTTTAAAATATATTTTTTTAAAGATTTATTTATTTATTTTTATTTATGATAGACAGAGAGAGAGAGGCAGAGACACAGGGGGAGGAGAAGCAGGCTCCATGCTGGGAGCCCGACATGGGACTCAATACTGGGACTCCAGGATCGCGCCCTGGGCCAAAGGCAGGTGCCAAACCGCTGAGCCACCCAGGGATCCCTGAGTTTTTAAAATACATAAATAGTGGTGTTATTGGTAACAGCATATGTACTAAAATTTTCTTGATTCAGAGGATATTAGCATGACCATACACAAAGATGAAACAAATTCATGAAGTGTTTCATATTTTTATTATCATAAACATTATTACACTGCTAAAAATAATTTTAAAAAGTGTTTACTTCTCAAAACACCCCTCCCCCCCAAACCACTGGTAACACTTATTGAATAGAACTTCTTTTATGGCTAACATGCATTTTAATCAAATTCAGAAACATTTCACTGCTTCTATCAGTTGACTAAAAGTAACAAAAATGTTCATTAGTGGGGAGAGAAATAGTTTCATAACCCACCAATTCACTTTGTTTTTGACAACTATCCTAAAATTTCTGGGTTATAAGCCTCCCAAAGTGACTCATATGTTTATTAAATATCATGGCATCTTACCTTGTACAAATGCAAGTATCTGTTCATACTGTTCTTTAGCCTGACTCTCTTTTACCAAATCAATTTTATTTTGCAGAATCAAAATATGTTTCAGTTTCATTATTTCAATGGCAGCCAGATGTTCAGAAGTCTGAGGTTGAGGACAGGATTCATTGCCAGCTATATTGACCATGAAGAATTAAAAACAAGATAATAAGAATTAGCTGGTATCCAAAAAAGAGATTTTTCAATGTTCCACTCAAATTTCCTATACCATTGCCAATACCTCTCTCTGTAAGGCCTGTTTAAATTTCACAACTGATTGCCTTGGATTCTCTCAGCCTTTTAAACCCTTATACCAAGCACAATGCTTTGGATTCTTTCAGAGTCTTTCTTCAGGCTTCTGCTTAGACATAACACACATTCCTCTGTTCTATCCAGTCTTGGGATATTCCCATTAGACCTCACGCTCTGATATCCATACCCTTGTAAAATCCTTCCCTTTCAATATGAGATGGCTCTAATGAAACCATCCAATAACAAACAAATATTACGAAGATGATAGGATGTCACTTTTCAAGTTAGATAACATATTCTGGGTCCTACTTGGAAGTTCTTTGTTTCTCTCAAAACAGGTGAAATGTCATGACGACAACTGAAGACAACAATTTATGGAGAGGCCCACATGAGGAAAAGTGAAGTCTGTGTGAATTTAAAATCAGAGTCTCCAGCCCCAGACGTTTTGATATAACTATAGCTCCTGCTAACTGATTACTGTAAGTTTGGAGATCTTTAGCCAGAGACAACAAAATTGTCACAAAAACACTGATTAAATATGTTATTCTTGGGTGCATCGGTAGCTCAATTGGTTTAAGTGCCTGCCTTTGGCTCAGGTCACAATCCCAGGGTCCTGGAATCAAGCCCTGTGCCGATCTCCTGTTCAGTGAGGAGTCAGCATCTCCTTCTCTCACTGCCCCTCTCCTCCTCCACTCATGCTCTGTCTCCTATTTTCTATCTCCACATAAACATTAAAATAAAAAAAAAATCTTAAAATAAATATCTGTTATTTTAAGCTGTTAGGTTTTGAGGTACTTTGCTATTCGTAACAGGTAGCAAGTATGGCTATTTATCAATAAAATGGAAAATATTATCCACAACAATAATCTGTTTCATACGATAAAGTACTTAATTTTCAGTACAATTATTATCTTCCCCAAGTTATATTAAGTGCCTTGTACCACATTCCACAAAAAGTGTACTCCTGTGTGGGAAAGCATCTTAGGTAACCTGTTGCAGACTTGATAATCTTATAGGCTGGCCACAGCAGAATCACCATCTGATTCAGGACGGGACTGGGGACATGAAGTCTCTATAGATCTGGAGACTAAAATCAATCATTATGGCCATCAATTACTTATGCTTATATAATGGAACCTCAGTAGAAACTCTGGACACTTAAAATTGTGATTTTCCTTGATTTAGACTATTTTGTGATTAATGATGATGCTGAGAGAATAGTCTGAGAGATGCTGAGAGAATGATGCTGAGAGAATAGTCTCTGCCTTCAGAGAAAAGAAAATGGAAGTTTCATAGTTGAAACCTTCTTGGACTTCTTGGACCCTAATGTGTGTCTCCCTTTGGCTAACTTTAATTTGCATTCTTTTTGTATAATAAATAATAACTGCTGATCACTAGATATCAGCCTTAGGCTCATCTTGGTAGGTATTTTATTACAGTTGGCACACAAGGTTGTTAATTTGGGTGACTTATTAGTTCCCATTTATGGCTACTGAAGACTCTAGTTTCCCTTTAAATATGCCATCTGGGATTGGCTCCATGGGGATTGTCAAACCAATTCTGATATTATTTACCTATCAGTAGAAGAGCTGCATCCATTACTGCTGCACCATTCAGCATAGTAGCCATCAAAATATCATGGCCAGGACAGTCAACAAAGGAAACATGTCTAACAATCAAGAAATAATCAGCTTTAAGATAAATTAAAACTTAAATACAAAGAAAACATGTCAAACAATTAAGAACCATCAAAATTGAGATCAATTAATATTTGAACACTTCAGTCATTGCATTCCAACAGTTTGAAAGTAATTAATATTGCTACAAAGCAGCTTCAAAACTTGTTGCTTACAGAATTTCAAAATGAGATTACCAGCAGAAATTAAACTGTCATTGCAAAGCACATAAAATTAGCTCTACACAGGTATCATCTAAATCATGAGTATATAGAAATGTTGAGTGTAAAGAGTATTTTTTGGTTTTTATTTTATTTTAAAGATTTAATTTATTTATTCCTGAGAGACAGAGACAGAAACAGGCAGAGACACAGGCAGAGGGAGAAGCAGGCTCCATTCCATGCCGGAAGACTTGATCCCGGGTCCCCACGACCACACCCTGGGCTGAAGGCGGCACTAAACTGCTGATCCATCGGGCTGCCGCTGATTTTATTTTTCAGAGTAATCTCTATGCCCAACGTGGGACTTGAATTTATGACCCTGAAATCGAGTCAAATGCTCTATTGACTAAGCCAGCCAGGCACCCTTGAAAAGTACAATTTTAGTAACAGGTGTCTGGTTTAAAACTTAGTTTGTGTGTGTGTGTGTGACTACATACATTCAGCTATTCAAGTACTATTTGTTAAAAAGCCCATAATCCATGGAACTTTTGTATCTTTGTAAAAACAGTCACTTAGAGACATATTTGCATGAATCTTTCTGGGTTCTTTAATTGTATGCCACTGACTTAACTCTCCCTTTGTCTGCTAGATACAATTTGAGCAGTTAGCATATTTTACTCTAAGTTTTCCAATACACGAATATATTTATTTACATCTTATTTCTTTCAGAGCTGTATAATTTTAACATAACTGCTCTATGTGTTTTATAATGTTTTACATTTAACTATTTCATCATTTTAAGGGATTTAAAGAGAATATCTTAAATTTCACATATGAACTCACTACTATTAAACAGAAACATGATTTTTTTAAAGTCAATCTTTTATTCTCCAACCTTGGTTTTTTATATGCCTTTGGAACTATTTTTTTTAAAATTTATTCATGAGAGACACACACACACACAGAGGCAGAGACACAGGCAGAGGGAGAAGCAGGCTCCATGCAAGGAGCCCAATGCCGGATTCAATCCCGGGACTCCAGGATCATGCCCTGGGCGGAAGGCAGGTGCTAAACCTCTGAGCCACCCAGGCTGCCCGGATGTGGTTCCTTCTAACAGAGAGACCAAAATACACCCAGAATCAGATGTGTTTGTCTGTTCTCTTCACCTCTATGATTATATATGTGTATGTATATATTTTAAGTCTTTTAAAATTTTCATATATAGTGTTACATTCTATCTTTTCGTTGTATTTAATTTTAGTTTTGTACAAATATAAGTTTTTCTTTCTTTACAATTTTAGGATCTAATTTTCGAACAGATCAAAATACACACAGGATTCAGTGCATTTCTCTGTTCTGTCTGATTATATTCTAAAAAACATTTTTTTCCAGTTTCAGTTCTCTTCTGATTTCTTTGGTATATATTTCTCTGGGGTCGTTGTTGCCTTTTTTAGTATTTTGTTCTCTCATTCATCTATTCTTCTGTGGATAGAATGCAAGATGGAAAACTCACCTCAAAAAAGAGAATAAGAGGCAGTACTCCCTGCCAGCAACCTAATCAGTATGGACAAAGTAACATGTCAGAACTAGAGTTCAAAATAACAATTATAAAAATACTAGAGGGCTTGAAGAAAAAAAAGCATAGAAGACACAAGGCAATCCCTTTCTAGAGAAATAAAAGAACTAAAGTCTAATCAGGACGAAATTTAAAATGCTGTTACGGAGATGCAGTCACAAATGGAGGCTCTAACTATAGGATAAATGAGGCATAAGAGAATGAGTGACACCAGAAAAAATGATGGAGAATAAAGAAGCTGAGAAAAAGAGAGATAAACAACTATTAGATCACTATGGGAGAATTAGAGTGGTAAGATATATACTATAAAGCATAACAATATTAGGATAATTGGGGTCCCAGAAGAAAAGGAAAGAGAGAGAGGCAGAAGGTATACTGGAGGAAACTGTAGCAATAAATTCCCTAATCTGTGGAAGGAAATAGGCATTGAAGGCTAGGAGGCTCAGAGAACACTCCATGAAAATCAATAAATGTATGTCAAGACCTTCCACAGTAATAGGGAACTTACAAATCTCAGAGACAAAGAAAATCCTGAAAGCACCTGGGGAGAAGAGGTCTGTAATCTACTAGGGCAGAAACGTAAGGCTGACAACAGATCTCCCCTCAGACACCTGGCAAGCCAGAAAGTGCTGGTATGATATATTCAGGATATTAAAGGAGAAAAATATGCAGCCAAGAATATTTTAACCAGGGCAGCCGGGTGGCTCAGCGGTTTAGCACTGCCTTCAGCCCAGGGTGTGATCCTGGAGACCCGGGATCGAGTCCCATGTCGGGCTCCCTGCATGGAGCCTGCTTCTCCCTCTGCTTATGTTTCTGCTTCTTTCTCTTTGTCTCTCTCTCTCTCTCCCTGTGTGGTGTGTGTGTCTCTCATGAATAAATAAAAATTTTAAAAAAATTATTAAAAAAATACTTTAACCAGCTAGAATCCCATTCAAATTAAGGACAAAAGAAAACTGAAAGATTTGTGATCACTAAACCAAACCTGCAAGAAATATTAAAGGGGAGCCTTTTTGTGAAGAGAGAGTTCAACAGTAATGGAGACCAGAAGGGAACAGAGACAATATACAGAAACAGTGACTTTACAGGTAATACAATGGTACTAAATTTGTATCACTCAATATTTAATCATTACAGTTTACTCAATGGTTGGGTATTTGCCTTTGGCTCAGGTTATGATCCCTGGGGCCCTGGGATCAATTCCAACAGTTCTCTTCTGATTTCTTTATTATCCCTAAAGTGGATATACACTAGTGTGTATCTTTAGTGCAGGATCCCTGCAAGGAGCCTGCTACTCCCTCTGCCAATGCTCTGCCCCCCTCTCTGTCTTTCATGAATAAATAAATATCTTTAAAATATTTTTTTTATTTATCTGAGAGAGACAGCAAAAGAGAAAATGAGCAGGGATGAGGGGGAAAGAAAGAGGGAGAGGCAGACTCCCCTCTGAGCAGGAAACCTGATGCTGGACTAGATCCCAAGAATCTGGGGGCATGACCTGAGATGAAGGCTAACTGACTTAGTCACCCAGGTGCTCTTAATTCTTCTTTAATTTCTAGGTTGCCCTATTCATTGTTTAGTAGGATGCACTTTAATCTCCATATATTTGAATTCTTTCTAAATGTCCTCATGTGATTGATTTCAAGTTACAAAGCATTGTGGTCTGAAAATACGCCAAAAATGATCCCAGTCTTTAAGTATCAGTTGAGCCTCGATTGTGACCCAGTATGCGGTCTATTCTGAAGAATGTTCCATATATATTGGAAAAGAATGTGTATTCTGCTGCTTTAGGAAGAAATGCTCTGGATACATCTGTAAAGCCCATCTGTCCCAGTGTCATTTAAAATTTTATTTCTTTTTTTAAATTTATTTTTCTTTTTACATTTTATTTATTTATTCATGAGAAAATATAGAGGAGAGAGGCAGAGATAGGCAGAGGGAGAAGTTGGCTACCCATGAGCCTGATGTGTAACTTGATCCTAGGACCCCAGGATTATGACTTAAACTAAAGGCAGATGCTCAAGAACTAGCCAAGAGAATCTAACAGTACGTAAAAAAGGATTATTCACCATGACCAATTGGAATTTCCTCCTGAGGGATCCCTGGGTGGCGCAGCGGTTTAGTGCCTGCCTTTGGCCCAGGGCTCAATCCTGGAGACCCGGGATCGAATCCCACGTTGGGCTCCCTACATGGAGCCTGCTTCTCCCTCTGCCTATGTCTCTGCCTCTCTCTCTCCCCCTCTCTCTGTGTGTGACTATCATAAACAAATAAAATTAAAAAAAAAAAAAAAAAAAAAGGAATTTCCTCCTGAGCCACAAGGATGTTTCAATATCTTCAAGTCCATGTGACACACCACATTAAAAAAAAAGAAAGAATAATGGGCACCCTAGGTGGCTCAGCAGTTTAGCGCTGCTTCAGCCCAAGGAATCCTGGAGACACGGGGTCGAGTCCCACATCAGGCTCCCTGCATGGAGCCTGCTTCTCGCTCTGCCTGTGTCTCTGACACTCTCTCTCTCTCTCTGTGTCTCTCATGAATGAATAAAAAAAAATCTTAAAAAAAATAAAAAAGAAAGAAAGAATAAGAACCATGTGATCCATTCAATAGTTCTAGTCTCAGGAATCAGACAACAAAAAGAAATAAAAGGCAACTGAATTGGCAAAGAAGCCAAACTCTCACTCTCCACTGATGATATACTCTACTGGAGACTCCACCTCCAGTTTTTTTAAAAACATTATTTATTCATGAGAGAGACATACAGCAGAGACACAGGCAGAGGGAGAAGTAGGCTCCCTACAGGAAGCCCGAAGTGGGACTCAATCCTAGGTTCCCAGGATCATGACCTGAGCCAACGGTAGATGCTCAAACAACGGTAGATGCTCAAACACTGAGACACTCAGCTGTACAACCCCCCCGCACCATCTATCTACATTCCAGCTCCAAATATTTGGAACTCCTACCAGAATTCTGCAAAATGGCAGGATATAAAATCAATGCACAAAAGCCAGGTACATTTGTAAACATTAACAATGAAACAAAAACAAAAACAAAACAAAACAAAAAAAGCAATTAAGAAGTCAACCCATTTACAATTGCACCAAAAACCTTAAAATACCTAAGAATAAACCTAGCGAAAGAGGCAAAGGATTTGTACTCTGAAAACTATATAAAACTCATAAAAGAATTTGAGAAGACACAAAGATATGGAAAAATGTTCCATGCTCATGGATTCGAAGCACAAATGTTGTTAAAATGTCTACACTACTTAGAAAAATCTACAAATTTGATGCAATCCCTATCAAAATATCATGGTTATTTTTCAGAGTTGTAACAAATAACTCCAAGATTTGTATGGAACCAGAAAGACCCCAGAGAGGCAAAAATAAAAACCAAACTTGGTGGCATCACAATTCTGAACTTCAAGCTGTATGATAAAGCTGTATTAATCAAGACATTATGGTAATGGCACAAAAACACATAGAGAATAGAGAACGCAGAAATGGATCTTCATCTCTATGATCTTCGACAACGTGGAAAAGAATATAAAATGAAAAAAGACAGTCTCTTCAACAAATGGTGCTGGGAAAATGATGGCTAGAGAATGAAACTGGACTATTTTCTTACACCACACACAAGCATAAACTTAAAAATGCATGAAAAACCTAAATGTGAGACAAAAATACATTAAAATCCTAGAGGAGAATAAAGGTAGCAGCACCCTCTGTGATCTCAGCTGCAGCAACTTCTTGCCAGAGATGTCTCCAAAGGCAACGGAAACATAAAAATTATAAAAAAAAAAAAAAAAAAAGGGGGGGGGGCGGATCCCTGGGTGGCGCAGCAGTTTGGCGCCTGCCTTTGGCCCAGGGCGCGATCCTGGAGACCCGGGATCGAATCCCACATCGGGCTCCCTGTGCATGGAGCCTGCTTCTCCCTCTGCCTATGTCTCTGCCTCTCTCTCTCTCTGTCTCTCTGTGTGACTAGCATAAATAAATAAAAATTAAAAAAAAAACAAACAAAAAACAAAGGCCATGGAAACAAAGGCAAAAATGAACTATTGGGACTTCAATATGAAAAGCTTTTTTTGTAGAACAAAGGAAAGTAAGTTGAAAACAAGTAGACAAAACCAAAAGACAACTGACAAAATAGAAGAAATTTGCAAATGTATCAGATAAAAGGCTAGTATCTAGAATCTATAAAGAACTTACCAAACTCAAAACCCAAAGATCAAATAATCCAGTCAAGAAATGGGCAAAGGACATGGACAGATATTTCTCTGAAGACTTACAAATGGCCAAAAGACACATGAAAAAATGCTCCATATCACTCAGCATCAGGGAAATACAAATCAATACCCCAGTGAGGTATCACCTCACACCAGTCAGAATGGCTGAAATTAACAAGAAAACACAGATGTTGGTGAGGATGTGGAGAATGTAGAATCCTCTTACTTTCTTGGTGGGAATGAAAGCTGATACAGCCACTTGGAAAACAGTATGGAGGTTCTCAAAAGTTGAAAATACGGCAGCTTGGGTGGCTCAGCGGTTTAGCGCCTCCTTCAACCCAGGATGGAGTCCCGAATCAGGCTCCCTGCATGGAGCCTGCTTCTCACTCTGCTCGTGTCTCTGCTTCTCTCTCTCTCTCTCTGTGTGTCTCTCATGAATAAATAAATAAAATCTTAAAAAAACAAAACAAAACAAAGTTGAAAATAAACCTACCCTATAACTCAGCAATTGCACTACTGGGTATTTACCCAAAAGGTACAAATGTAGTGAGGAAGGGGCATTTGTACCCCAATGTTTATTTTATTTTCAAAAAGATTTTATTTTTTTACTCATGAGAGACACAGAGAGAGAGAGAGAGAGAGGCAGAGACACAGGCAGAGGGAGAAGCAGGCTCCATGAAGGGAGCTTGACGTGGGACTCTATCCCGGGTCTCCAAGATCACAACCTGGGCCGAAGGCAGCGCTAAACTGCTGGGCCACTGGCGCTGCTCTGTACCCCATTTTTTATTTTTATTTATTATTATTATTTTTTAAATTTTTATTTATTTATGATAGTCACAGAGAGAGAGAGAGAGAGAGAGAGGCAGAGACATAGGCAGAGGGAGAAGGAGGCTCCATGCACCTGGGAGCCTGACATGGGATTCGATCCTGGGTCTCCAGGATCGCGCCCTGGGCCAAAGGCAGGCGCTAAACCGCTGCGCCACCCAGGGATCCCTGTACCCCAGTTTTTAAAGCTAATGTGCACAACAGCTGAAGTATGAAAAGAGCCTAGACATCCACTGACAAATGAATAAAGAAGATATGGTGTGTGACACACACACACATGGAATATTACTCAACCATCAGAAAGTATGAAATCTTGCCATTTGCAACAACATGGATGGAACTCGAGGGTATTATGCTAAGCAAAATAAATCAGAGAAAGATAATTATATGATCTCACTTATATGCAGAATTTAAGAAACAAAACAGAGGATTATAGGAAAAGAGAGGGAAAAATAAAACAAGAAAAATTCAGAGAGGGAGATAAACCATAACAGATTCTTAACTCTATGTAACAGACTGAAGATTACTGGAGGGGAGGATGAAGTTACTAGATGATGAGCATTAAGGAGGGCATATGATGCATAAACACTGGGTGTTAGAAACAACTATTGAATCACTGACCTCTACACCTCTAAAACTAAAATACACTGTATATTAAATAATTATACTTAAATAAAAAAGTATTCAATATGTCATTGGTATAATCACAAATAGTTATACTGAAATAGATTCATATATGTAGGTACTAAATGGAATAAAAGAAATAAAAGATTATTCAAATTATATTGGAATAAGGTAATTATAATGGTAAAAAAATCCCAACACTTCTGTAGCAATATATATGAAAATCAACTAGAAATATTTCAGACAAAAAATTAATCTATAAAGTATCTAGAGGGCAGCCCGGGTAGCTCAGCGGTTTAGCACTGCCTTTGGTCTGGGGCATGATCCTGAAGACCCGGGATCGAGTCCCACATCAGGCTCCCTGCAGGGAGACTGCTTCTTTCTCTGCCTGTGTCTCTGCACCTCTCTCTCTCTCTTTCATGAATAAAGAAATGAATAATAATAATAAAAAAAAGGATCTAGAAATAAGAAAATACACGAGAATACTTAACATGCCTCATGATAGGAAAACATATCTTAGGATGCAAAAAGAATCTTAAAGGAAACAGACTTCAAAATGGAAAATAAAATTACATATGATAGCAAGTGTCTGTGTTACGTGTGTAGTGGTTTCTATTAAGAAAATACAAGGAGGGATCCCTGGGTGGTGCAGCGGTTTAGTGCCTGCCTTTGGCCCAGGGCGCGATCCTGGAGACCCGGGATCGAATCCCACGTCGGGCTCCCGGTGCATGGAGCCTGCTTCTCCCTCTGCCTGTGTCTCTGCCTCTCTCTCTCTCTCTTTCTCTGTGTGACTATCATAAATAAATTAAAAAGAAAAAAAAAAAAAGAAAAAGAAAATACAAGGAAATCTTACAGTTGAAAAAAAAAGAAGTTTAATTCTAAGAAATGAGCAAAACTCATCAACTTGAGCACAGTTTATTAAGGGAGACATAAATGTCAAGTAAGAAAATAAATGATCATCCAATATCTGTATTTATTAGGAAAATAAAAATTAAAATTATGAAATACCATCCTACATTCTCCAGGGTGTAAAGATTAAATGTGTAAGATTTCTTTTGTGAAAAAATCAAGTATTGGGAAAGATGTGGAACAAATGAGATGTTACATAATTCCAGAAGAAAATGAATTCAAACAAAACTCTGGAAAACTCTTCAGATTTTCTTAGAGTTATCTTACATTTAATCTATATCCCAGCAACTCCACCTCTAGGTTCTTCCTGAACAGACATCATAATTTTAGTCCTAAACAGTCTGCTTATGTGTATTCAGAGCAGCTCTACTCAAACTGCCAATACTTAGAATTCAAATGCCCATCTTTAGAACAAATGATAAATTAGGATATTTATTCAGTTGAACACTAATTGCAATAAAAAGTAAATCCCGGATAAATCACATAGCAATAAAGATTCTCAAAAAATATTCTCAAAAATATTATGTTAATTGGAGAATCCAACCACAAAATAGTACACACATTGTCATTTCTTTAGTATGAACTCAAAAGAAGTTAAACCAATCTCTGGTGATACAAATATTAAAAGTGATTAACACCGTGGGTCAAGGACTAGGGAACTGTCTGAAGAGAAATGTACTATGTCTTGATTGGGATGGTTAGGTAGGTATACACATTAGTCAAAAATCTTTGAATTATATCTGCATGGTTCTCTCTACGTAATGTCACTTCAAAAAACATTTATTTATTTATTTACTTATTTACTTATTTATTCATTTATTTATTCGTGATAGATGTAGAGAGAAAAGATAGAGGCAGAGACACATGAGGAGGGAGAAGCAGGCTCTAGGCTGGGAGCCTGACGCGGGACTTGATCCTGGGACTCCAGCATCGCGCTCTGGCCAAAGGCAGAATCCAAACCGCTGAGCCACCCAGGGATCCCCTCAAAAAACATTTATTAAAAAACCCCAACTACATATATGGAAAGTAGTCCTAATTATAGTAATGGATACATGGTAAAATACAGTAAACCTATAAATTCACTTTATACCAACATCTAGTTTTTTTTATTTTTTTAATTTTTTTTTACGATTCACAAGAGACACAGAGAGAAAGAGGCAGAGGGAGAAGCAGGCTCCATGCAGGGAGCCCGACGTGGGACTTGATTCCAGGACTTTAGGATCATACCCTTAGCTGAAGGGAGATGCTTAAATGCTGAGCCACCCAGGCATCCCCCAACATCTAGTTCTTTGCTTTGGTGATACTTTGATTTGACCCAATACTATAACCATGAGGAAAAAAAGGGCAGGGAATATAGGTTCTCTCTGCCATCTTTCCAACTACCTGTGACTGTATGTATTTCAAAATTCAAAATGAAAAATATACAGCGGAACAGTTGAAAAATGTAAAATGAAAAGTTACATGCATGTGCAAAGATTTATAACTTAAATATAGAACACTTAAATTCATTTATTTATTTATTTATTTAAATTTTTTTTTTTTTTTTTTTTTTTTTATTTATGATAGTCACAGAGAGAGAGAGAGAGAGAGGCAGAGACACAGGCAGAGGGAGAAGCAGGCTCCATGCACCGGGAGCCCGACGTGGGATTCGATCCCGGGTCTCCAGGATCGCGCCCTGGGCCAAAGGCAGGCACCAAACCGCTGTGCCACCCAGGGATCCCTAGAACACTTAAATTTAAAAGACACTAAGGTACAGATTAAAGATTTACAGATTTTGACTTATTGTAATTTTTAAGTTTAAAATTTTTATGAAAACAACTTGAGAGATTTTTAATAGCTTTCAGAAGGCAAAATTGAGATAATCTGAGAAGTAAATTATTCTGGTTTTGGGAAAAACAATACAACTATGTTATCAGCGTGGGAATTGTCATCCAAAAAAGTAAATTGTTAAAAAAATCTGTAGCATCCTGAAAAACCAATGGGATTGGCAATTTAATGCACAAAGAGCAGTGCTTAATAACAAACAAAAATATGTCACACAATCAAAAGTGTTACAATTTTCAAAAATTTTATGTTATGTCCTCATGATCTAAACTTTCACTAGGTACTCCTGATATACATGTATATCACTTGGTGAATGATAATATTCTCTTATGAGAAATCAAGTAATATAACATTAGACCCAAAACAGGAGATTATCAGAAGTGTCATAAAGAAAAAATTAACAATGTTTTTGTTCTTTTCCTGAGAAACAGAAACATTGAAAACAAAAGTCCAGAAAGAAAAGTACCAAATGTAATATTGTTTACATATAGTTCCTTGCGAGAATCTGCATGTACATAATACACTTTAAGTACCAGCCTTTCAATCTCTTGTTATATAATACACACTTTAAAGAATGTTACTAAACAATTATGAATTGTAAACTTCTTACCTAGAAAACATTCTTCCAAGTTTCTTAACAACATATTAAAAAAAAATCATATGCATTAAGCTTTGGTTTAAATAATTGTTAAATATCTCTATCACATATTTCAATAAACACAAGACACTAAAAAAGCATGTTTAGAACAAAAATGATCACCTGACTAGTTTGAAGTTCCCTTTAGTCCCTGGAATATCTGTAGGAAACTCATCAGGTGTACTACTTCCACAGGATCTATAGCATTCTGGCCGAGGACAACTTGCATCATCAAGTTTATAAATCTGAAAGTTTTAGTGAAAAGGTCAAAATTGCCATCTGTATATTTGACAATTTTTAAAAAAGATCTTATTTATTTATTCATGAAAGACACAGAGAGGGGCATAGACACAGGCAGACGGAGAAGCAGGCTTCCTGTGGGGAGCCCAGTGCAGAACTCGATCCCAAGACCCCGGGATCACCACCCAAGCTGAAGGCAGACGCTCAAACAGTAAGCCACCCAGGCATCTCTATATTTGACAATTAATGTAAAATAGTTTGTTTGCACATCTTACATACCTTGGCATTAGCATATCCAAGCTTAATTGTAATATTTCTTTCCAGTTCATTTTTGAATCTGACAGTGTGAACTCCAGATATAGCTTTTACAACTGTAGATTTTCCATGAGCAACATGACCAATTGTACCTACAACAAACAAAAAATAAATCTACATGCAACCAATTACTCCAAATATTTTAGTGTAGTTACAGAAACAAAATGCATAACTCACTTTAAATATGCCACTCTATAAGCAGTAATGAATTAATTTTTTCCTTCCAGTTACTCTTTCTACACAAAACTTCTCTGAAACAAGACCATAGAGAAGGTTCTAAATTCCTGCCCACCTTGTGTAAAAACATTCAGTGCAACACAAGCTACTTTCTATTTTTTAAAGATTTATTTGTTAATGAGAGTGAGAGGCAGAGACACAGGCAGAAGAAGCAGACTCCCCTATCATAAATAAATAAATCTTTTTTTTTTTTTAAATATTTTATTTATTATTTATTTATTTAAGTCACAGACAGAGAGAGAGAGAGGCAGAGACACAGGCAGAGAGAGAAGCAGGCTCCATGCACCGGGAGCCCGATGTGGGATTCGATCCCGGGTCTCCAGGATCGCGCCCTGGGCCGAAGGCAGGCGCCAAACCCCTGCGCCACCCAGGGATCCCAATAAATAAATCTTTAAAAAAAAAATGACACCAAAAAAAAAAAAAAAAAAATTCACGCATCATGATAATCTGAAAATACTTGTAATTATAGTAATTAAATAACATAACACATAACATTTTATTTTTGATGATTTTGATTCTCAATAGGTTTTAGTACATGTAGACCCGAAAATAGTGAAATTTTACAATCCATCAAGTAACTTCTCTTGTAAATGAGGAAGGTGACAATTAAGAAACTATTTACTTAATAATAGCTTATATATTAAGACTTTTAGAAACCCTGTTGAGAATAAAAATGTATTTATTAGCATTTTCACAGCTTTCTTACGTTTGGTGTATGTATAAGGAAGGTACAACCTTATCCTTAGAATGTACTATTTTTTCATGTGTCTATGTTTATAACACCTCTTTAATACGGTAAAAAAAAATTCACTGTTTCGAAGGAACTTTATCAGGTGCTTTGCTGATGGCTCAAATACATTCCCTGCATATTTGAATCCTACAGTACAATAGATTAAAAAGAATTCTGGGAGAGCAAACACCTTCGGACTTTAAAAGTTTAATAGTCTATGAAATCACTTCGGTTACCTATGTTAATTGTGGCTTGTCTGCTGATAACTTCCTGAGACAGTGGGGTCAAGTTGGTAACATCCTGCAACGAAATATTTAAAGTACGTCACATAATAGACACCAGGCACAATAGACACTGTGATTTCGCGGTTTTTCTCCATAGCTCGCCACAATAAATTCAAGTGCTTCCGATTAAAAAAAAAAAAAAAAGCCTTTTTTTGTAAAAACAGTCTTATTTCAGAGACAGGAGGGCAGGGCTAACACATGGTAAAAGCCCTTCACGCTTAAAACAGAGACTGCGATGTCTACTAAAAAATTCGAAAAATCAAGGCCTCAAATTTTAGAAGTCAGGACGAAGGAGAGCGTAAAGTAGTGTATTCAGATACTTAAACGGCCAAACGTTAAGCTGTTTAACATTGCTTCCTCAGACATTCCGAGGTAAAAATCTTATTGACATTTAAAACCAGGGCTTTTCAGCCGCATACTTAGGAGTCCCTAGTTCCCTACGATCTCACGCCCGCAGGCTGGTCTGGCTGACCTCCGGAAGCGCAGACGACAGTACAAGTTTACTAAATTTGGATGAAGGGCTTTACTCCTAACCCATGATTCTCCTGAGCTTACTCCGTATCCTTACATAACCAAATCTTACCAAGGTGGCGAGATCCTGACGGGAAAGATGTGGTTGTCCGAGAGTCACTCCAACCTCACCCCCCGCCATCTTGCTGCAAGAGGAAGGAAGTCACCTCGACAGCTCTGCGACCAAACGCAGGTCCTTTTGTGTGCGACGGGGAAGCGGAGGCGATTAGGTAGACTATGGCGCACGCTTGAGATAGGAGGAAGGCCGGTGCAACAGGGCCCTCGCTACTTAGACTTTTTTCCACTTCAGTTTACATCGTGCTTGCAGTCAGACTGACTAAAAAATTAGGGGTAAAGTTTCGTGATCTATTCGTCCCCAATCTGATGGATATTTGTGCAGGCACTAGTGAAGCCAACCCCACAAGGTGAGTGATGCAACTGACGCTCTCGCTGACCATTTCCGCTATGCGGGAGGTTGAGAATGTAGGACTTTTCTTTGGCGTGTGATTCTGAAACAGGAAAGTTTTCTCTGCTGAAATTGGTAATTTAACAAGGCGGTATGTGTTCGGGCCTGCCTGCTTTACTGCGACTGGGTGCTTGACCGCGACAATGCCGCCCAAAGCTGCTAACGCCCACGGAGTTGCTCATCCCTTGCCTTTGATGGGAGGATGATTTTTAAGAACGTTTCTAGTAAAGGACTCGAGCTAGGGATGGCAAAACTAAAGTCCATATGTTTTCAGATTTCTAGGTAAATGCACATCACGTCTTAACACTGCATTCAGTGTCATAGAGAGCCCAACGCTTTGTAAAAGACAGATTAAACAAATACATATTTTAAATAGAAATATTACTAAGTCGGTATTTAACTTCTACAAAAATTAGCTCTACTTCATTGAATTTTTAAGAGTTGAAAATAATTGGAAAGTACAAAAAAATACTTGGAGGAAGCTAGAATTTACTTACCTAAAGCTCTTCACTGTTTTTTGTCAGATCTCCCAAGATTGTTAGCTGATCGCTCTTAGGAATTTAATTTTAAAACTGTTGTACAATCAAAGTGGGTCCCCCTTCTGAGTTACAGACAGAAACTACATCAGATAGTTGCCTCAACAGTCACCTTTGCCTCCCTGAACAGAGGTAAGCACACCCTTTTATTAGGCCTTGAGATGAATATTCAGAGAGATTTAGTACTGTAATTGTTCCTGGAAACTGAACACTCTTAATAGAATTTCTGAAAGAACGTTTTATTTCAGCCCAATTTAGGACAACTACCCAGGAAACTCAATCTTCATAAAGAGGAAAATGCTCTTACAAGAAACATTTTGTGTAGGATTAGATATATTTTTTTTTACATAAAAATATAAAACTTGTTAATCAAAGGATGTACCAGAAAGTTACATTAAGTTTGTAATATATGCAGAACTGTATGATCTTAGTCTTAATGGAACCAGGTTGGTTTTACTCTTCATATCTTTGTATACAGGGTCCTTTTTGCTTATTTTCTTTAATGACCCAGATGTACAATGTGTGCTCAGGGCAAAAATAGAGCCTATGCTTGGAGATTTTGCTGAGTGATTGTCAGTTTGGTAAACATTGCAGTATACTTTCCTTTTGCTACCAGGAGTAGACTTTGCAAATTTTGAAATTTCCTTTTTTGAAATCATTTACCCTGTTTGGTCAATAATCTGTCCGCAGAAAGCATTGACAATCAGTTAGTTATATGTTTTATGCCCAGTAATATCAAGGTCACTTGCTTGTCTGCCCTGTGTCCATCAACTCTTTGTTGCTGGATATGAATGTATATATTTTTTTTACTAAAGCTCATTTAAAAATAAAAAATAATAAAGCTCATTTTTCGAGCTTGGTGGGAAGTTTAAAAATACATGTGTTTTATCAAGTGTACCTGACAAAAATACTATATGTGCTTGATTAAGATTCTGTAGTTTTCTATTTCATGGAGCATTTATAACAAAGGTTCATGCATAGTAAGAAAATTCCAGTAAATACAATTTGAAGGAACTAATGCGATGTTAGAATAGACTTAGAGAAAAATCCAAAGAATCTTTTACATTTGTATTGGTAAAAGGTTGATATTTATGATTATTCATGAGGAAATATAGAGCATGCATATGAGTAAATATATATGTAACATAGGTCTCATGTTTATCTTGGTGGACTTAAGATCAACTGATGCAGTTTCAGCTGAAATCAGTCCCTGTCATCAGGACATTGTAGGAAAAGGGGAGGGTTATGGGCATGCTGTGAAGGGGTGGTATGAAATTGCTCTTTTTTAAAAGATGTTATTTATTTATGCATGATAGACACACAGACAGAGGTAGAGAGTAGGCAGAGGGAGAAGCTCCCCTGAAGGGATCCTGATGTGGTAGTCAAACGCAGGACCCCAGGACCATGACCTGAGCCAAGGGCTGACCCACCCAGGTGCCCCTTAAATTGCCATTAAATACTTATCTGTTACCTGTAGGTCTTTGTTACTTCACAGATTGAAACTACATCAGTTGACCTTAAGTCCAGGCCTTTGCAGAGGCTAGTTTTGGGTTTGTTAGTGGGGTCTGAAAAGACACAGTAGCTGATTAAGGGAAATGTTTCTCTGAAAAACAAGCTTTAAATTTTCTGCTACTTTGTGATATGATGTGGAGTCTGGGAGCAGATAGTCAAGAAATAATTCTTGTAATGTTTTTGATGTAAAAAAGGTGTTTTTATTAAAGCACGGAGACAGGACCTTTGGGCAGAAAGAGCTACATTGGGGTTGTGTGGAGTGATTTTATTACTGGGAAGTTAATAAGGATAGAATAAGTCTGTAATGAATTTGAAGTAAGGTTTCCATGACTTTGAGGGCCTAGTTATCTGATATTAAGTTATATACCCCTGTCTAGTAAATATATATATTTATCTTCTATTGTCTAGTAAAATAATAAAACAGTCATAAGATCCTTCAGGTCTGTATCAGTGGGTTGTATGTTTGAAGGATATTTGCTGATATACCTGGGGGGCTGTGTAGAGATAAAGGAAGTTGCCAAAGAATTGTCATATATGTTAAACATTATTTATAGGATCCTGGAGATCTGGCTGTTATCAAGCTAAGGTTGTTTTTTGCCTTTAGGAAGTTTCAACATTGTAGTAGTTGTGCACTCCTTAAGGAAGGTCATTCTATCCCTGTTTGAAGTATTGTCAGTGGGCTGCAAGTTTTAAGGAAATTTAATCTGAACGACTTCTTTTGCCTTTGTTCTCCAGTTTCAACCTCATCAGTCCTGTGGACATAGTTCCAGTTCTTTCCTGCATTATGATGATTTCTTAATCTTGAGGAACTGGAATGATTACAACTCTAGTTACTTCCTCTTGGAATGGTACACAGTTTTGGACTTTGACAGTTCTGTTCTTGACCTTATATAAGAAGTTGTTCCATATTTTGTGAACCAGTCTTGGTGTGATTCAGTTAAACAGTTCTCTTTTAGAAGGTGGCCCTGTAGGCGGCTTTCAAAGTTAGGCCTATGCTGTATAAGCAATCAGGCAGTCAATAAGAGGCATTTCTATGGAAACAAAAGAAAAATACAGATTAATGATTGGAGCAAATTTTAAACCTATTGTCTGAAACCCAAGTGCTGACTGGGAGATTTCTAGATGCTGATCATCCTCAGATGGAGTTGGGAGCAGACAGCAGCAGTCTGATGGGTTTTCCTGATTTGTAGTCCAGATATCTCTGGTAGGAAAAGGGGAGGCCTATTAAGTGGCCAAAGAGCAACAGGCATGGAAACTGTTTTACATGAGTTATTCTGGCAGTTTCTCTGTGTTGTGCTATTGTTCTCTAGCTATTGTGGCAGTTACTCATGTTGTCCAGCTTCACGCTGCAGGGCTTCCAGAAAAGGGGCAGTTTTAGTCCTTAATGATCCTATGTCAGGAGAATGGGACCAGACTGGAAAACTTTGTTTGGAGAATCACAGCAAGATATTTGAGGAAAACAGAATAATTCAGGACCCAGCCCAGTTTTATAGGCAAACAAGAAAACACAGGTAATTCATCAGAACTAGAATTGAAAATCTACAAAGGTTTTTTTTTTTTTTTAAATGTTTTAAGTCAGAGTTTTATTTATTTATTTATTTTTTAATTTTTATTTATTTATGATAGTTACAGAGAGAGAGGCAGAGACACAGGCAGAGAGAGGGAGAAGCAGGCTCCATGCACCAGGAGCCCGACGTGGGACTCGATCCTGGGTCTCCGGGATCACGCCCTGGGCCAAAGGCAGGCGCCAAACTGCTGCGCCACCCAGGGATCCCTACAAAGGTTTTATTAAACCTTTGAACATCTACCTGTGTGTTTTATTAAAACCCCCCTTTTTTTTTTTTTTTTTTTTAAGATATGAACTTTATTTTCTCTCCAAAAACTGGGAGTGTTAGGCCTGTGTGTTTGGGGATGAATGCAGCAGCCTGTGTGTTCATGCCCTAGTGTTTGCTGGTATATGTGTGAATGTAATACAGGGCCCCCAGCTTAGCTACCTAGGCTAGCTACCTAGCGCCTAACGTATGGCATTACACAGCTGTGTGGCCAGGGCTCCAGCAATATGCTGGACAGCTGGACTTCCCTGGGGAAAGATGGTGAGAGTAGGCGCCTGTTCCTCAGTGCAAGTGCCCTTGCCCTGTTTTCCATTGAGCACAGGGTGGCTGGCAGCAGTGGAATTTCAAGAGAGCATTCTTCTGCCTTTGAGGAGCACCAGGGCTATTGCCATGGGTTTTAAGCATTGGAGTGTGACTCCTGGAGCCATGTTGGGGTCTCTATGCCTCAGGCCCCAGGTTGGGTTACTGTAAGTAGGGTGGCATTTTTTGAGTTTGATCATTTTGACAGCCTCTTCATATGAGGGTGGCAGTGTGGGGATATACTTACTGTAGGCAGATGAAGTGATGGAGTTGAGGTCCAGCTCCTTAACAAGTGGAGGTAACAGATGCCCAGGGATTGCATGGAACTATAGAAAGTCACAGTGCTGTGCATGTGGTGTGTTATAATTGTCTGTAGGGCTGACAGTTGGGTGGCAATGCTGAGGTGCTGGTGACAAGTATGGCTGGGTGTGTGTGTGTCCACTTTTGGAGTCAACAGAACCAGACATAGCCCTGCATGGCAGCGTTGGAACAGCAAGTAAGATAAGCCTTAGGTAGACACAGGTCTAGGGGCACGGCTGCCATCAGAGAAGCCAGCTGCTCCAACTGCAGTAGTGGTAGGAGTGGTGGTTGCAGTCTAAGACTGGTTTATGGGTGTCCCATGATGCTCTGTGTATGCTTAGGGAGACTGAAACTTAATTTCTTTCTAAAATCGTTGTTTCTGGGATCCCTGGGTGGCTCAGCAGTTTAGCGCCTGCCTTTGGCAATCCTGGAGACCCGGGATCAAGTCCCGTATCGGGCTCCCAGCATGGAGCCTGCTTCTCCCTCTGCCTGTGTCTCTGCCTCTCTCTCTATCATGAATGAATAATTAAATCTTTAAAATAAAATAAAATAAAATAAAATCGTTGTTTCTAGGGAGCCTCGGTGGCTCAGTTGTTGAGCACATGATGCTTGATAGCGACTCAGGTTATGATCTTAGAATCATGAGATTGAACCCTGTGTGAGCTCTGTGCTCAGCAGGAGGTCTGCTTTCTCCTTCCTCTCTCTCGGCCCCTACTCTGGTATGCTTTCTCTCTCCGAATATATAAATAAGTCTTTTTAAAAATAAACGAAATCTTTATTTTGGTCAAAGTACCCAAATTAGGACTAATTTGTAAAACAAAGGAAATTTTAACAAACTTGGGCCAATTACTTATATAAATGCAAATGAATAGTGATTGATGGCACAAGCTTTCTAAAATGTGCTTTGCTGGTACTTTTCATAAATATTCTTAGACTGAACTTTTAATAGTCTCTCAAAAGGCCAGAAGCCAAACCAAATACTTGTCATCAGACTTGCTAGCTATACCTATACATTTGGGTGAATTCCTTTCTTCTAAGATTCCCCCAAATATCCTGAGGTTCCTGCACCTGCCAGGAAGAGACCTTTACTTACCTGGTAAGGCTACTGGGAACTCTATAAGCAAGATAACAGGCCAGCAGTTCAAAGGAGTTTTATTGTCTCAGTAAATTCAACTTCCTTAAAGCTGTCTGGTCATATCTTAGTCAATGCATGTCTCTCAAGGCATTCCCAGTGGTGTCCTGTCACAAGGAGAACTGGTTCTCATTGAACTTAAGCACATTACTATGATTGCCTTCAAGGGAGAATTCAGATTAGGAGAAAACAAATATTTCAGTTTGTTTACAAAGGAATATATATATTTTTAAATTTTTTATTTATTTTATTTATTTATTTTTGAGAGAGAGCATGAGCAGGGGAGAAAGGTAACCCCAGGCTTCCCACTGAATAGGAACCCCAACATGGGGCTCTGTCCGAGGACCCTGGGATCATGAACTGAGTGAAAGGCAGATATTTGACTGAACCACCCAGGCGCCTCACAGAGGAAT